>NC_059430.1:94094652-94412985 GCF_021028975.2 Sphaerodactylus townsendi | reverse complement strand
TTTAAGGGCAAATAATATGCAACATACGCAATGCTTTAGCCTCCTAAGATGCAGATCATGTTATATTAGAGGAAGCTTGGCATCAGAGGGTACAGAGGCCAACACAGCTATAAAGTAGCTTTAGCTTTTTTCTGTCACTGGGTGGGGGAGAGCAGAGGCGTAGGGAGGGGAAATGGCACCTGGGGCAACACCTGCCCAAGTGCCTATGCCCTGCCCCCCCCGCACCCCACTTACCTCAGCCAGACTGGTTGTCACCGGCCTCGTTGTCCAGCAGCAGGAGACAGTTGGCGCAGCAGTGGCTGCGGCACCTCAGGAGCAGCGAGGCCTTGGCACAGCAGGAGCAGGCTGACTCCGCGGTCTCCGCAGCCTCACCCTGTGTGCCCAAGCACTTGTAGAAGTGCCAGGTGGTCATCAGAGGGGCTTGGCTGGGTGGCAGGAGTTGGTCTCCTCCAGCCTGTCCATGAAGGAGATGCGGGAGATAGCTGGAGGCTCGGCACGCTGCCTTCCCTCCTTGCACAGGTCTCTGCACCAGCCTGCTGGCCTCTGCCACGCTCCTGCTGCACCTGGCCCACCTCGCCTTAATGTGACCCCACAATGTGACCCCACAAGTCGCCATGGGTGCTACGCCTCTGGGGGAGAAACAGGGGAAGCATTTCTGTTGTTGGAAATGTTTGGAGTAGCTAATTTTCTTGTTAGGATGAATGTGAAAGCATGTTGTAGAGGCAACCCTGCTACACTGTTATACTGCTACTGGCACAAATAGAACCTTTATACTGTTATACTGTTATACTGTTATACTGCTACTGGCATAAACAGAACCTTTAAGGCAGGGGCCCTCAACCATTTTGAGTCACCTTTGGAATTTTGAGAGGAGGTGGTTTCCATGGGAGGCAGAGACAAACCCAAAATGGCTACCTTAGGAAGTAGAGCCAAATGGAATACTACCCTCTTAACACCTCTGGAAGTAGGAAAACCTGAAAAGGGAATAGAACCAGATGCTTACCAGTACTCCTGGTCCTTCAGGTGAAAACCCTTTCATTTAAATCTGGATAGGCAGCAACAAAGTCTGCATTACAGTGTTCCGAAAAGTTCAGCAGGTGTCAAGGGATGTACTAGCAGGTGCCATAGCGCCCACAGGCACTGTGTTGGGGAACCATGCCTTAAGGTGATCTGTCCAGGGTAGCAAATTGAAAGGCATGGAGGTCTGTGGGCTTCAAGGCAGTAAGAAGATCCATTGGCGGTCTTTAAGGAGATGTCTTTCAAAAACAAACGCAAAACTGAAATCTTCCTTGAAGCGGATTATGTGCTTTGTATTTAGGCATATGAATAAAACAACAGAACATTCAGTAGGGGTTAAATCCATTGCTAAAGGTTTTCTCATGTCCTGGCCCAGCTGTATATCTTTTACCATTTCCCCCCACCAAAAAAAGGGGCAGCCCTTGGGCAATTTTCCTTCCATTTCTCCATAGATGGTGGTTCTGTTGGGGGATGGGTTCATTCAACACTTCAAACTATCTTGCCGAGGTCTGCAACCTGTGGCTCTCCAGATGTTCATGAACTACAATTCCCATCAGCCCCTGCCAGCATGGTCAATTGACCATGCTGGCAGGGGCTGATGGGAATTGTAGTCCGTGAACATCTGGAGAGCCGCAGGTTGCAGATCCCAAAAGGGCTGGCTGTGGTTTTGCAGAGGTAACCTGAATGACATCTGGATCCTCTCCTTGAGGGAAGATCAAACATGCTGGCAGACTTAAATTGTTTTTAAATAAAGCTCAACCAGTTTTGCTCAGAGGATGTTATTTGGAGCATGGAAATGAAGCAAATATTCACCTCTTCTCATAGAAGTAGCTATCGAAAACTGCACCTTTTACCCATGGCATATAGCTGTTTGCTTCTTAGCCATCTCTCTTTTTGAGGCAGAGAGCATAAATTGCCTCACAGCACCTGTTTAACCTAAGACTGTTAGGACAGCGAATAATTAAGAGATTAAAGATCAAATGGTAAAATAAACACATGAATAACACTGGCAATTAAAATGAACAAGAAGGGAGGGAGTCATCAGGAGTATGCCAGATGAAACAGAAAAGATTTCACCCACTGGTGGACAATGATCGAGGGAGACAAACAAATCTCTTTGGGGGTTTCGATTTCCCTGCTTAGTAGCTGGTTTTCAATTATCTGAATTCAGCTGTGGATTATGTTGAACTAAGTTCATGCTGACAATGGACCAAGGTTGTGTTGTAAATGACAGGCCAACACAAATCTTCATATGTGACTAGATTGAATCAAATATGCCCCAGTCTTTTAATGGAGAATTTGCTGTGAATGAAACATGTGGAACATATGAGAGAATCGTCAAAGCAGAATTCTAAACAACCTCTCAATTAAATACTGACACATCCTGAGTTTTGGCACTGTCACTAAATTATGGGATAATTTATTCCCTTGAACTTTCAACATAGTACATTTTCTTCTAATTCATGCAAAATGTAACATGGCATGCCCTATTTCACCAAAAGAACTAAGTCGAATTGTAAATTCATCGGCCACTACTTCCTGGACCTTCTTTGTAGTTGAATGCTCCACAAAGGTCCTCGTGCCTACCTAGTTCTGGTTCCCCCCCCCCCCCCACACACACACTCCTTTTGAACACAAAAATAAAGAAAATAAAATACAATGACTCCTTCCTGCACTTGGCAACGCCTCCTCCAAAACGGCATCCCAGCTGAATAAGAGCTACTACCCCGGGTATCTAGACTCCTGGGGCTCTCCCTCAACTTTCACATCGACTCACCAATTCCCACTAGTGCCTTGAGGACAGAACTAGGTAGGCCTTCCAGAACAAAGATGATCCAGGAAATGGCAGATAAATTCACAAATCTCTTTTCGTCTTTACCCTGAACAGGGTATTGGAAGATTTTTCTTCATTTTCTTGCTGCATACCATCCCAGATATTCTTAACAAACATTTTAAATTTGATAGAACTTCCAGAAAACTGGACAGACACCAGAGAAACCCTGCTGGAGGGCATGCTGTTCAACCTGAAGTACCTAGGTATGACTCTGGTCGAGCAACCCAAAGGAGAAGACTTATCTGCTGCTGCTGTCAAAAGAATTGTTGCAACGGTGAGCCTCGTGGTCTCATGTTAATGGTAGTTGCTAGCTTCCCATGGAAAGATGTCCTTTATTGTCCTTGTGTGGCAACTGGTAGGAGGGTTGGGGACAGGGTGGGCAACCTCACTGACATCACTGTGTTATTTCTGGGGAAAACCCAGACATGATGCTGGGTAGTTCTAGGAATTGCCGGAAACTCTAGTTTTACTGTAGAGTTTTTGGCAATTCCTAGAATTATCCTACTTAATTTCTGTGTTTTCCCTGGAGATGACACAGCAGTATCCCTAGTTTTAATTTTTTTTAAGTATCCAGTGTTCGGCAAAGAAGGCTGCGAACAGAAGACCTGGCAATCCTATCCACAGATAGAACAACACATGCAGCCTTCGTAGCCCCACCAAGTAAATATGGAGTAGTGCTGTGAAAATTGTATGTGTGGGCCAATCTCCCACCTGGTCTCAAAGGAAGGCTTGTTAATAGTTGAAGTGGGAAGATCCTCTTTCTAAATTGGTATAATGTCAGACAGTATGGCTGTCTTTCACCTGTGTATTCTTACAGCCAAAACTAATCACATTTGTTTCCCCTTGTTTCTCTAAGCAGCTAAGGGCAGCTTTATCCTCACAACAACTGTGTTTAGTAGTGGATCATGCTAAGAGATTTTTGTTGGCCCAAGGTCACCTTCTGGTTCCATTCAGTCCTCTGGGAATGGCGGTCTGAGAAATGTATTCAGTATTTCAGTCTTAACATGAAATACAGAATTTACTCAAATGCAAGACTAGGCTTTTTCACAGGTGCATGATGAAAAAAGAGGTGTATGATTAAAAAAATGTCATTTTACATTCACATAGAAGTTGCAGTTATGTCCTGTAATAAATTTGTTTGTGTATAACATTTTTAAGGGGATTGGCTTACATTCAGGAACATCTTCTTTTAGAACACATATGGTAGTTACACTTGGCAGGTATAAGCTTGAATTAAGACTGTACGCTCCGCTAATTGAAGAACTTTTAGTAGATGCTTCTTTGCCTTTTTTATTGATTTTTAAATTTTAAACAAATATGCTTCTTACCAAATATGTAGTATATGTGTGTGTGTGTGTCTTAAAGATAATGAATGAAGGTATTTACTTTAATGAATGAAGGTATTCATTTGCTATTGGGAGGGAAAGCCATCTTTAATAATTGTTGACTAACCTCTCAGCACCCTCAGTAGAGCTGAGCTGACCCATTTTGCCTTGGCAGTGATATCTGCTACAGTGGGCGGTATCTCTTCACAACCACAATTTGGTTGCAGCACTGGCACTATTTTTAAAAGAGGGAAAAAAACCCTGTTTCCTCTTCCTAGAAGTAATGAAGTTGCCATGTGACCAATGAGATTTATTCTGTGTGAGCTTTAGATCACACTGGAGGACAAGAAAAGAAAAATGACTTGAAAACATTGAAAAAAAGAAGTGAGCTCTCATGAAACAGCCAGTTGACATGGTGGAAGATATGAGCAACTGCAGAACAAAAGTGGGCTTTTGAGAGAGATTTGGGAGAAACTGTGGTCCTCTCAAAGAAAAACAGTTAATTGTCAAATGTACTCACCATCACAAATTGGCGATACAGCTCTATTTTTTATATTTTATTGCAGTTTTTGGGCCACCCTGTTTCTCAGTAGCCTTGTATAGTCTCATCCCACTGCTGAGGGGAAAGTACTGATGATCCAACTAAAGTATTCTCTGTTTTAAACCTTACCTGTCCTTTGTTTTATAAAACACTCAACCAGATTAACATTAAGTGGGAATTCAAAGAAGTAATGATTAGACGTTTTTGCTTTGAATACTTTATCCCCAAGAAGAGTCCTGTCTAATTTGAAAGCTTGCTTCCAATATCATATTTTAGTCCATTTCCTCCCTTTTGACTTCTTAATTGCCATCCAGCTATGCTCTGTAAGTCATGACAAGAGCACTAAAAACATTCATTCCAGTAACATAAAAATCCCATTAAGAAATCAGTTCATAAAATGGAATGCACTGCATAAAATACATGCTGCGTCTGCCATTATAAGAAATTAGGGGACGTAAAACGATCATGATATTAACAGGTTGCTTGAACTGAAGGACATTTGCATCTCCTTTAAATCTTTAAGGTTACATTTCAAGAAGTCTCTCTTGGCAGGGTGCAGACAGCAATATATATATATATAAGCCCCTAATCTTCATCAAGCTTGCCATCAGTGGTCAGGTGCCGGGGGGCGGGGGGGCTTTAAAAATATTATTTCTATAAAATTTTCTGTTTGTGTTTCACTTTGTGGAGTCAAATAAGTACTCTGCCCTAATGAATTGAAACATTTTATTTGCCTCTAGTTTCTAAGCCTTTAGCTGTTTTATTAAGGTCCTGTCAGAAGGGAGTATAATATTGTTTAAGAAACCTGATGTTTCACCTGAGGAGAGCCGTCTAAAATGCCCCTTCTCCCTAAGAATAAGGTGACATCATTGATAACCCTGTGCTAGTTTTTTAAAAAATGTCTAATGTGCTTAAATCCAGCCTTTCTGCACAATTTGGGTCCACAAGGTAACTCCCCCCCCATCCCACCACCACCCCCCCCAAAAAAAATTAAGGGAAGCCTCTGTCCCCTCATCTGTCACTACACCAATCCCCTTCTTCATCTCAAACCTGTTTGCGTGCCTGGCAAACCATGTACTTCATTGCAACGTGTGAGACAAACTGCTATGCTTAGCCCGTCAAGAAAGGAAGATCCAAGAGCAGATAAGGGCGTGAGCAATAACTAATGCACATGCGAGCAACAGTCAGTACTGTTGCTCCACCCACTGTTAAGTGAGAATGATTACTCTCTCGTATTGCATAGAAAATTTTGTTACATACTCAACTAACATGACCCTAGCAGACAGTAGCTTTCTGAGCTGACTTATCTGCCTTTCTCTGGCTGTCTTACTAAACACTGGGATGTGTTTACCTTTTCTCTTGCCCAAGGCAAAAGCCAGTGGTAAGAAACTCCAGAAGATCACCTTGAAAGTGTCTCCCAGAGGGATAATCCTCAGTGACAGCATAACGAATGAGCCGATCGAAAACATCTCAATATACAGGTGCGTCACAATGGTAGTTTTTAAGAATGCAAAGTGAATTTGGGATGAACAGACAAATCCCTCTAGATTTTAGAAGGATGCTAAGTAAATTAATTAATTAATGATAAATTAATGAAAGATGATATATTAATAAATGAGAACAATGTTGATTTCATAGCATCTGGAGAACACAGAATCACTATTCCTTGTGTTAGGCCTGGTGTGTCCATTTGCCTGGACTACACTATTTGTGTAGTTATAGAAGGGGTCTCATGGTGATAAACTCCTTTTTACTGATTAAAAGCAAACTTCCCCGTAGAAAGAGTATCCCTAGTACATAATGGCACGATTCAGACCTAGGTCGAATCCCCACTAGGTCGAATCCCCACTACCTCAAACCTGGTTAGTTTGTGTTCTGAAACCTGGCTAAGACGGTAGTGGGGATTCGACCCTAGTCTTCTCCCTAACCTGCTGCTCTTTAATTCATAGAGATCTCCCCCCACCTGTGGTGAACAAACATTCAATCCTTTACCTACAGGCTGTGATGGGACGATCCAAGAGGAGGTTTACTGTGGGATGAAATCTCATTTATCTTGATTGAGAGATCAGGCAATTGCCTTTGTACTTATCTGGATGTGGCTTAAGATCAGAATCAGTCTCCTATGACTATTTTTCCCTTTTACCTGTGCATCTCTTATATTGTTTTTCCCTAACTAGGAGCTGGTTTATGAGGTAGCATCTTGCTAACACAATCCCCCTCCAAAAAGAGATGAATTTGAGAAGACTGCTCCATTCCATCAATCTGGTTTCATCAGAGAGCCCGTCAAACCTTCCCTTTCCAATGACCTGAGGGGAGTTTTGTTTTTTAAATAAGCCTCCTCCTCCTACCATTCAGTCATGTCAAAATGGTGCATCTTGGGGAGGCTGAGGACATCTACTGGTGAGACTTTACACTCCAAACCAAAGCTATGGCTAAGGAATTAACCTTAGATACTTCTGCAATTCTGGTGTGGAAGTTTTCATTTTTCTTAAGAACTTCCAATAACTTTATCGCACTGTATACACAGTGTACTAGAATGTGTTTCTGACCTAATCTCCTTGCTGTCTTTTGAGCCTTATGCAGGATTGTTCAGCTGGAAACCTCTAAGGCAGGGGTCAGCAGCCTTTTACAATTAAAGAGCCAGAGTTCATCAAAATGCAGAGCGAGAAGTCAATAAACAAGCCAGTATAAGGATGCTCATTTGCATCGCTGAAAATATACAATGTGACATTATTGAAAATTGATGTATGATGGATAATCCACAAAGTTTCCACTACCCAGGCACTGGTTGTTGTGAGTCCTTTATTTGGAAGTTGCACACACGAGGTATTGTAATAAATAACAAATACACACAGGAGCACCCTGCGAGCTAGTTTTATATATGCATTTAAAATATTTATAAGCCCACTTTTTCTCCTGAGCGTCTTGCAATCCAAGGCTGGTAACTGCAGTGTAAAAGTTTATGGAACAATCAGATATTAACAGCACTAAAAACAATCTAAATGTACCTTCCCCTCATCCACTGGCAGATATTCCCCTTTTGCCCAGGCTCGGAATCCTGCAAATTTGCAGTCTCAGCACAAAGCCAGGAGTGTAAGAGGCCACCTGACTGCTTCTGGGAGGTTCTTCCAGTGGATAGGGCAGCCAGTGCATAGGCTCAAGTGTAGACTGTTGCCCAATGCGAGAGTGAAGTGAGGTAGTGATAGTCCTTCCTAGCAAGAAGCATGCAGGGAGAGGTGACCTTCAGGCATAGGGACCCCAATTCATGAAGCGTTTCAGAGGTAAGTACCAGCACTTCGAATTGGACTCAGGAACTAATCAATAGCCAGTGAAGGGACCTCAGAACAGGAGTAACGTGGCTGTACCATACGGAGGTCAACTCCAAGTTGGAAAATTCCTGGAGATTTTTGGACTGGGGCCTGGGGAAACCAGAGGTTAGGGATGAGTATAGTTGCCTCAGCCAGGGTATAATGCTGTAAGAGTATATCCTCTAAAGCACCCGTTTTCTCTAGGGCAACTGGTCTCTGTAGCCTGGAGATCAGTTGAAATTCCATTAGATCTCTGAGCCTTGCATGATGGCTGGCGACCCTACCCCACTAGCCTGCCCTACATAACAAATAGGCTGCGACATTTTGCGCCAGCTGCAGTTTCCAGATCATTGTTTACTGGCCTGGAATAAATTTGCCCCTGGTTACTGCTTGGAATCCCTGACAACTGTCCACCCCTGTCATTTCTTTTTCGTGTAAAGCATCTCTAGATCCTTGCACCAGGAAACTTCTGGGGCTGTGCTAAAAATATGCAATGCAAATCCACAAAATCTGTGTGATAGCTGCTGCAGAGTCATTTGCATCAATCCTTTTTTTGCTCCTGCTCCAAAATCCTGGGCAGCCGTAGCAAGGGCAGGAATCCAGGCAAAGGGAGCTTTAGACCTCATTGGCAGGAGGTTTGCGACTTTCCAGTGGAGGATTTCTTGCTTGCAGCACTTAATTAACTTAGAAAATTCCTCGCTGCCTTTTATGGCTTTAAAACAAAATTAGAAACTTACATGGTTGAAGTGTTTTTTTGGGGAGGGGGGGCTGTAATTTAAAAATTAAAAATATCTGGAAAACGGAATTTCAGTGTTCCAGACACACTGTGCAAACATGGCTAATATTAGGGTGGGGGGAATCACAGTATAAAAATAAGGTTTAAAAATGACACTTTAGTCTGGCCTTGTCAAAATTGGGGAGGGGGTCACTTTGCAACCACCCCCAGTTTTTTAAAAAAAGCCCTTCTCCTTTTGGTAATTGTTTTGCTCCCCTTTGAGAGTTAGTACTGACTCCTCCTCCTCGGCAAGGAGAATCCAGCTAAGAAAATGTTTGGAAGAATGAATTGTAAAGGTCTTTGGGGTCCTTTTGCACTCTTCTCCCCTGCAATATTTGAAAAGCAGGGTATACATTTTATAAAATAAAAGAAACACACTTTTGCAGTGAAAATAGGACTTCACAAGCCTATATTCAGTTACCTGGTTTAAATCATTTGTTGCAGCAGTAGCTTTTTGGAGGTACGCTTCCGAGATGAACTTCCCTCCAGCTCAGAGCAGCACCTCCCTTCCCTGGTGAATTCATAAGACTCCCCACAGGACATTTTATTCTGTCCTTTCTCCATCAAGCTTGTTGCAATATTAGGTTGAAACTTTGCCAGTGAAATTTTCAACTGCTCAGATCTATGGAATAGACGATTAAGGTTTAGCCTGGCTTAACATGTTTAATGTTTGCCTCTGACATAAACTTTCTTGAACCAATATGCTACCTGTTATTTTCAGTGTTTCCGTGCTGTATAAAGTGGAAAGAATAAAAGTGTTGTTTTTGAGGATCGATTGGATAAATGTTGAAGCAACCACTTTTTTGCAGGTTGAAATGCCGCCTGCAATATTTAACACAAATCCTCTTCTGTTTGCCTATGGGGCAGAGAAGATTTTTTAGCCATTAGTTTAAAGCAGTTCTGTGCAACATCTGTGTCTGCCTCTTTCCTATGACCTCTTGCGTAGCTTGTGTTGGAAAACTCCTCAGTTTCAGAGGATTCTGGGAGTGGCATTTCCTTTTAAAGATTAATAAAGATGAGACATGTCACTTGGCACAGAAAGATGTCTTTCTGGAATGCTTTCGGGGGGGGGGGAGGATGCCAATTAGATTTTGGAGATTGTACCACTGCAGCACACAAACCCCCCCCCACCTCCCCCAACATTTAACAGCTTAAAAAACAAATGTTACAAAACTGATGGTGGGTGGGAAAAGCAAAAAAAAGTGCCTTTTATTTTTAAGTGACACTCCACATTGGACAGATGTAGGCCATGATGCAGCACGACATGAACCTAATGCAATGTAAATGAATTTTGAATGTGGCTTTTTAAGTCAAGAAACTCCACTGGGGGGACCAGGCAGCTGTTTTTCCCAGGAAGGAGGAGTCCTCATGCATTAAAGAAACAGGCTTTTTGGACATAGCTAGAGTCAGGGTGTGATGGGGAGGCAACAGGTGCACCACCCCACCTGCAGCACTTTGTCCCACCTTTCACAAATCAACTTAAAAAAAAAGAAGTATGACATTACAATCTCCATGTAAAGATCAAGAGCTTGTTCTCAAAATACTGATAGCCAGCACGATGTAGTGGTTAAGAGCAGATGGATTCTAATCTGGAGAACCGGGTTTGATTCCCCACTCCTCCACCTGAGTGGCAGAGGCTTATCTGGTGAACCAGATGTGTTTCCGCACTTCATTCTTGCTGGGTGACCTTGGGCTAGTCACAGTTCTTCGGAACTCTCACAAGGTGTGTGTTGTGGGGAGAGGAAGGGGAAAGAGCTTGTAAGTCACCTTGAGTCTCCTTACAGGAGAGAGAGGTGGGATGTAAACCCAAACTCTTCTTCTTTTTCTAAAATAAGGGCATCACTGGATGATCTGTGGCTACAGACACATCACCAAAATGCTACAAATTCCGTCCCTTTGACCAGTTGCACTTTACCAACCCAAGTTTTCCCTGGCTCAGTATGGATTTTTCAAGAGCACAATCATCTTTTTATTCTTGAAAAAATGGGGGTTGAGATCCCGCTCCCCCTCATTGCCCTGACTTTGCCCATGGTAGGGTTGCTATGCAGAGGAAGGCAATGGCAAACCACTTCTGTTAGTCTCTTGTCTTGAAATCTCCATAAGGGATCACCATGAGTCGGCTGCGACTTGGCAGCACTTTACACACACAGAGAACGCTTAAAGAAAGGAAGGTGCCATTTAGTTAAGGAAGGTGTTTGCTATAAGCAGGTGAAAGTTTTCTACAATTAATAATGAGCAAAAGGCTTGACTAACGGGTTGTGGAAGATTTCTGTGGGTGGTCAGAAAATCACTGATTCCAATTCCTAGCTCCCTAGACATCTTTAGACACAGCAACAAGCGGCACATGCCCAGTAAGGCTTCGTGGATTCTTGTGAGACATCTGGGAGAATGAAGATGGGAGAAATGTTGATGGTTCTGGCTTTTGGACTGGTGAGAAAGGGGAAGTGAGGGCAAGGCACCCAAATCCACCCAAGGCCCATACCTTGCCTCACCTTGTGATGGAACCAATCCTGGCTTCAGTGCTATCTTTTCAAGAATGAATCCAGCTATTGTTCTTTGTAGTGTAGTTTTTTAAATGGTGGTACTGTCATCCCACAGTTTAGCACTGGAGAAGCAATAAGAGCTGTCGAAGAAGAGAAGGCAGGTACCAAGGGATGGCTGATCACAAGGGGAGGAAAACTTGCCTTTGTGAGAGGAGAATTGACAGTCTTCCCTTCATGTGTCCTTTGAATCTTCTTCGATCCTTGGAAACATATTCTGCAGTGCTTCTCACAGGCACTAGAGTGTCAGGGAGAAATTTAGCATGTCATGGAAGGCAGGGAGAACGTTCAAAAAGATAAAGCTTCAGCCACATCCTAAAGAGTCAATGTCCATCCTTGCATTGTCTCCTGTGCAGGATGCTGTCCAAGAACACCATCTTTGTTGGGGAGTTTCTTGTTATTTATATGTTTTTGTTCCAGTTTGTGTACAAAAATGGTTTTCTGAAGAGGCTCACAGCAGAAAGATTATTGTGTCTGTAGCAGAATAGCCCATACCTGCTGGAGTTAGATATTCCTTTCTTCAGTGGATCTTGTTTTTTATTTTTATGGTTTGCAAGGTAAGCTTGCACACTGGCCTCTTGTATTTCTGTGCCTTCTAGCATTGTTTTGTAGTAATATACTGCTACCTGTTTTGGCTTGAGCCCATGTACACAGAAACATTGGATGGAGGGTAGAAAGCAGCCAGACAAGGGAATGTCCATTTCAGAAGTGTTTGTAATACCTCCTGGTCCAGATTTTGGGGTTTGTACTGTTTTCATTATCTGGAGTTTTGTTGAGAAGGGTTGTTACCGGATCAGGATTCTTGTTGGAACCATATTTTTTGTCAAATCCCCCCTCCAATTTACACATATTTCTAGGCAACAAGATGAGGAAGGGAAAGAGAAAAAGGCAGCCTGCGACATACTATTCTTGCATAGGGCAGCAGAACCTGCTACACAGCCAGAAAATAGCAGGTAGACTAGTGGGCTCTAGCCTCTCCCAAGGCTTGACTGTAGCAACAGCCAGTTCCATCCCCATGGAGGGGGGTGGGGGGGCTTTGAAATTTTTAAAATTAGCAATTGAGTAGTGTTATATCAATGCAACAATATAGCAATATGTGTGCCAGGTTCTCTCAAAAAAAGTAAGTCTCTAGTCCCTTCTATTGCAGAGATACAAAGACAGGGAAGGATTTAACCCTTTCTCTTCCAGACATATTTTCACTTGATGTAACTCATTTCCTGCAGAGGGGAAAATGTTCACACCTGTTCCTTTTTCCCTATGGGCCCCATGAAGTGAGATGCAGCTAGGGAAGGAGGAAATTATGTAGGAGAAACCAGAAAGGAAGGAGTTAAGCCATCACTTTAGAGTCTGAAAAACCAGACCTCCCCCTCCATAACTGTCTAGTTTCTACTCAGGCTCCACCCAAAAGGCCAGTATTTTGGGAATCAAATTCACCCTACATTTTAAATTGCTCAATGCATTGTAGTTCAAAAGTCCATTTCCTTGGAGTCTTGAAATGAAAGAAACAAATGGCCAGTTTATGCAAAGTAAGCAGATTTGCATAAAATCTACCTAATTCAGCATATCTAGGACTCACCATGATGAGGGAAGCTGAGAATTGGTTGCCATAATCTGGTCTCTGCAGACTTCTTTATTGTTTGCACCTCTAATGTGGAACTTTGCCATTTCTGCAGGATATCCTACTGCACAGCCGATAAGGTGCATGACAAAGTGTTTGCCTACATTGCGCAGAGTCAGCTCAACGAGAACCTGGAGTGCCATGCCTTCCTCTGCACAAAACGGAAAATGGTCAGTATGAAAAAGAATTTTCCTTAAGTTACCAAACTGCAGGTTGACCTGTGTGTTGCAGTTTGCGGTGGTCTAACTAGGTAGTTGTGACACGCAGCTCTGTCATGAGGTGAGATGGTGTACTCAGGTGTTGAATTTGAAGACAGTAGCTTGCATGCCTGCTTTTCCCCCTTTTATTTTGCAAGGATGTTCTCAGGACAATGAATGGAAAGGCAGATGTCAGCTTGCTCAGAGGCTTAGTGAGGGCAGCAGGCTAGGCAGAGTGACACCATTGTGGTATTTCATCAGCCCGGTGCCTGTATCCCCATGTGGCAAAGGGAGTTTAGCCATTTGATATGACTACAGGAACTAGTGCACATTGGACAGGTTGCCTCCACACTGTGATTTTCCCGTTTTGGTCTCACCCCTACATTGAATGCAAAGGAGGCAACAGAACCCCTAGATGAGGCAAGCCCTCCAGTCTTTTCCTTTGCACCCACCATTCCCAGTCAGCCTTTTAAAATTATCTTGTTTGTTTAATATATAGGATGGCTATTACTAGAATGTTTGAGCACCATAACGATACACCTACTACTGATACACTTTTTAAAAGGTTGCCAGTGGTGGGTGGAAAGAATGGTACCAGATATGGGCAGGGATGTGTGCAAATCTACATTTTTGTATCTGTATTTCAGGTGTGAGGAAACTCATAGCAGTGCCGCATAATACCCAGGCAAGGGGATTTCTGGACAACAATGTTATATGGAACACCCAGAATCACTGCTGCCATTGGGGGGGGGGTGTCACAGAGGGGGGACCACACTTCATAACATCAGCAAGGTTATATGTGCACACGCACACACACAGCCTTCAGAGCAGACGCTGTCTGAGCAGCGGTGAGAGTTGGAGTGACACCAGCAGCATCTTTAAAGATTCACCACTTCGCTTAATTTGGCCTGTCTCCCCGGAGCAAGAAGGAGAATGCAGAATAAGAGAGATTGCCCTGGGCTCAGAAATGACATATATTGTGATGAAGCGGGCAGTGCTGCTGAGTTCCATAATCTTGCTGATTTTAGGACATCAGGGTAAAGATAATGCTTTGTTAGCAAGCTGGGCGGATTGGACATGAACCCCAGCAAGGCCATTCCATCCTGCACATCTGGGCTAGCCTCTGAGCGGGTGCTGAAGAAGGAGCTGCAGTTCATCCTGGCTCTCTGACTTGTGTACATTTTTTATAACGCATGTATTATCGAATCCCTGTTGGCATCCTTGCTTTCTAGGTGTACACTGAAAAAAAGAGCCTTAGGGCATACACCTCCACATGTAATCACTATTACTGAGTGTAATTGGAAGCTCCCTGGCCCATCCACTGCCTTTTATAAGGGTAGAATCTGCAGAAGGGTTTCTGTTACTACCTATTCTTCTTGAAAATGTGTCCTCCCAACCAGGCTTACTCCTCATTTCAGAAGGGATCTTTTGAAGAGGGGGATTGGCAGGTATGGGAGACTCCCTCTTCCACTTTTATTTCATCCAGCCCATGAACTGCTTAATGATTTGTGTGAGAATTTTGGCCCATCAGAGCGCAGCCAGAATGACTGATGCCACCAGAGGAGTAAGCAGTCTAAGATGCACAGAATGTGAGAGGGTGGCCCACATGTGGATTTCTGCCCACAGCAGGCAGAAGCTTCTGCTGATTATCCACCTACTTCCCTGAATGTAAATCCCATGACTGCCCAGACCCTGACTGAGAAGGGTTATTTTCCAGGCAGGCACAGAGGAGTCAGGTCCCCTTATATTCCTCTGAGTACTCCTTCGCAGATTGCTGTCCTGGGCCAGGGTGCAGGAGGAGGACACCCCCTGAAAAAACCAGCCAAGAGAAAAGCATCTTTGGATCATGCTGACAGCTCCCTGGGTCCTGGATTTATGCCCGTTGACTCCATACTGGTGCTCAGAGCCTTCCGCAGCCACCCCTAAACCCTAAAAATGGGAAGGTAGCAAGACCAAGCAGAAACCTGTACCAGAAGGTGGAGCATTCATTTGGTAGCATGAGGCCTTATTTTTCCCTTGGCTTTGCTCATAAGGAAGAATCTATGACCAGGATCATTTCCACAGATGCGCTGGGAAGTAGTGAAACTGGAAGATCCGCTATAATGTTTTTCAGTAGCTCACTGGTCTTCGTTGCTGTAACGTTTCTTCAAGGCAGCTCTCAGTCACTTCTCTTAGTGCTGGTTTACCTAACTGGACAGCTCCTTTGTGTTTTGAGCAGTCGCAGCTTAAATCACTTCTTGCCTGACCAGACAGCGCCCTCAGCAGTTCTGCCGGGGATTCTCCTTGCCCTGCTGGACCAGGCTCTCAAAGTAAGACAGGCGGTCTGAGCCCTTTGGAATGAGGAGGGGAGATGTCATTCACTGGTCTAGAGTGCCTCACCCTGGGAAGGCAGGCACTTGGCACAGAGGGAGACAGCTCTGGAGCCCATATTATATGCAGCACCACCCTTACTCCAAAAACATGGTGGCTGTGGTATTTTATTTCTTTATTTGCATCCTTTGTACCCTGCCTTTTCTCCACTCAGGGCGACTAAAAGTGACTTACAACATACTTACCTTCTCCAGTTTATCCTCAGAATAACCCTGTGAGGTAGACTAAGCAGAGAATGTGGTACTGACCCAAGGTCACCCAGTAAGCTTCTGTGGTAGAGTGGGGATTTGAACCTGTGTCTTCCAGATTGTAGTCCAACACTCCAACCACTAAACCTTTCAAGAAAGGATAATTAGAATGAGTAATGGTAGATTAACAAAAAGAAAAGTACAAATAATATTACATAATCAGAAGCTGTCCATAAGTTCTCCCTTTCTTCAATAAGGGAATTGCGCATTTTAATTTTTGAAAACCAGTAAAAAAAATTTTTTTAAAAAAAGAAAGGATAATTAGTGCAAGCAGACTGCGTGGCTGAGTGGGGTTTTGAACTCAGACCTCCTAAATCCAGCACTGTGACCACTACATTATGCTAGGACTTGAATGTCTGCTTCTTTTTCAAAATGGACTGAAATCTGGGCATATCAGCAGCTGCAATCATCGCCTTTTCATGGAAGAAGGAAAAAACTTTGGATTTATATCCCCCCTTTCTCTCCTGTAAAGAGACTCAAAGGGGTTCATAATCTCCTCCTCTCCCCTCACAACAAACATCCTGTGAGGTGGTTGAGGCTGAGGAGCTCTGAAGAACTGTGACTAGCCCAAGGTCACCCAGGTGGCATGTGTTGGAATGCACAAGCTAATCTGGTTCACCAGATAAGCCTCCACAGCTCAGGTGGCAGACTGGGGAATCAAACCTGGTTCTCCAGATTAGAGTGCACCTGCTCTTAACCAGTACACCACTCTGGCTCTCAGACTGCCTTGATAAAACACCCTCTTTCAATCAGTTTTTAAAGTCTTTCTCCTTCTGGGTTCCCAAACAGTCCACAGTTGCTGAGCTACTGCAGGGGGATGGGACACATGGGGAAAATTGACAAGATCTTCCCTGTTCCACACTGATTCCCCCCCTCTGCAAAAGCTTCTTCTCAGCTGTCTTTCTCCCTGCTGGACTTACTTTCTGTTTCAGAATCTGTCGCTGGTTGAAGGAGGAGGAGGATTAGGAAATCCAGATTTTTGTAGGGGAGAAGCAGCTGCTGGGAGCAAGGCTAACCACACACCCACACACCCACACACCCACACACACACACACACACACACACACACCACTTCTGCTGTGCAAAGGCCCTTCATCTTACAAGGAAGCTGCTTGCAATGTGCCTCTGCCGTCTTTGTCCTTTTTGAAATGGCCTTTTGTCTCACAAAAGAAGTGTTTTCCGTTTGTTTCTGATGGATCCGTGAGTAAAAATGCACAGATGCCAACCTAATATTACAGAAAATTGGAAGGGGCACGAAGTTTCATAGGTTGGACCATGGACTCTGACTGTCTGTCTCCCATTCTCCAGCATATAATTAGTCTATATTTTTAGCGCCTGGACAATTCGCATCAGTATCTATGTGCTCCATTAAACATGATTGGGATGTGACAGTTGAAATTGTAAACAGCTGGGAAGAGTTTCATACTTAATTACCATATTTAAGGAGGCCTGGCAGAGTTTGTGTGTGTGTGTGTGTGTGTTTGAGCGGGGGAGGGTTCCCCCATCATTAAAAAGCATCCATTCTTTCCACCAAAGATGGGAACAGCTCAGATGATCCTATGAGATTGTCTTCCCTGTGAGGTTTAATGGGCACAGAAAAATAATACTGCTTTCCTTGGGCAATTAGAATTGCCTGCAACCCTAGGCAGCAAGAAATCTCCGTAAAGTAAATGAGAAGGAAGTTAGTTCTTTCAGGGTTGAAGGTGAAATTGTATAGCTACTTGTGAGCAAGGCTGTCTAATGCCATGAGATTATGGGGAGGAGATTAGTGACTTTTTGTATTCATGTTCAAAGCAAGGAGAGTTTCAGACTTGGTGAGGATTATAGTTGTCCACCTCAGCCTGCCGCCATGCTTCCTGATGTTAAGTGGAGAATGATGACCCCCTTGTTTAAAACAAACAAACTTTATTTAATTGGGAGAGCTAATTTAAAATTCATCTGTCTGGAATACGGGCTTATTTCCAGTTACCTACAACACGTGCAGCTAATATGGCTCTACCCTCCTCAATGTTTTGGCTTCACAGCAATCACTCTGAGGTTGGTGGGTTAGAGAGAGAGAGAGAGAGAGAGAGAGAGAGAGAGAGAGAGAGAGAGAGAATGTTGGCCCAAGAGCATCCGTCAGGTTTCCCTGAAAGAGTGTGGGGTTTGGTTCAGGTCTAATGTTGGCTTTTCCATGATGTCTGACAGTTGTATATTTCTGCTGCGCGATAATAACCTGGTTGCATTGGCTCCAAGCTGAAGCACCAGGCTGTGCCATCAGGCTAGCGTAGTGTAATAGCTAAAGACTAAAAACTAGGCAACTGTGGTTTATAGTTTTAATTATGTGAAATTTAATCTGTAGACCAGTTAATGAAAAATTAAAATGCACAGGCTTGTGTAAAAAGTCTTGGAAGAGACAGGATGTACTATGGAAGGGAGAAAAATGGGTAATGCCTCATTTGAGTATTGACAAAGCTTTGTATTTATGACAGTGATGATTTTTGCAAACTTGTGTGATTCTCAACATTTAGGAAAAGGGAGAAAAAATAATATTGTCACAGATTCAGTCACTCCCTATCTGCAGTGAGGGTATAATAATATTGGCCTACCTTACAAGGCTGTTTGGATTAGGAAATTGCATGTGGGGTAATCAGGTAGGAGTGCTGGAGTAGAACCTGGGAAGTTTAGGGTCAGGTGGCAGTTCTGCTGTTGGGTGACTCTGGCTGTTTCCGCACAGCCGGTGGGGCATCAGGACTGCTCGCACGGCCCCGCACGGGCAGCCCCAACACCGCCGACACCACTGCCCGCAGTGCCTTCTGTGCAAACAGCATCCTAGGGACGGCATTTTTTTCCGTCCCTAGGACACTGGTATTTAGATGTGCGGATACAGCCTCTGGGTCATTCTCCTTCTCCCAACCTAATCTACCTACAGGATTATCGTGAGAACAAAAGGGGAGGGGGGAAATAGATGCTAGCGTGAGCAACTTGAGGAGGGAGGATAGGACAAAAAGGTACTACACAGAAAACAATATTTTGAGTGTATTACATTGTAGAATTCACTGCTGGTGGACACAGTGATGGCCACAAGCATAGATGGCTGAAAAAGAGAGGGAGATTCAAGGAAGAGAGATTTACCAATGGCTATGGGCCATGGTAAGTAAAGAGGACTAAATGTTCCGAGGCACTTGACCTCAGAAACCCAGAGCTCCAGGGGCAACACCTCTGATGCCAGGAGTGAGAGGTAGAAAACTTTTGTTTTGAGCTGCAGCCAAAACAGGCAACTGACCAAAGGCAGAAGCAAAATTACAAAGTTCAAAGGTTATATAGGTATACAGATGTCAGTCACAACTACATCACTGATTACATCGTTCTCTGGGCATCACCAATGTTTATACAGGGAGAACCCTGCCTTGATCAGGTGGTTGTGAAGATGGTTGGAGGTAACTGTATGAGGTGTTTTGAATTCCTAGGAGCGATATATTATGTGCATGAGTACAGGGTAGCTGCTTAAGTTGGTGGTGGTACACCAGAGGGTTTCCTGTTGCGTTGTAGTTTAAAAACAAAGAAATGTATGGTGTGTAGTTCTTTGGAGAGACCACAAGGAGAGACAGCTTTGATGTTTAGGGCATGACCACCAAGGTAGAAACACTTGTGTTAACACATGCCCCATTCGTTTCCAGTTTCTTTTGGCAAATGGCTGGTGCTGTCCACACTCAAAAGGGAAATGATATAGTGGGGTGGGAGTAGCCCCAGTAGGTAGCATATGCTGTGAACCTGGTAGTGTACGGACACTTCTGTGCTCAGTTGAGGCTACACCCATGAAGATAATAAAACTCAGCATTTCAGTGTTTGGTCCTTCCAGAACAGGACTCACGGAGGAAGGAGGATTTGTGGTCAGTGCCTTCCCTATCCCACCCGCACATTAATGTTTAGTTCAAAATGTATCACTGCTGATTTAGTGCGTTGCTGAAAAATTCTTCAAATTGGCCATCTGCAGAAGTATGGTTCATTGGGCTGTAAGCCTGCACCCACTGGAGCATTCATATGACCCCTCTGTCACAGGGTCATTCATTTCAGATTGAGCATAGGCACCCTCAGAATGAATTGTGTGAATTCACCCTCAGAGAACTGCAGCTGCCGATCTCCATACCAGCACAGGCTGGCATGAATATTGAATTAAGTCTTGGACCGGCGATGTGGGACTTTGTCAAACCATAGGAGGAGGAACAGGTTTCCTGGTTTAACATATCTCAGCTGAGCAAAACCTCCAAATGATTTAAATCTACATGAGGAACGCCTTCTGTTTTTAATCACTGTCATATCTTTCCTTTTTTTCCCCTCAGGCCCAAGCCGTCACCCTCACAGTCGCTCAGGCATTCAAAGTAGCATTTGAATTCTGGCAGGCATCCAAAGAAGGTGAGTGTGCGCTTTCAGAACCTGTTTAGTTTTCCAAATAATTTAGGTGTAGGTTTTTTTAAACTTTCTCCACAGGGAGAACTTTTTTTTTAATGGAAGGAGCCGTGAATGAAATTCTGATTGCATTACAAATCTAACCACAGGCTTCTAATGGCTCTGACAGCAGGCAGTGGAGCAAGTTCCACCCCTTTCCTCCCTTACCCACTCCAAGTGTTTTTTCCCCCTAGCATTTGACGCCCAGGGTCACGTTCTTGTTGTCACTACTGGTGGAAGCCAGCAGAAGTGTCAAATGGAATAGATTGGGGTCATTAAAAGAACCAAGAACGAGTTGAGCTGAGCCGATTGACACTTGAAGAAAAGCCTCTGCTGAGATGGGGACTGAGGCAGTGATGGCAATGGATATAGGTTTCCCATCTCTCCCTCCCGCACCACTCCTGGCCGAGTCTGAGCCTTTGGCTCTATCCCTGCGAACATCAGCTCTGGAGAATATGAGTCCCATCTGTTGCCAACTGGTCATGGCTAAACTGAGCAGCACCATCTTGCCCCTGGCTGACGGCCTGCCGTCCTCCAGATCTCTTTTCTGAGCATCCTTTATTTTGAGGAAATTTGTGACAGAACCCCTTCCTCCAGTTGCAGGTGTCCCTTTTCTATCCACATCCTTCCTCTGAACCAGTCAGCCATGTTGGGTTTCCAGCTTTTTCAGAAGGCCCTTCTCCTGCACTGAAATTTAGCAAGTCACTCTAGGGAAGCAGCCAGCAAATAAATATGACAGTGCTGTGCCTTTGCCTCCCCATCTTCTTCTGCCTCCCTCACAGTTTTAAATTTAAGTCATAATCTCCAGTTCAGCAGAGCTGAGGCATCTTGACTTAGGTGACTCTATCATGCACCAAGTGCATTGACAGTGTTGTATAAATCATAATTCCCTCCTCAGTGGGAGGCAGAACAAAGGGGAGGCCTGTCCAACAGACGCTTGCAGACAGTCACCTGGCAACCACTTCTACCTCTGAGCACCTTGAAAGATATGTGCGGTTGCTAAGCAGCCACCCAAGTGCTTTCTTCTGACCCCTCTGTGCTGTCATCCACACACATACCACCCCAGAGCCAATCCTTCGAGCGGCGTCTTCCAGCCCTGACCAGCTGTGAGGTGCCAACGGAGGATATGCTGACAGCGAGAGACCATCTGTCTTTTTGTCAGCGGCGGCCTGGTAGGCGCAGCAGCCAGCAGGTTGGGCAGCATTCCAAAACAGACTGTAGGCTTGATTGGATGGTCTTTGCAAGTCTTGGGGTCGTGCCAACCTGGAAATCCCTTTTCTGTTTGCCACAATTGTTCTGCCGTTGGCAGTGGTGAAAGGTTGAGCAGATAGATCTGTCTGGAAGCGCCCCCCCCCCTTCTCTTCCCCTCTGCCCCCCTTCCAATACACTTCCAGTCTGAAGGTTAGTAGAAACAAACCACCTTTTTATGACCTGCATGCTGGGTGAAGTATCAAGGGCACTTAAAGTCCTTGTGTCGGACATTGACAGCTCCCTTGTTACTCGGCAGGCTTTTGGTGGCTGGAGTTGGACCAGCATCTGGTAGGTGGGGACTGATCTGGGTTTATCTACTTAACTGGTTTTCATTTATTTTAACTGTGTTGTAATTTTGAACATTAAGCTCTGTCAGCGATGTTAGAGGGCCTGTTTTCTGCAGCCAAAAGGGAGGATTAAAAAAATAATAATAAAGTGAACTAATACATTTTGTGGCTCAGGCCATCAGTTCAGGGTAGTCCGGAAGTTGCATGGCATGACCAAATGAGGCACTGGAGACTGGGTCTGTGGGGACTGCGAAATCTTATAATCTTTCAAACATCGCAGTTTGCTGTGGGAAGATTGATGGGAATTGCAGTCCATGAACATCTGAAGCGCCAGAGTTGGACACCTTTGCTCTAGAGTTTCTGCCAGTGAAAGAGACTTCCAGGCAAGAAAAGGGCCAACTTGGTAGTGTCTTGCTTTTTTCTCAGTGGATAATTGGTGGTTGTGCTTATTGGGCTCCCAACATATGGCCTCAGGTGTTGTGCACATATTTCTCACATGGGGATTGATTTCATGCCAGATGTCCTGATACTGCAGAAATCAGGGGAAAGGACACTGAAGTCTCTTTCACTGGCTGAAACTCTAGAGCAAAGATGTCCAACTCTGGTGCTTCAGATGTTCATGGACTACAATTCCCATCAACCCCTATTGGCATGGCCTTGGGGGCTGATGGGAATTGTAGTCCATGAACATCTGAAGCACCAGAGTTGGACACCCCCATCTAGAGGTTGCACACTTCCATCCAACCAGGAATATCAGGAAAGTTCCAAGTGTCAAGCCCCCAATCTGAGGTCAAGCTCATTGTGTGCTCTTGGGTATGATGGTCTCTGGCCTACTTCATAGGGTTGTAGAAGAAGAATAAAATGTGGGGAGGGAGCCAAGCGCACTGCTCTGATCTTCTTTGAAGAAGGGCAGGATTTAAAATACATAGGTAGCTTTTCTCCAGCCATATATAATTACTTTCTTTGATTTGGATCTTCGTGCCCCACTTCTTCTCCCCAAAGCACCTTACATTGTTGTTCTGCCCTCCTCTGTTTTACCCTCACAACAGCAATCTTGTGAGGGAGGTTGGGCTGAGAGTGGTCTGAGGTAATCCAGTGAGCTTTCATGGTGGAGTGGAAATACAAGCCAAGGGCTCCCAGATCGAAATTCAGCACCCTGGCTGCTACACCAATATGGCCAGACTGGCTCCTTCACTATCCTTTCTCCTCTTCTCCGATGGTGTTGTGTGTGGGCCCTGTCTTTCTTGACTGACATGAACCACTTTGCGAGGCAATTGCCAGGAAAGCAAGAACTACATTGAACGAAAAGTTCCATTTCTGAGTAGGACATTGGAAGCTACGAAGCATTTCCTTGAAAGTTGGCGCAAACTTCCCTAGGCAGCCGTAAGTTAATAACATTTGTCTGACTCTGTTGCAGAAAAGGAGAAGCGGGAAAGAGCCATGCTGGAAGGAGAAGGGGCCAGCATCCCAAACTCAGAAAATTCTGCCTCCCCAAAAGGCTGTAAGTGATCGTGTACACGGGTTCTGTGAAAGGGTTCTGTGTTTTGCAGGTTCATCTGTGAAAAGACTGCAGCACTGAGTTGGACCATCTGAGTCCATGTTCTTCCTGCTGAAACAGGTGACAGTTGCCCAAGGTAGCACTCTGGCATCATTTCTGGCTCTTCTTCCAGACAATCTTTTAATGGAAAATTCCAAGGACCTTCTATATGCAAACTGTGTGCTAATAATACTTAGCATTTTTATTGCACTTCTGGAGTGTTCAAAGTGATTTCTTCACCCCTCACCCCCCTCCCCCTCGCAGCTATGTGGACCAGCAGGGGGCTGAACACCATGGCACTTGATAGCATGAGCAAGTCTAATTTTATCAATCCAGTATGGAATTGGCTGTAAAATTCTAGGATCCTGTGCTTCTTACCTTTCCCTACCCTTCTTTAAAAGAATATTTTAAGATCCTAGAGCTGCCTAGAAAATATGGGTATAGGGAGTTAACCCCTCCCTCCCTCCCTTCCTCCCTCTCTCTCTCTCTCTCTCTCACCCACACACACACACAGACACCCCAAGATCAGGTCAAAATCCTAGTTTGTGCAGTGGTTAAAAGTGTGGTGTAGTTGTTAAGAATGGTGAATTCTAATCTGGTGAACTCGGTTTGATTCCCCACTCCTTCACATGAAACCTCTAGGTGATCTTGGACTAGTCACAGTTTTGTCAGAACTGTCACAGCCCCAACTACCTCACAAGATCTCTATTGTGGGGGGAGACAATTGGAGACTCCTTCAAGGTAGAGAAAAGAGAGTTATAAAAACCAGGTCTTCTTAGTTGCGGGAGGCAGGTTCTTCCCAGCATGCTTGTAACCCACAACTATCAATGCATTCATGCAGCAACATTGAGTGCTTCTCTGGGGAAGAAATGGATGAGGAAGAACCAGCAGCCCCTCTCCATAAAGGAAGTATCCCTTTCTTAAAAAACACAAGAATGCAACTAACCTTGAGTCGTAGCTTGTCTCCCGGTGTTATTACAAGCATATGCCTGGGAGACTGCAGTGTTTGCATCTCTTAAAATATTCTGTGCCTTTCTGATACTGTCCGCTTGGGTGCAAATACCCCACAGCTGAGTCCCTGCAGAAGCCTCTTAGAAACAAAATGGGAGGGGTACTCTTGGTTATCAAATAATTGAAGCCCCTTCTTTCTGAGGAGAGAGAGGTACTTATAACTGAAATGCAGCAGCGTGTCATGTAAACAGAGGTTGCCTGATTGAAATCCATCAAGATCTTAACTGTCCTTTTGACCTATGTGGCTCTCTTGAAATGAAACCTATTTGCTGCTTATTCCTCAGGGGGAGGAAGGAAGGGGAAATGCGGCAGGTTCCCTGGGAGCAGCTTTCTCAAAGGCCTCTTCCAGGGGCCCATTAAAATTCTTTTAACGATCCGGAGAGTGAACGAGGTCAAGCCTTCTGAGCATTGTTTAAGTGATATCTTCCTAGTAACGATCTGTAATAATTGCACGTTTAGTAGCCTTTAATGAACAGAGTACAGAAGGAGTGGAGCAAGAGGAAGACACCCCCACTCCCCATCCCAGCCATTACAATCCTGAAAAAATGGTACTGAGGACAGTGTCCTGGAGAAACTGGATGGATTTTATTGAGTTATGCAGATATAATAACAAAGGAATCCTCTTTAAGCAGTGTAGTGTAGTGTCAGAATAGGATCTGGGAGACCCTGGTTTGAATCCCCTCTCTGCCATGGAAGCTTGCTCGGTGACCTTCCGTCAATCATATATTTTCAGCCTAGTCTATCTCACAGGGCTGTTGTTAAGATAGAGTGGAGGAAGGATGAATGATGTAAACCACTTTTGGGGAGCAGGTGTGGTATAAAAACTAAATTAATAAAGGCCTTGCTTGTTTCCAGAGTACCTTGTAAAGTAACAGACATGTGAAATGGAGCCACAGCCCCAAACAGTAGCCCATGGTCAAAACCCTTCCCATTGTCCTGTAACTTTTATATTTCCCCCTAGGGCTGATGACTAATTTTTTAAGAATTTGACTAATGGAAATTTGATTGGCTGTGCAAATTTTTTAAAAATGGTGGCTGGCAGCAGCTACCACCACAGCACAAGGGTCTGTAGTGGGTTACTGAAGTTAAGCTGTGGCTGACCTCTCCCCCTGTGGCAACCATTTTGTGACAGCTATTTTGTTTCTGCGCCAACCATGCTGTGTCAAAATTCCAGCTGTGCCCTCTGATTTAGACAGGTTGGGGACTCCTGCTTTTGCTGATAATTGATTAAAACCCAATAACCAGAGGTGGTTTGCCTTTGCCTGCCTCTGTATACTGACCCGGACTGCATAGTGACCCTGGACTTCTTTGGTGGTCTCCTATCCAAATACCAGGCCAGCTCTGCTTAGTTTTTGAAATTGGATGCGATTGGGCTAACCTGAGCTATCCAGGTCAGGCTTCTGTCACTCATAAGAGCACCTAAAATTCCCTTGTTCCTGGTACAGTTGCTCCTGTAAACCTTGCTGCTTGTCTCTGAAAACTTCCAGCTTCCTTGCATTAATGAAGATTTCTACAATTCAAATGTATGCTTATTTGAAGGGGGAAAAAGCAGGCCGCCTTTGAGACTTGAATGCAAAAATGCGTTATCCTAAAATGACTCCTAGGGATTTTTACTCATCACCCAAAATAAAAATGAATTTTGTTTGAGTCGTGACATCTTTGCTTGAAGCGGTGTGCACCAAAATGGGAGAGGGGAATATACCACCTTCCCCAGGTTTGAAGTAGCTGAAGTGGGTATTTTTAATTGGCAAAGCATGCTGGAGTGGAAGAGTTAATTGTCTCCTTCCTCAGCAGTGTATCCCAATCTGTACTGGGGCCCTCTCTGACTGTTTTGGGGGGGCACGCAAATAATGTTAGGGGTTACAATTACAAAACTCCAGTGCCACATGCATTTGTTTAAGTCACTTGTGTCCTATTGCTCCATAACAAAGTTTGTATGAGGTGGCATACAAAATGGGGAAACAATTAACAGCAGCAAAGAAACAGAATGTTCTAGAACACCAGCCTTCATGCCCAACATCATCTTTGTCTTATTTAGTTTATTTAGTTTCAGCTTGTTCAGAGCCCGGTGAAGGCTCATTAGATTGAAAAATTGTGCTTGCCAGCAGTGAGCTGAGAGGCCTGGTTTTGAACCACTGGCTGCTTGCTTCCTTCTCTTATGCAACAACTATGCAGCCTAGCATATTGCCTTGAACTCTGTAATCTTAGATCTACTTGAAATTTCTCCTCTCCTGTGCTGACTTCTCTTGCAGCCCTTGAAACAGGGGTCTCTAACCTTTTTGAGTCTCCAGGCACATTTGGAATTCTGACACAGTGTAGTGGGCACAGCAACAAAATGGCTGCCACAAAATGATTACCACAGCTCAGCTTCAGTAACACAGTGCAGGTATTTGTGCCGTGGTGGCAGCTTCTGCCAAGCAACATTTAAAACAATTTGCACAGCTAATCAAATCTCCAGAAGTCAGTCAGAAGCCTTGCTTGGCAACAACCCTACCTGGCTCCATCCACTTCCTAAAAACACTTGGCAAGCACCAGGAAAGATGCTGGTGGGCATCATAGCACCCATGGACACCACATTGGGGGCCCTGGCTGAAATTTCATTTAGCTTGATCTCCATTTTTGGAAGTAAACATATTGAGCATGACCAGGGAGGAGCTCTTGGCTGTTAGCCTGTGTCTCCTGGCCCTGGGAAATTTCCCTAATTGTAACTGACAGGATTTTTATTTCTTGTAAGGTGCTTCACACCCTTATTTTTTATACATAATACTTTTTATTAATTTCCTTCTTAAAAAAAACACTGAACATAAAACATACATGAAACCATTGAAACACATAAGACAACAACAAATATTAACATGTAGCAAGTAACAAATTACCCACATTTAGTTACCCAAACATAATCTATCCTTCCCCAACTACCCATAACATAAACACATAATTTAATACATCTAAATCAAATCAGTTACTTCACTTTTCGTTTGTAATTTATGCTTTAGCTTTATTAAGCTTAAATATCTATACTATACTACCCTATTTTTCATTCCATATTTTTAATATTTAACCTACAAATATACCTTATATTTCATAATGCTATATGTCCTTCATATTTTAATTTAAATAAATTTCTCTTCTTATCTAGGCCCTTTCAATATCCTATAATCATAATTTTATCCCTTTTATTGTGATGTAACTGCCCAATACTTATTGCGTTGGACTTCCCCTATTAAGTAACTGAATCCATATTTATTTTTCTTTAATAAAGGTATACAATTAATTCTATGATACAACTTTTTTGCAGATTAACTTATTGCAATATAATTTTGTAAACCATTTCATATTATATATTCCTCAATCATTTAATCCTTTTGAACTCTTTTCTAGATCCTGTTAAGGACAAAAGGAGCCACAATAAATATTCTAACTGACTTTCACCCTTTCACAGTGGTCACCACAGGGAACTTGCTGGACCTGGAGAATGTTGCCAAAACTCCTTTGAATGTGAATGCAAACTCTGTGCCTTCAGACGACAGCATCTTCCAAACGCCTTCATCTGAAAACAACAACATAGTGTGGGTAAGTGCGTTTTGGACTCATCTCTTGCAAAATGCCACATGTAGCCAGTTGCTGGTGAGCTACTGGGCCCAATTCCATATGATTGTTTCTCACTTGCTGTTGAAGTGGAACATAAATTTTTGACTGTGGAGGGTTTGAACGCTTGCTCCTTTGTTATACTGAGTGTTGTGTTTGGCTTGTAGCCTGCCATGTCCTGAAATCCTGGAACAGGTAGATATGTTTTAGCCCCTTCGAGTCCCACTAAGTTGTACAAAAGCGAGATATAGATATTTTAAATACATTAAAATATTTTCAATGCAAGGTGGCTTTCCATTTGAAATTATGGCTAATACTGTGACTCAAGGTACTCATATCTTTCAACCTCTCTGTTGCCTCAGTCCGATCAACCAGATGAAAGTCTTAAAAGGACTTGAAAATCTTAAAAGATATGTGAAAAAAAGTATTACCATGCATTCTTTGATGTGCCTCCTGGAGTGAGTGCATGCATTTGGATGTATTTATTCATTTATATCCTTCCCCCCCCCCCCCCAGTTGACTTAGAACATTGATCTCCCCCCATTGTCTCACAACAACTTGTGAGGTAGGATAGGCTGAGAGAATATGAATGGACCAAGGTTACCCAGCCAGCTTCCATGGTAGGGTGGGGATTTGAACCCACGTTTCCTAGGATCCTAGTCTGATACTCTGTCCACTACGGTATGCCAGCTGGATGGGAATGTTCCACAAGCATCATCAACCACAAAGATTGTGGTCTTTGGGCATGTTTCATGGAGGCTGTTTTTGACTAGCTTTGGAGACTTGTTTCATGCTTACTTCCTTGGTCCCTCTTCCTTGCAAATGGTATAAGTTTGCAACTTTCTCAATTAGTGCTCCTCCAGGTTGGTGGCTTTCCAATTTTCTAGCTAACAAACCCAAATTACCTACCAATAATTTTTGTGTGTTGGAAGGCATTCTGGGGAATGTTCTAGAGCAGAGTTGGACCCCTCTGTTCTAGAACAAACCTCTAGCTCATGCTGGTGGCTGGCCAAGCCTGTTTTTCCCCCCGTTGTCTTGCACAAGTGTGCCCTAAAACATACCCACCATGCTGAGTCTGTTGCAGAGGAATATTGGCAGCCGCCAGCTGTTTTTCTGGGAAAACTTTGTGCTGGTATGTATTTCAAGGAACAACCCAAATAACTTCTGAGGAACTTCAAGGTCCCTAGGAGTCCATTTCACAAGGCCCTGCTGCTGACGCTCTTTGTAGTCAGTGCAAACCACTTGTTTAATTCTTGTGTGCTGGCTGTGTAGCATTTTTTCATTTCCTCCTGGTTTTTCTCCTCCCCAACCTTCTTTTGTTGTAAAGGCGCTGGACGACGGACTGGATGAAGCCTTTTCAAGGTAATTATGATCATTTGTTTCATGAGTTTCTTCCCGCTAGAGGCCTGCCCAAGAAACCTGAGTTGATTAGCGGTGGCTATTGTTGTGTGTGTTTTAAGGAAAAATTACTTCTAATCTAAATCACCTGCTGCAGCCTGACCCTGTCAGCGCTGTTCAGTTTGGCTAATTGAACGGTGGGATTTGCAGCCACCCCAGAGAAGTCAAATATTATGATAACTTCTTAGGGCAGAATCTAATTTGTGTGTGCAGTGGGGAGTTAAACTCCCTAAATGATACAGGCTGGTTGAAAATGTTACCTTATTGCAAACGCAAATAGCAGTCAAGTGTATAGCAGCAAGCCAGTGACAAGATCCAGGTGGAAAAGAATACTTTGATGCGCTCGGATCACCTTGTGCTTTTCAGACTAAAATTTAAGTCCAGTAGCACCTCAAAGCCCACAGAAATTTCCCAGCGTATAAGGTTTCGTGAGTCAAAGCTCACTCCATAAAATAGTATCTTGGTATTTGGTAAACTGAGCTTTGATTCATGAAAGTTTATTCTCTGGGGAGGTTTTGGTGATCTTTGGCTGATTTTGCACTTTCTAAATGCTCTGTGGCTTAGCTGGGGAGTGTACCTGCTGCGGGGCTTCTCACCCTGCTTGTTGTTCCCCACTGCTGCTCTTTCTTCGCTCGAGTCAGGGCCAGTGAGGGAAGCCCCAAATGGTTCCCCACAAGCCCGGGGCTTTGCCATAAGCACCGCTTAAGCACCGCAAGCTCTTCCGTAGTCTCTTTCACACTTGCGCGGGCAGCCTCCGTTTCCTGCGTTTGGATTGGCTGAATCTCGCCCCATTCCCCCCACTCACTTTCACTATTCAGTTTTACATGACTCTGAACACAAAACAGGCACTGAGAATCGACTCCCTCATGCCCCCCCGGTCTAAAATCCTTGCGTGTGTGACAGGATCACTGTCTTCCACCACCACCACCCCCATCTAAAAGGTAAATCCAAAATCCTTGCATGTGCAACGGGATCACCATCCTCCACCCCTACATCTAAAATCCCTGCATGTGTGAGCGAATCGCCATCCTCTACCCACCCACCCCGGCTAAAATATAAATCTAAACTCCTTGCATGTGCGAGAGAATCGCTGCCCTTCCGTTCGCAGCGCCTGCACATGCCCCTTTTCTGCCCAAGGTTTCTCCCTCCTTTATAAAAATCAAGGTTTTTCCCTCTTTTTTTTCCACTGCAAAAGGGGGGGTGCTTCTCAGCGCCTGTCCATTGGTGGGGCAAGCCAGAGTGGCGAGGCGGGAAAACTGGCCCCATTTCTGCTACGGAGGAGTTTTGCCTGGTGGTGGAAGCCTCCGGAGCAACAAAGGGGCATTTCAAAAGGACCTCAACTTTTGCGGTTCAGGAAATTTGCAGAGCAAACCCATTGCTGCAGGGTGGCTCCGGGGCAGAAACGTGGCAGCCACGCTGCAGCACTGGGGGCTTTTCAAAACACCCAATTGCATCAGAGTATTCCCTGTGCCAACAGGGGGGCAAATTCGGCGTGCAAAATCAGCCTTTAAGTTAAGGTGTTACTGGACTCAAATGTGGTGTTATTACAGACTAATACTCAAAACTATCCTCTTGCATATTCATCCCCCCACCTGAAGGGGGAGGCTTTTTGCAGAAAATCCAAGCAATGGTCACACACAGTCTGAGAAAGAAGTGAAGGCTGCCTCCTTCCTTCTTAAAGGGGTCTGACCTCTCATAACTCTGCAACACACCCCCAGGCTTGGTAAGGAAGACATCACTGTGCCTTCCTTTTTACCAAGGAAAGAATTTCACAGGCTGCTTGAAGAATCCCAAAACAGGGGTTGTTGGGAGAAAAGGGTATAACTGGTGGGGGAAAGCCATTGGTAAACCGGAGTCCGTTTCTCAATGGATGCCTTTCCCTGAAAAGTTCCAGTTCCTGTTTAGCTGTGAAGCTCCATCGGGACAGTTGCACATTCTTAGTCTAACCCTGGGCCAGTTGTACATTCTTAGTCTAGCTTTATGGGATGGGAGCTGCATAGGGGCTTTTTACTGCCCTCGGGGAATATTTGTCATTCTCTTGCTGGGCACAGCATACAAACCTCTATGGCATGCCTGGTAGATTTTCATCTATTCCCCCTCCTCCGCCCCTGACCCTCGAGCTTTATGTTGGCCACCTGAAAAAAGGACCCTATACAGAAGCAAAAGGCAGGCAGGTGAACATGAATTGTGGAAGCTCAAGGCCCAAAGTGATGTTCCTTTCAAGTGTTGCTGTCACCTGTGCTACATGGGTCTGTCTTCAAGCGAGTTAAAATGATTTTCAAATCTGAAATCTCTTTTCTGCAGCCTCTTATTACTCCCAGTTTAGATGCTGAGAATCTGTCAGTTTTTCACTCAAGCTGTCATTGTTGTCATGTTTCAGTTGCACTCCTTGCCTTACAGATAACTTGAAAACATCTCTGTTAGCATTTAAAAAATTGTGCAGATATATCTTTTCCCCAAAAAATTTTCTGGAGGGGGTGACTGGCTGTTGTGTTGTCTGTTTGGAAGATGGCGACTGTGCATTTGTGCATATGCACTGTGGGGCATCTCCCAAGTGACATTGGTAAATACCATTGTCATTTCTGGATGGGCAGGCCCTCTCTTTTCATGGGGTGGGGTGGGGAGATGGCTTGGTATATCTCAATATTTCAGTGTAGTAGTTATGGTGGTTCAGCTTGCAATACCTGTAGCAGGGGGACTGAGTGGAACTCGTGTGAGATCTCTCAGTGAAACCTGCTCGCTGGTTTGGCAGTCTCACCAGAGGTGTAGGTGCCTTCTCTAGGAGCTGGCAGTTCTTTGGTAATCCTGGACCCATTTCTTTGCTAGGGCTTTACAGGTTACAAACCAGCATTTGAAAATTGAACCTGGAAATTCACTGGAAGCTAATCAGGTTGTTGCAAAATTTACTGTTGTTTGGTAAGCGGCCCTCTCCAGTCCATGCACAGCCATTTTTGGAATCCATTGGTGTTCCCCGACACTCATCAAGGGTTTCCCCTTGGAGAGCACTTGGCAGTAGTCTAGTCTTGATGGTGTTAAAATATGAATTATCACAGCTTGGTGAAGGAATCAAATTTTAAGGAAAAACCATTCAGAAGTTTGGACACATAGGAGTTTATTTAAAAGCTATGATGTATTATTGACAAATACTGCTAAAATGTTTTTAACAATATTTCGAGCATGAGAATTAAAGCCCAGAGCCTCTGCTGAAGCCAAAGTATTGAAGCCCCGTTGATTGTTTTCCAAATAATACAGATACCCATTTTCAAAATACTGTGTTCCTTGTCAACATGTTTTTGTGTTGTTGTTGTTTTAAAAGAAGGTTGACTGCTGGACATCTGTCTAGTCTTCCTCAGCAGCATAAAATTAACAACATACGTGAGATGAATCCCAGTGGAACAAGGCATCCATCTTCTGAGCTCACAGGGCAGGCAGCAGTTCACTAGATACTAAATTTTTAGAATTCTCTTTTACAATATTATAAAATCCAGTTGTTACGTTTTAACAGATGGTTTTGATGGGAGCTTGTGTACAGTTTCAGTACTAGCTGTGGTGTTTTATGAACCCCTGAGCACAAAGTTTCTATGGATCATCCATCCTAATGACCTTCTCCCAAACCATGTTTACCACCACCCCGTAGTCACTCTGTTTCTGCCCCGGTACTGCCACCACCCTCCTTGTTTTTGCTGTTCTATGTAGAGCAGCAAAAATTGATGGGGGCGGGGAGCTTGGGGGAGGCAGGAGCTCTTCCTCCCTCCCTTCCTGTGGCTTTCCAAACCTGTTCAGGCTGTCTTTTTAGTTTTTAGAACGCAGCGGCACTGTCTGGGGAACAACTCACCAAAAAACCAAATGTGTATTTTGGCTGTCACATTATACAACTTTAAACAGTAGTCTTGGTGACTGGGTTGATGCAGAGGCATGGTCCACTCCCCATTGCTTGACTTTATGTTTTGCAACATGTCCTTCCAGGGAACCTTTTACCTGGAGATGTTGCAAATGAATCTGGGACCTTTCTCTAGGAAAGCCTTCTCTTTCCTAATGAGTGCCAAACAGGATACTGCAACAGGAGATCACGCTCTGTTTTTGAACATTCAGTTGTGACCACATGGGGCCCTGCTTCAAATCAGGACTGTAGCGTGCAGGCGAAAGATTTTTTACTCTTTCCACTGTGTTGCTTTTGCAGTCTGAGCCTCCCACCACTGGCATTTTCCCCATGGGAGGGGATATACAAATACTGCATGGATACCCATGCTAATTCCCACCCACCCAGCTACAGGTCAAACAGCAGCCATGGAAATAAGTTCAGACTGCAAAAGTTGCCCACAAGGAAAGGGTTAACTACTCATTTCATGGTCTAAATAAAAAAACAGAGGGGAGGGGAAGTCAATGGAAATGTTGACATCAGATCAAGTTTGCCACAGAATCTTGGGTCCTCCTTTCAAACTCACCCAGGGCTGGATCCTTCAGATTTGCTCCTCATATAGAAAAACTATCCAAGGCCAATTTTGCACGCCGAAATTGCCCCTCTATTGGCATGGGGAATGCCCCAATGCAATTGGGAGTTTTGCACTGCCCCTGGTGCTGCAGCATGGCTGCCACGTTTCTACCCCAGAGCCGCCCTATGGCATTGGCTTTGCTCCGCGAATTTCCTGAACAGTAAAGGTTGAGATCCTTTTGAAATGCCCCTTTGTTGCTCCAGAGGCTTCCAGTGCTGTGCAAAATTCCTTCGTAGCCAGTTTTCCCACCTTGCCGCTCTGGCCTGCCCCACCAATGGACAGGCATTGAAAAGCAGCACCCCCCGCCCCTCCCCGCAGTGAACAAAAAAACGGAGGGAGAAACTTTGGTTTTTATAAAGGAGGGAGAAACCTTGGGCAGAAAATCGGCATGTGGAGGCACCGCGAATGGGAGGGCAGCAATTCTCTTGCACATGCAAGGATTTGAGATTTTGATTTTACGGGCGGGGCGTGGAGGATAGCCATCCCATCACACACGCAAGGATTTTAGACCCGGGGGTGGGTGGGTTCTCAGCGCCTGTTTTGTGTTCAGAGTCATGTAAAACTGAATAGTGAAAGTGAGTGGGGGGAATGGGGCGAGATTCAGCCAATCCAAACGCAGGAAACGGAGGCTGCTTGCACATGTGTGAAAGAGACTATGGAGGAGCTCGCAGGGCTTAAGCTGTGCTTAAGGGAAAACCCCAGGCTTGTGGGGAACCATTTGGGGCTTCCCTCACCAGCCCTGACTTGGCGAAGGAAAAAGTTGGGCAGCAGTGGGGAAGTACAAGCAGGGAGAGAAGCCCCGCTCCCGGCTAAGCCACAGAGCATTTAGAAGGTGCAAAATCAGCCCAAGAGCCTCATGGATCAGGTGAGGGAGTTTTGCACTGCAAAGAAACCCCACCATTAGCTAAACAAATTGACAGTGTGCAGCCCATGTTCCGGCTCAAACAAGAGCTTAACCTGGAGGCACGCAAGTGTTAAATTCCCTCCAGTTTGGTTAGCAGGGCTGCAACAAAGGAATTTTGAGGACTGTACAAGTGAAAGTTCCCTAAAAAACATCACTACTCCTGAGGCCTGGGATGATCCTGGCAGACACTGAGCGATTAGGAAGGCTGTTGCCATCATTGATCCCTGTGCTACTGCGGTGCTGTCCTGAAGAGTTAAATCCCAGACATCTCTGGGAACACTGCGTGCTGCTAGGAGCAACCAGAATTTCATGCAGACAGTGGTGAAGAGTAGTCCTGGCAGCCTGTCTTCATGAGTCATCTCATGTCAAGGAAAATTAAGACATTCCAATGTGGCATTCTACCCCCCCCCCTTTTTGGTCAAGGCTTATGCTAATGATGCACCTGACCCATGTTAGTGTGAAGGATTTTGCAGTTTTTGCCCACCAGCTGGGTAAAAGAAGGACTGATTACAGAGCGAACAGGCTATGTTGCTTGCCTGGAAAGCCCTGATAAACAACCTGGGAAAGGAGGCAGTGGCAAGGATGCGCCCTTCCCCCCTCCTCTACATTCAGAGACTTTCCTGAGATGTGAAGAAGAGCTTTGAAATCCAAAACAGTAGAGTGGATGGATGTGCTCCTGCTTTCACCGCACATACACAGCCTATCCTGGGTTGGCGGGGTGGCCCAGGCACGTGTGCAGGGGTGCTTAAAGATGTGTGTCCATGATTTATTTTTCTCACTTGGGTTTGCTCCAAAACAGAAATAGGAAACAAACCCCAAAGTGTGTAGCTTCACAACACTGCACTTTTAACACAAGACCACAAAGAGTACTAGCGTGAGTATCCCAGAAGACCTCGTGCCCCGGAAGCCCTTAGGGTCAAACAGTTTTAGCTTAAGTGCTATAAAAGCATCATGTGCCTTTGGAACGTTCTCTGGACAAAATGTACCTTTTTGAGCTGGTAATTTATTTTTCCCTACTCTCTAGAATTTGGGGCATTTTCAACACAACAGTCCTCCCTCTTCCCAAGTGATACTAATGAGCAGAGAGATGCTGCTAAAAGGTCCCTAAAATTGGCCCACTTGTTCAACTGTGCTCTCTAGAGTCCATACATCAAGGCTGAACTATGTGTATTCAGCTTCCCCAGCTTTTCTTTTTTTCAATGTTTAAAAGCAGTTGCAGGATTGGGAGATTTTGATTTTTGCAGCAGGAGAAAAGTTAAACCCTCCCCCACCCCACCCCATTTTGTTTTCTGCATAGTAATCTCTCCCAAGCTGGTGTTAGTCTCTGTGAGCAAAATCTCAGCCACATTGCCTGTATTCCTCTCCCCCTCCACCCACTGAGGCTTATCAGTCAAGTGATCTACTTGTCAAGAACACAATCCCCTCTTTTTGCCTGTGCAGTGAAATACATATTGTGACAAAAATTGGATGTATTGCATTGCCTTCTTTTTGCATCTGTGCAGTCTGGAGCATCTATTTGTGAGCCAGGTTCACATGCAAATATACGCTGAAGGCACACAGAGGCATCTAAGTAGAAAGTTTCAATTCACTTTTTTTCCCCTCTTTTAAAGGTGGGCTTTTGTGCACTTACTGCTTCCCGTGTGGCTGTTTGGTTCATACAGGGTTTGGTTTAAACAGGGATCTTCCTGCTGTGCAGCATCTCCAGCCAAGCTACCATTATGCCCGCTCACTGCTTCCTTGGTCTTTCTAAAAAATGTATGATTAGATAGATACAGATAACCTTTAATGGCATAGTACAAAGATTTAAAATAAAAGACAAAAATTAAAAGACAAAGTACAAAGCAAAATTAAGATAGTTTGTTTATGACCATGCATAAAAACCTGGCCATTTGTTCTAGAGCATTGCTGGATTCATTGTTTAACACACAGGTGTCAAACTCGCGGCCCTCCAGATGTTATGGACTACAGTTCCCATCATCCCCTGCCAATGGTGGGAAATGTAGTCCATAACATCTGGAGGGCTGAGAGTTTGACACCCATGGTTTAACAGATAAACTGTCTTCTGCAGGTCTGTCCAGCACTCTAAGCCCATCATAAAAGGTTGAGAGGAACTTTGTTCTGGACCGGTTATGAAGGGAGCAATATTACAGAACCTGGTGTACAGTTTCTGCAGTTTTCAACATGCAGATGCAAAAATGCTCTCTGTGGGGTGTTTTGGAGCCTCTTCCATCCCTCAAAGCAGAAGGAAGCACATTGCATCTGGCCAAAGTGATGGCACGTCGGTGCTACGGATCAGAAAGAGCGAACAAATATCTGTCTATGACCAAGGGAGAGGGGACAGCAGAACTTTTTTGCATGACCCGTCAATTGGGAGGGAGCATGGCTATAACATCGGGAGGCAGGCCCAAGGCATGGAGCTTCGCTTCTATGTGGGCTCTCCATTCAGCAGCATGCAGAAAAATTAAAGCCTGAGCAATGAGACTCATGTCCTCATGCCTGAAGCAAAACTGAATCCAGTGCTTGGTCTGTCTGTGCAACCTCCCTCTTGAGAGGTTGCCTGCAACTTTGGGGGGTGGGGGAGAGTTCTGTAGTCTAGCATTGCATTGTCAATTTCATGTCAATTTCAAATTCATGTCAATTTCAAGGGTCTGTTGCTCAAGTGATAGACCCAAAGCATTTTACATCTTTTTCAAGGAAATCCTTCAGATAGCTCTGAAATTCTGGCCTGGAAAGTGGGAGGAACTGCTGTTGGTGGGTGGGGGAAGTGGGGAAGAGTAAGAAAACCTGAAGAAAGCAAAATGCATGGAGATTCGTACTTTACCAGGTTTTGGAAACTGCAGAGATTCTCTAATCTGAGAGCGCAGTGTGAAGCAGGCTGCTGGTAATTGAGTATAACTGCTCACTAGTTGTACCTTCCCTTGATATAATGGTGAAGAACATAAGCTATGACTGTGAGCAGCCCCTAGTTCAGATTTCAACCCCAACAACAAAAATAGGTGAATTACTGTGAACACTTGGGAAAGCACTATAGAATTTATTGTCGAAGGCTTTCACGGCCAGATTTAACTGATTATTGTGGGTTTTCTGGGCTGTGTGACTGTGGTCTGGTAGATCTTGTTCCTAACATTTCGCCTGCACCTGTGGCTGGCATCTTCAGAGGTGTATCACAGATGCCCTGAAGATGCCAGCCACAGATGCAGGCTAAACGTTAGGAACAGGATCTACCAGACCACAGCCACACAGCCTGGAAAACCCACCACAACCACTACAGAATTGTCCTTACTATCAATTACTGTGTTCCCAAGAGAATTTAGAATGAGTTTAAGACTGTGATTCCCCTCTCAACCATGAATGTAAGGAGAGTTACAGTGGATTAGATTGAAGATCCATCCAGTCCCACTGTTTTCAACAGTGACCAGCCAGATCTCTGGAAACCTGATTACATGACAGCAAAAAACTTTCTTGGCAGTTGCATGGCTGAGCTGTAGTATCTTGCAATTCTCTTTTAAGTAACTGAACCAAAGGAAATGTTAGAAGATTTTTTTAAAAGAACCGAACATGAAGGCCATGCTCTTCATGGTCTTAGTTCCCAGACCTAATATACATCTCCATATTTAGTGTTTTCTTTCTCCCACCCCTGGGGGTCAAATCCTGCCATTCTAGTTTTACTGGGGACACATCTCCACTTGGAGAGAAGTAGCATTCTTCTACTTCTAGATGTAGCAGCAGTCTTGCATTTATATCTCTCTTTCTCCTCTTTATATCAGGTCACTTTTCAGTCCTTCTCATATATATTTTTTTCACTTTCAGACTAGCTGAATCTCGAACTAACCCCCATGTCCTTGACATTGGCTTGACCGCTCAGGACATCCAGACCACTGAAATTCTCTCGCCCACTGACTGGGACAAAGTTGATTCAACAGTTGCAGCTGAGAAAGATGACAACCTCTTTGGCTTCTGACATCCTCCATCTTTCTCCCAGCGAGCTTTTGGATTTAAATAACCACTCAACATAAGCGGACTTCATATGCACTGCATTCTGGGTGACTGAACTTGAGAGCGTTCCTCAGGGGAGGGGCAGTATATTTGGTTCCGATGATTCTGTTGTGACACCCAGCCACTCTTCAGACCAAAGCTTCCGGTACATTATTCATCTTTTTATATATAATTGTTTTTTGGTCTTTTATCTACGTCATAAGATGCTCCTTGAATATATTTATTCAAGAACCCTTTTTGGTTTACATATATTATGGAACATTTGTAGCTTCATCTAGCATAACATTACAGTATTAGATTGCTTTACCTGCTGGAATCTCCTCAGCAGACAGCACCTGTCTTGTGAGGGAGACCAAAGTAAACAGAAATATGTCCTTGTTCTTTTTCCTAGAAGGGAGTAACAAGTTGTCCTGGGGAGATACAGAGAGGCCAGGCTCATGGTTTGGATTGGATTGGGGAGGAAGGTTGAGGTACCATAAAATTAAGTGCTGCTTCATCAAGAAAGGCAAAAAAGGGATAGTGTATATGTGACTCTCTATCCCTTCTTTCTATGACACACTGGCTTTTCCCAAAGGCCTGCTGGTAGCAGCGTCCTACTGTGGAATCAGTTGAGGCTTGTTTCCAGTATTTCTGACTTTATTCATCCACCTGCTAAGCCACCCTGAGTCCTTTTTGGAGAGTTGGTGGGATATAAAAGGAAATAAATAAACAAACAAAGGACAAAATGTATTGTCGAAGTGTATACAGTGTTAACAGACTTCTCTCTGTGATAGACCTCTGAAGATGCCAACCACAGATGCAGGAGAAATGTAAGGAACGAGATCTACCAGATCACGGCCACACAGCCTGGAAAACCAACAACAACCAAAAGAACAAAATGCTTACCCCTTGGTAGGCTTGCTAGCCCTCCTGCCAGCAAGCCCTGTTGCCTGCTGCTGCTCTAAGAGAAAAAAAACCAGTTACCAATGTCACTATGTCACTTCCCAGTTAGTTACAAAGGGTAGCTCTAAGAATTGCTGGAAAACCATGGAGTTTCTGGCAATTCCTAGAGCTACCCTTTGTCACTTGTGGGTGACCTGGATATGATTTTAGTCCACCCCTTGATAGTTAGCAGTGCTGGTAGTTCAGCCTACCTAGCAAGCAAGGGGAAAACTCCTGGATTGAGAAGGAATATATGCTTTCTCCCCATCCCCTGCCCCAGGATGCTCCCAAGTATGTGGTGCAGTATCTTGCTACCCTTCAGCAGGGTCAGGGAGGAGAGATTGGCAGCCTTTTTTATCCTCTTTGGCTGGTTCTACATGTACCTTGGGTAAATGGCACACATGTTATTGGATTGTACCACTTCTCATTTCTGCTGTGGCTGCATGTTTGAGCATTTCCCCCACTCCACTTTGCAAAAAGACTGGGAGGAGGCTAAGCTGTAATGCTTCATTTTGATGCTGATTTTTTCCCATGGTAAGGATGTAGAACCCCCCTTTCCTTTACTTGGCAGTTACTTCCTGTCTTGGACTTCCTTGCTGCAATGCTAGCTTTCTTTGTGGGGTGGGTTGTTGTCATGGAGGAATATTCTGTGCTGTGACCATCACCACCATTTTTGCAATGTGAAATGGTACCGTCCAGAAACAACTGCAACATCTAAACGGCTGTTTGTGTAAACCAGAATCCCTCTGATCTGGAAGGGGTGTGTGTGTGTGTGGAGCTGGCTGAGAAAATAACTGGAGCTGGCTGAGAAAGTAACTGGTGATCTTCTCCAAAAAAAGGTGCGTGTGCAAAAGAAAAGAAGTGTGTGAGAGAGAATGATAAAAGGGGTTGTCTCAGTATCAGCAGAGTCCTGAACTTTGGAGCGATATGTGGATCCTTAGCAATGAACCTCACTCTTGTTGGACAGTGGTATGACCTGATTCTCCAGGTCATTCAGAGAGGAGCTGGCTACATCTGCATTTGGGTGGAAAGACCACAAAAAATGGGGCGTATGGGCCTCGATAAGAAATATTTTTGGAAGGACCCAAATCTGTTTTTATAAGTATCTTTTCAGAGGCATCTTCCATTTTACTGGATTCTTCCTCAGCATCTTTCTCTTTACATTAAAAAGGGTGGGGCTATAACAGTTGATAAAATTAGAATTGTGGGTGATCCTGTTAATCTCTGATCAGATTTCTTATCAGTTCTCCAGGTGTGCAATTTTGTTGCAAAAAACAGACCTGGGGCGAGATGTGACTGTATAAAGGTGGCACTTGTGATAGGGATGGAAGGGCTAATTCTTTGTCCCTAGACCATTAAAAGGTATACCATTACACAATCAAAAATGCCTCCCTCCTATGCACTTTCACTAGAGGGAGAAAAGACAGGTTTTGTGCCTGTCTTGTTCTATTCCAGAGTTTAAAGCTGCCCAGAGCAGGAGATAATTTGCAATCAGGAAAACAACACTAGGCAGGAAGGAAAGTTAACTGCCTTTCCCATTGCCGTAGCCCTGATCCATACTGGAGGTTTTGCTGCTTCATAGGCTCAAATTCTGTACCTGGGGTTCCAATCATTGCATTTAGCTACCTTTAAGTGAGACAAATTGCCCTTTGTTTTTTTAGTGTGTAGCCAAGGCTTGTTTCTTTCTCTGTGTTCTTATTTCATTCCTTTCTTCCTCTGCCAACTTCAGAATGGAGTGAACTTTTGGTATCCAAAGATTTGCACTTTAGAAACAAAGGGACGGTTTCAGACATCAAAACAGATTTGCCCAGCTGTAGCCTATTCTCTTTACTGTTTTTCAAAAGTCCTTTTCCATAAAAAGAAACCAGCAGTTGGGTGTCCTTCCCCAAACTGTTCCCGTGCTCTTCTGCAGCAGCAAAATGTTTGAAGATGCAGCCATCACGTTGATGTTGAGCATCAATGGCACTTTGAAAATTATATCTTGACATTTGTCACCAAGGAAGAATTCAGTTTCTGAGTTTTGGCTGGTGATTAAAGAAGAACAGTGTGGGTATTGAAATGGCTCCTTTAAACACCTTCCACTTCTATTTGACTAGTTCAGTTGTGGCCCCCTCTGGCATTTAAATCTCTAAATATAGATGGCTGCCAAATTGCATTAAACAAAACCCTTAATTCCTGATTGCTTTCCACTTTAAAACGAGGTGTTTAAGTGACTAGGTTTGGAAGATTATCCTTCCTTCTCCTTCTACCCCCCCACCCCCACCCCCGCATCTCTTGCACGCTTAGAAAAGAATATCTCTTTCTGATTTTTCATTTTGTAGACTCTGGATTTAGAAAACCAAACAACGTGAATCAGGATTATGCTTATTAAAAGATTACGTTTACAGTGATCCCAAATAACTGCCCTATGGCACAGTTTGCCCTGTTTGTGGCCTTGTTGAAAATATACTAATCTGCTTTATAGTTTTCTAATTGGCTTCAAAAATGCTAATTTCAATTCCACAATGACACTGTTAAAATAAAAGACTTTGCTAATACAATAGTTGTGAACAGTAAAAAGGGGCAGCAGATAAATTTAAAGCCAGCTAGTCCAAAAGCCTGGCTCCTTCCATTTCTCATAAATTCTGGGTACTCTGGGATGGAGGGGAGGAGTATTTAAAGCAACTTTCTTCAGCTTGTCAAGCGGAAGAGCCTGAGATGTCTGGGCTTGCATGGGGCACAGCATTTCTGCGTTGGGATTGATGGAGGAAGACCAGTTGAAGATTTCTGCTGAAACATGTTTGTTCAAAGAGTATTCTCACCTGTGCAAACTAGTCTGCGTGAAGTATCCAAAATCAGTGTGTGGAGCAGGGAGAGCTGGGATCATTCTAAAACCTGTGACAAGAATGGCCCAAGAAGCTTCATCTCTACGTCAATATCTACTATTTTCTTTTTTCGGGATGCTCAGAGTATATATTTAATATGCACAATATATCTGCGTGTACATAGTGAAACGTATACTGTAAAAAGTATCAATTTGTCATTAAATAAAATCTACCTTTTTCAATGCATTAGTGCAGACTCGTGTTTATTAATTTAGCATTATCAAAGCACTCATCCATGGAACGACCCCTGTAGTTGCATAAAGGAGCACTTTTTTACCAAGTTTGCTTTCACTATAGATGCTTAGTATGAAATAGACACCATTACCTTGTCTCTTTAAAAAAAAAAAACCAGACTGCATTGTGGCAATCCATTGCATTCATTGACCTTCCCCACCACCACCACCTCACCATCTGCTTTGTAGCAATTTTTTAAACATACAGCAGCTTCTGGTTGTCCAGCACATGCAGTTTGAGATTTTTTAGGGCAGTTCTTCCTATCAGTTTTTCTCCCTCCTTTTAATTTAGACTTTACTTTTATTTTAATATCCTGCCCTACCCCAGCCAAAGACTGGGCTCAGCATGGCTTTCTTTTCCAGCAAGATACTCTGGGCATTCCGTGTGTGTAAAGTGCCATCAAGTCACTGCCCCCCAGGAAGAGGCTTTCAAGGTAAATGAGAAGCAGAAATGGTTTGCCATTGCCTTCCTCTGTGCAGTCTTTCTTAGTGGTCTCCTAACCAAGTACTGACCCTGTTTAGATTTCAAGATCTGACAAGGTTGGACTATACCATGTGGTCTACCCAGGCATTCCTTAACCAGTAATTAATTATCAGCACTGCTTTTCACTTTGCAGCCAAAGCAACTAATTTTATATAATTGTTTTATCATCATTATGGCACTATTATGAATGTTCTCATTAAAAATTTTAAAATCACAATTTATCTGATTGCAAAGTGAAAGACAGTACTGAAGAGCCCCTTCTGCACCCCCTTCCCCTTTCCAGGAACAAGAAGCCATAATTGAGAGAGGCAATGCTGAATTCACTGTTCAAAACCTCAGCAGCTATTTATTTTGCAGCTGATTGCCGGAAAGGAATGACTGAGCAATGAAGAAATGTGGAACCAGCACTAGATCACTTTTATCCTACTATGGTGTTGTAATGAGAAGAGAAATTGCATTTTGTATGTAGCATTGAAAAATGCATCAGTCTTCCTTGAAATATGGGCCTGTTGTGTGTTAAGGAGGCTGCTATCACTGCACAAAGCCATGAGATTTTGGACTACATGGGAGCTGGGTGGAAGCATGTGAGAGCGTACAGTGTGCTCTGTAACTGTAAGAGTACAGGAATGAGCCATTTGGGGTGTTCCTTCAGTTATTTGCCAAGTCACCGAAGGAACCACAGCGCCATTTCTTTTAACTGGTTGTTATTCTCCTTGATCTGCTGGCAGCACTAAAATGCTGTATGTGATACTGGGGGCAAAATTTGGGCTCCTAACAATCTGTCCCCCTCCCGTTTAATCAAGTTTCTTGCTGTTATTCTTCAAAGTCATGTGGAGCAATGCCTGATGAAATCCGCTCAGAGGAGCCACTGAATAACCTTTTCCCATGTACCACATAGATCCCTGTCCCTCCTCATAAAGAATAAATTCTGCAAGAGTTTATTTTTTTAATTGCAGAATAAATTCTTATAGCTGCAAAACTCAGTTTTTCTTGGTACATAATGTTGCTGTATTTTATTTTGTTTTCGCTCAGAATATGTATCAGACAGTCAGTTGGCAAAGTAAATGGTACAACATTTTCTCACTAGCATTCTCTGCCCTCCACACAGAGGCACACTTTGTGCTTTTAGCAATTAAATGGCATAGCAGGAGAAAAATCAGGAAATTATTTATTTTAGGATATTGACAAATAGACTTTTACCACTTCAGAAGTAATGGAATGTTCATTTGAAGTGTGCCGGCTCTCTTTCTGCAAGTGAGGTTGAGCAGAGTTGAATACTAAGTGGAAGGGCGTTCACAACGGCTCCTTGTTGTTTTGACTGTGCGGTACCTGCACAGAATATTCCTGTAAAAGTTAATTTTACTATTTAAATAGGCTGTTCCAGTCTAAGAATGCGTCTCAGATTATGAATACTAAGTGTCTGCCACCCAGCCTCATGAATAACTGATGGTAGGGCGCTGGAACAAATTGATCTTTCACTTTGGGTGTGACCCCCCCTCCCCGCCACACACACACACACCAGCTTCTGAGTTGAAAGTGAAGAATCCAGTTTTTCTGTCTGCTGTGCAAATCTTCTCTCATATTGATCTCTATTTATCTCCCTCTCCTCATCCTGAAGACTTGGGCAGGTCACAAATTAAAAATCATACAGATAAAATATCCAATTTAAAAATCTGATTTAAATGGATAAGCTCTACGGGGAGAGAAAGTCACTATCAGCTTAAACCTGGTGGTAGACAGACTTCACCTGACAATTTTGCAGATTCTGGAAGAACCATATGAAATGGAGGGTTTGCTTTTTTCCCTTCTGTGACAGTGCAATCCTTTCCAGAGTTACTCCTTTCTGACTCAGTTGACTTCAATGGATTAGAAAGGGTATAACTCTACTTAGGACTGCCCTTACATAAAATACTCCACTCAAGTGTACTTACAGGCAACTTTGAAGAGCCATGTTGCTGTAGTTATAATGTGGCTGTGGGGGGGGGGGGTGGGGGGGGGGGGGGGGGCGGGGGAGGTTGGGGGGTGGGGTGGGGGGTATGAGGAGGAGGTGGGAGGGGGGGGGGTGGGGGGGGGGGTGGGGGGGGGGGTGGGGTGGGGGGGGGGGGCGGGAGGGGGGGGGTGGGGTGGGGGGGGGGGGGGGGGGGTGGGGGGGGCGGGGGGGGCGGGGGGGGGGGGTGGGGTGGGGCGGGTCCGGGCGGGGGGGGGGGGTGCGGTGGGTGGGGGGGGGGGGGGGTGGGGGGGGGGGGGGGTGGGGGGGGGGGGGGGTGGGGGGGGGGGGGGGTGGGGGGGGGGGGGGGTGGGGGGGGGGGGGGGTGGGGGGGGGGGGGGGTGGGGGGGGGGGGGGGTGGGGGGGGGGGGGGGTGGGGGGGGGGGGGGGTGGGGGGGGGGGGGGGTGGGGGGGGGGGGGGGTGGGGGGGGGGGGGGGTGGGGGGGGGGGGGGGTGGGGGGGGGGGGGGGTGGGGGGGGGGGGGGGTGGGGGGGGGGGGGGGTGGGGGGGGGGGGGGGTGGGGGGGGGGGGGGGTGGGGGGGGGGGGGGGTGGGGGGGGGGGGGGGTGGGGGGGGGGGGGGGTGGGGGGGGGGGGGGGTGGGGGGGGGGGGGGGTGGGGGGGGGGGGGGGTGGGGGGGGGGGGGGGTGGGGGGGGGGGGGGGTGGGGGGGGGGGGGGGTGGGGGGGGGGGGGGGTGGGGGGGGGGGGGGGTGGGGGGGGGGGGGGGTGGGGGGGGGGGGGGGTGGGGGGGGGGGGGGGTGGGGGGGGGGGGGGGTGGGGGGGGGGGGGGGTGGGGGGGGGGGGGGGTGGGGGGGGGGGGGGGTGGGGGGGGGGGGGGGTGGGGGGGGGGGGGGGTGGGGGGGGGGGGGGGTGGGGGGGGGGGGGGGTGGGGGGGGGGGGGGGTGGGGGGGGGGGGGGGTGGGGGGGGGGGGGGGTGGGGGGGGGGGGGGGTGGGGGGGGGGGGGGGTGGGGGGGGGGGGGGGTGGGGGGGGGGGGGGGTGGGGGGGGGGGGGGGTGGGGGGGGGGGGGGGTGGGGGGGGGGGGGGGTGGGGGGGGGGGGGGGTGGGGGGGGGGGGGGGTGGGGGGGGGGGGGGGTGGGGGGGGGGGGGGGTGGGGGGGGGGGGGGGTGGGGGGGGGGGGGGGTGGGGGGGGGGGGGGGTGGGGGGGGGGGGGGGTGGGGGGGGGGGGGGGTGGGGGGGGGGGGGGGTGGGGGGGGGGGGGGGTGGGGGGGGGGGGGGGTGGGGGGGGGGGGGGGTGGGGGGGGGGGGGGGTGGGGGGGGGGGGGGGTGGGGGGGGGGGGGGGTGGGGGGGGGGGGGGGTGGGGGGGGGGGGGGGTGGGGGGGGGGGGGGGTGGGGGGGGGGGGGGGTGGGGGGGGGGGGGGGTGGGGGGGGGGGGGGGTGGGGGGGGGGGGGGGTGGGGGGGGGGGGGGGTGGGGGGGGGGGGGGGTGGGGGGGGGGGGGGGTGGGGGGGGGGGGGGGTGGGGGGGGGGGGGGGTGGGGGGGGGGGGGGGTGGGGGGGGGGGGGGGTGGGGGGGGGGGGGGGTGGGGGGGGGGGGGGGTGGGGGGGGGGGGGGGTGGGGGGGGGGGGGGGTGGGGGGGGGGGGGGGTGGGGGGGGGGGGGGGTGGGGGGGGGGGGGGGTGGGGGGGGGGGGGGGTGGGGGGGGGGGGGGGTGGGGGGGGGGGGGGGTGGGGGGGGGGGGGGGTGGGGGGGGGGGGGGGTGGGGGGGGGGGGGGGTGGGGGGGGGGGGGGGTGGGGGGGGGGGGGGGTGGGGGGGGGGGGGGGTGGGGGGGGGGGGGGGTGGGGGGGGGGGGGGGTGGGGGGGGGGGGGGGTGGGGGGGGGGGGGGGTGGGGGGGGGGGGGGGTGGGGGGGGGGGGGGGTGGGGGGGGGGGGGGGTGGGGGGGGGGGGGGGTGGGGGGGGGGGGGGGTGGGGGGGGGGGGGGGTGGGGGGGGGGGGGGGTGGGGGGGGGGGGGGGTGGGGGGGGGGGGGGGTGGGGGGGGGGGGGGGTGGGGGGGGGGGGGGGTGGGGGGGGGGGGGGGTGGGGGGGGGGGGGGGTGGGGGGGGGGGGGGGTGGGGGGGGGGGGGGGTGGGGGGGGGGGGGGGTGGGGGGGGGGGGGGGTGGGGGGGGGGGGGGGTGGGGGGGGGGGGGGGTGGGGGGGGGGGGGGGTGGGGGGGGGGGGGGGTGGGGGGGGGGGGGGGTGGGGGGGGGGGGGGGTGGGGGGGGGGGGGGGTGGGGGGGGGGGGGGGTGGGGGGGGGGGGGGGTGGGGGGGGGGGGGGGTGGGGGGGGGGGGGGGTGGGGGGGGGGGGGGGTGGGGGGGGGGGGGGGTGGGGGGGGGGGGGGGTGGGGGGGGGGGGGGGTGGGGGGGGGGGGGGGTGGGGGGGGGGGGGGGTGGGGGGGGGGGGGGGTGGGGGGGGGGGGGGGTGGGGGGGGGGGGGGGTGGGGGGGGGGGGGGGTGGGGGGGGGGGGGGGTGGGGGGGGGGGGGGGTGGGGGGGGGGGGGGGTGGGGGGGGGGGGGGGTGGGGGGGGGGGGGGGTGGGGGGGGGGGGGGGTGGGGGGGGGGGGGGGTGGGGGGGGGGGGGGGTGGGGGGGGGGGGGGGTGGGGGGGGGGGGGGGTGGGGGGGGGGGGGGGTGGGGGGGGGGGGGGGTGGGGGGGGGGGGGGGTGGGGGGGGGGGGGGGTGGGGGGGGGGGGGGGTGGGGGGGGGGGGGGGTGGGGGGGGGGGGGGGTGGGGGGGGGGGGGGGTGGGGGGGGGGGGGGGTGGGGGGGGGGGGGGGTGGGGGGGGGGGGGGGTGGGGGGGGGGGGGGGTGGGGGGGGGGGGGGGTGGGGGGGGGGGGGGGTGGGGGGGGGGGGGGGTGGGGGGGGGGGGGGGTGGGGGGGGGGGGGGGTGGGGGGGGGGGGGGGTGGGGGGGGGGGGGGGTGGGGGGGGGGGGGGGTGGGGGGGGGGGGGGGTGGGGGGGGGGGGGGGTGGGGGGGGGGGGGGGTGGGGGGGGGGGGGGGTGGGGGGGGGGGGGGGTGGGGGGGGGGGGGGGTGGGGGGGGGGGGGGGTGGGGGGGGGGGGGGGTGGGGGGGGGGGGGGGTGGGGGGGGGGGGGGGTGGGGGGGGGGGGGGGTGGGGGGGGGGGGGGGTGGGGGGGGGGGGGGGTGGGGGGGGGGGGGGGTGGGGGGGGGGGGGGGTGGGGGGGGGGGGGGGTGGGGGGGGGGGGGGGTGGGGGGGGGGGGGGGTGGGGGGGGGGGGGGGTGGGGGGGGGGGGGGGTGGGGGGGGGGGGGGGTGGGGGGGGGGGGGGGTGGGGGGGGGGGGGGGTGGGGGGGGGGGGGGGTGGGGGGGGGGGGGGGTGGGGGGGGGGGGGGGTGGGGGGGGGGGGGGGTGGGGGGGGGGGGGGGTGGGGGGGGGGGGGGGTGGGGGGGGGGGGGGGTGGGGGGGGGGGGGGGTGGGGGGGGGGGGGGGTGGGGGGGGGGGGGGGTGGGGGGGGGGGGGGGTGGGGGGGGGGGGGGGTGGGGGGGGGGGGGGGTGGGGGGGGGGGGGGGTGGGGGGGGGGGGGGGTGGGGGGGGGGGGGGGTGGGGGGGGGGGGGGGTGGGGGGGGGGGGGGGTGGGGGGGGGGGGGGGTGGGGGGGGGGGGGGGTGGGGGGGGGGGGGGGTGGGGGGGGGGGGGGGTGGGGGGGGGGGGGGGTGGGGGGGGGGGGGGGTGGGGGGGGGGGGGGGTGGGGGGGGGGGGGGGTGGGGGGGGGGGGGGGTGGGGGGGGGGGGGGGTGGGGGGGGGGGGGGGTGGGGGGGGGGGGGGGTGGGGGGGGGGGGGGGTGGGGGGGGGGGGGGGTGGGGGGGGGGGGGGGTGGGGGGGGGGGGGGGTGGGGGGGGGGGGGGGTGGGGGGGGGGGGGGGTGGGGGGGGGGGGGGGTGGGGGGGGGGGGGGGTGGGGGGGGGGGGGGGTGGGGGGGGGGGGGGGTGGGGGGGGGGGGGGGTGGGGGGGGGGGGGGGTGGGGGGGGGGGGGGGTGGGGGGGGGGGGGGGTGGGGGGGGGGGGGGGTGGGGGGGGGGGGGGGTGGGGGGGGGGGGGGGTGGGGGGGGGGGGGGGTGGGGGGGGGGGGGGGTGGGGGGGGGGGGGGGTGGGGGGGGGGGGGGGTGGGGGGGGGGGGGGGTGGGGGGGGGGGGGGGTGGGGGGGGGGGGGGGTGGGGGGGGGGGGGGGTGGGGGGGGGGGGGGGTGGGGGGGGGGGGGGGTGGGGGGGGGGGGGGGTGGGGGGGGGGGGGGGTGGGGGGGGGGGGGGGTGGGGGGGGGGGGGGGTGGGGGGGGGGGGGGGTGGGGGGGGGGGGGGGTGGGGGGGGGGGGGGGTGGGGGGGGGGGGGGGTGGGGGGGGGGGGGGGTGGGGGGGGGGGGGGGTGGGGGGGGGGGGGGGTGGGGGGGGGGGGGGGTGGGGGGGGGGGGGGGTGGGGGGGGGGGGGGGTGGGGGGGGGGGGGGGTGGGGGGGGGGGGGGGTGGGGGGGGGGGGGGGTGGGGGGGGGGGGGGGTGGGGGGGGGGGGGGGTGGGGGGGGGGGGGGGTGGGGGGGGGGGGGGGTGGGGGGGGGGGGGGGTGGGGGGGGGGGGGGGTGGGGGGGGGGGGGGGTGGGGGGGGGGGGGGGTGGGGGGGGGGGGGGGTGGGGGGGGGGGGGGGTGGGGGGGGGGGGGGGTGGGGGGGGGGGGGGGTGGGGGGGGGGGGGGGTGGGGGGGGGGGGGGGTGGGGGGGGGGGGGGGTGGGGGGGGGGGGGGGTGGGGGGGGGGGGGGGTGGGGGGGGGGGGGGGTGGGGGGGGGGGGGGGTGGGGGGGGGGGGGGGTGGGGGGGGGGGGGGGTGGGGGGGGGGGGGGGTGGGGGGGGGGGGGGGTGGGGGGGGGGGGGGGTGGGGGGGGGGGGGGGTGGGGGGGGGGGGGGGTGGGGGGGGGGGGGGGTGGGGGGGGGGGGGGGTGGGGGGGGGGGGGGGTGGGGGGGGGGGGGGGTGGGGGGGGGGGGGGGTGGGGGGGGGGGGGGGTGGGGGGGGGGGATAATACAACACTTTTTGGAGCATGGGATTTAGGAGCCCGGCTATCTGAATACTGGAGCCACACTGGGTAAGAATCCCATGCTGAGTGCCCAGAACCTGGGTCTTATTAAGATAAAATGTGTGTAAAAAGTGTTCACTCCATGGCAACAGGGCAATTTTTATCAAATATACCATATTGTAAGTACAACTGGTAGCTAGGAGTGAAGCCATGGCACTCCTCCTAGGACTGTTTTAAAAATATACTTCTCTTTTTTCCCCTCCCTGATACTGGAAATTTAAATTATAGAGACTGGCTTTGCTTTTTGTAAATGTATCCATAGCAACAAGAACATCTGAATTATTACAAGTGGATCCTTCCTACACTGGAGGTATGTTGTATGTGCCTTGAATACAATTTTGGGTAAGATTCTAAAAACTTTTTGCAACAAAACACTTAAGTAAAGAACATGTTCCCTCCTTCAGCATACTCAGATATCCACACCAATTCTAGTTTAATTTAGTTCGTTATTATTACAGTCATTGACCAACTATTACATACAACTAGTTTCAGAGCAGGTGCCACATTTCTTGAAGTATTATTATGCCACATTTGAAGTAGTACCATTGCCGGCGCTTACATTGGATCATGCTGTTGATTCAATGTCTTTTTACTCGATTCGTGGTACGGCTTTCAGCTCTTTTTCTGCTCTCTCCATGCTGGCTCTGCAGAGCTCATAAAGCTAATGAGCTGGATTATTCCTTCAGTTGTGCATTGCCGAGAAAATTACATATTCCAGGTGTATGGGCTTTATTAGGTGGCTGGTGGAGGAGCTGGCAAGAAGACTCATACTGTGCAACTTTCACTCTCACCGTGTGCAATGTGATGAATTTGGTTTGTATTGTTTGACTTGCAAGTCCTGACAAAACAACAACAACAACACAGTTTGCCCATCTTCCTCCATTTTCTCACAGCTCTCTTGACCAACAGCTTCCAGTTCAGTTCCCATCTTTGTTCCCTTCTTGGCCTTTGCAAGGGTGAGAATTTATGGTCAGGCTGACTGCTTAAGAATATATTTCAGGGAACAGTATTTCTTCAAGAGTAGGCAGTCTGCAGTAACTCATATCACTGCTTGTGGCTGTTTTGGAAAAAGCTGAAATTGGCCTGAGGGGGCTGAACTTCCTGCTGTCACCCTGAATGGCCATCCACGAGTCTTAATACCTCCATTTTCCAGCTGCTTTTTCTTCAAGTAGAAACAATCTTATCAGGGTACAGTAGTAATAACATAAGTGATAAGCAAATTAGGGAGGCAAATTAGGGAGGCCAACATGCCTCTTCCAGACTTGTCCAATGGCTACTTGGAGCAGAACAAGGAGGAGGGTATGGAAGAGTCACAAGGGCTTGGTTCATTCCTGACCATTAGCAGCATAGGAAACAACAGGGATTTCTTCATGGACTGAGGTGTGCCTGGCATTGCCACAGAGGCCTGGCTCAGACCCAATCATTTCACCTGCTTGGCAGAACTAGATATCTTGAGTTGTCCTGTTCCCTAGAGTCAAGAATAATTTCAGTTTCCCTGGTGTTGTGATTTTCAAACTGTGTTCCAGAGAAACGTAAATTTTTCTGGAAGTTTAACTGGGCTGCCTCAATGAAAAGACTGACAATGGCCTACAAGCTTCCCTTGAAGACAGCTTGCCTGTCATAACGCATCCTCCCTTGCGATGGATTGCTGGGTATAGAGTATTCATGCAGGGGGACAGCAAGGCTAAAAAGGTCTGGTTGGCACTCCTCAGGAACTGACTGTTTCTAGAACATGCCCCAGAATTCTCTGCAATTTGCAGGGGCTCTGTACCATCATAACTGCTTTGGGGGATGCTGATGTTGGGTCAGTCACTCCAGTACAAGTATATTTTGGGTTTTGCCTTCCAAACAAGTCCCATATATACAGGCTGTTTGCAATAATAACGATCAAAATAGCATCTTGAAGTGGCCCCACTGTATGGTCTTCACTGGCACATTCACGGTCCAGTGAGTGTCAGTGCTCTCATTCCTGTTAAGATCTTTATCTGCTATACCCTTTATCTGTGCTCCCTCAGTTGAGGACTTCAGCTTTCTTGGCTTCTCTTCACTTTAGCCTCTCCTATCTTGTGGGTGGAGCTGACTGATATAATTTGTTTTCTTCTACTGTGAGCATCCCACCTGTGAAGTGGGATAATATCTGTTTGTTTTGCCACTGTATTTCCTGGGGACTCTCTGATACTTCCCAGAACTGCTCCTGAGGTCCTCTAGAGTTGGCAGCCTCCAGATGAGGTCTGGAGATCTCCCAGAACGATAACTGTTCTGCAGACTTCAAAGAGGGTGGACTCTATGACATTGTACACTGCTGGGTGGAGGTGGTTTATCAGATAGGAGAGTCACAGGCCATTAACTAAACAGAGATCCACTAAAAGATTGCCTGCCTATGTTGAGCTCTACCCCCAAATGCACAGGTCACCTAACTTGCACCTTGACATCATTCTTGCACTCAAGTGCAAGAAATGCCAGTTTTGAGTGGCATTCCCATGTTGTATGCATCACATAATTCAACCTTGTGTTTCATGGCTCGGAGATTTTCTGGGAAGGAGTTCCAAAGTATAAGAAGCAACCAGGGAGAACAAACACATCATCCCTACATCAGTGTCCTATTCAGGTACTGACCCCTCTTGATGCTTTTTAGCAGGTGAGATGTGACAGGGTGACATCTTATGCTGCTTTGGCTTCAGGCAAAAACCACATTTACAGCTCAGTATAAACAGTCAGTGTCAAATCCTTTTTTTCAATTTGTAAAGAATGGCTCGGCCTGTGATTGTGTTTCCCACCTGAGCTGCCCCTACCCGCAGTGACCTGCTCACTCCTTTCCTCCATTTTGTTCTTGCTGTGGTGTTTAATTTTTAACCAGGAGCAGAGGCAAAGGCGACAGGGGATGGACACCTGAAAAGGCAATTGTATAGATTTAAATTAATTGCATTGTATCATACTTAATGTGTGGCATGTGACTCTTGTAAAAAAAAATTAGCACTCTATTGCATACTTTCCAACATTTCACAGCTGGGAATGCTTGTAACACTTCAAATTATCAATCCAAGTATCACTGCCAACCTTAGCTACACATTGTCAAGGGCTCCATTCTGCCTTCTATGGCTGATTTTGCATGTTAAAAGTGCCCCGTTGTTGGCCAGGGGAATGCCCTGGCGCAATGGGGAGTTCCCCACAACACCCAGCACTGCAGCGTGTCTGGCACACTGTTGCCCCGGCGCTGCCCTGCAGCAGTGGCTTTGCTACAGGATTTTCCAGAACCACAAGGTTGGGGACCTTTTGGAATGCCCCTCTGTTTCTCTAGTGGCTTCCACAGCCAAGAAACCTCCTTGGCAGCAGAACGAGGCCATTTTTCCTTCCTCACTGCTCTGGCCTGCCCCTCCAATGAACGGGCGCCTCCCCCTTGCAGTGGTATTAAAAACACAGATGGCGAAACCTTGCAAAAACCTTGAGAAACCTTGCAGAGAAGCAGCATGTGAAGGCGCTGTGAACGGGAGGGTGGTGATTCCCTTGCACATGCAAGGAGTTTAAGAGGTGTTGGAGTACCACGATTCCCTCGCACATGCAGAGATTTTAGACTGGGGGGGGGGCGATTCCCAGAGCCCGTTTTGTGCAGAGTCAACTAAATTGGTGAAAATGAGGGGGGAGCGGGTTGGAAAAGATTTGTAGAAGACATTGCTAAAGACCTCATGGTGCAAGTGGAGGAGAGCCGGGGCGCAGTGCGAAGTCAACAACAGGGTAAAGAGCACCACGTCAGCTGCGCTCCTGGATATAGCACGGGGCGTTTTTACTATGCAAAATCAGCCTATGAGAAGAGAAAAGGAGTTTTGATTTATATCCCACTTTCCTCAACCATAAGGAGTCTCAAAGCAGCTGAAAAACTCCTTTCCTTTCTCTCCCCACAACAGACACCTTATGAGGTAGGTGGGGATGAGAGAGTTCTGAGAGAACTGTGACTAGTCCAAGGTAACCCAGCAGACTTTATGTGAATGAATGAGGAAACAAACCTGGTTCACCAGATTATAGTCTGCCACTCATGTGGAGGTGTGGGGAATCAAATCCAGTTCCACATATTACAGGCCATTGCTCTTAACCACTATACCTCACTGGCTCTCTCTGTAACTCTCCGTGTGCTGCAAGAATTTGATCTGCAGCGTGCTCAACTGGTTTAAAAATCCAAGAACGTAATTTGAGTGAAGATATACTAGAATAGCATCATTTATTAGCCTACAAAAGGTTGTCAGCAATTCAAAATATACTTCAGCAGCTTGCAAAGTGTGTAATGGCAGGGTGTGGCCTGCAGGGTGCCTTAGTGTTCATGTGTTGACAATGTGAGTGCTACTGACACAATGCATCTACTTCCCATTGAGACACAAACTGTATTGTAATTTCTAGATGCAGAAGAAGGAGCTAAACTCTGAAGGATGTCTGTGCAGGCTTCTGACACTAACAAAAATTTAACATGGCATCTCCCAAAGGCAAAATTTGGGGACAGTGGTTTATTAGGGACCAGAACGTTATAATAGTCAAGCACCCTTCATGCCGTATGCTTTCTTCTGATCCAGGAGTTTGACTAATTGCATCTCTTGGGGACAGGATGCAGGGCTCAGAAGAACAGTGAAGTTAACCATTAAGACAACTGACATTCTTAAAGGATCAGCTGGCAGAACACAGTTGCCTCTGCAGCCTTATTTGAATTTCTCATTAAGACCTGGAAAACACAAACAAATCAGAAAGAAGGCATTGCCTCTGGACAGATGCAGAGAAACTGCTTTACTACTCCACTTCCAGAGCCAGTTTCCCCTATGTATGCTTTCAACCTTCATTTACCTTTTTCGTGGCCCTACTAAAATGTTCTGTTTTGTTTTTTAACGATGACCTTTTAAAATGTTGTTGATACACACACCAGAGTTCTTGGGGTTTCACCCAGGAGAAGAAGTGATGCTATTTCCCTAGTATAATTTTATCCATTCTTCCAAAGACCCTGGGGTAACATCCTAGGATCTCCATTTCTCCATTTTATGCTCGCAGCAACTTTGTGAGGTAGATAGCATGGCCCAAATTAAACCAGACAGCTTAATGGCTAGGGTAGTGGTTACCCACCTGCAGCTGGTAAATCTTTGCTGTTGGATCCATTCGCTCACTGTTGAAAAATTGAGGACCGAGGAAAAAATGGCTGCAAAAAGGCCTCTGGTAATACTTTAGGAATTTCCCCATATTTTTTACCATAGATATTAGATAAAATTCTTAAGAGCAATATTTGGAAGTGCCATCACATCCTCCCGGGCACGCCCTCAACATTTCCTGCATTTGCTGAGGATGTGCAGGCAACTTGATTCTTTGTTCAGTATCAGGATTTGAAGCCCTGTGTGCTGAAATATGTCTTGACTCCAGGGCATACATGGCACCAACAATGCAATCATAAGCTGAGTTATGCCTTTCTAAGCTCATTGACGTCAATTGACTTAGAAGGGTCCAACTCTGTTTAGGATTGCAGTGTAAATGCGACATCTTCCTTTGTGTCCGTCATCTCTGATCTAGGTAGGAAACATTGGCATGTATGCTTGAGGTGTATCTGCTTTCTGTCCTAACTACAACCATTAAAGATTTTTAAAAGCGGAGAGAGAGCTTTTGATTTTTTAGTCAAAAGGTATGACTCCCAACAATCACAGAGCCCCCTCAAATAGGGCCCTCTGCTAACAGACTACACATTACAAAGTTGTTATGTTTGGTGGGGGTGGGGAATGAGGTCAATATGAACCCAGCTGCTTCTGTCAATGCAGTTGAATCGAGATACAGTGCAGGAAAAATCTTCAGTGCACCATCAACTGAGTCAACCTTCAGTGCACCATCAGCCAAAAACATATTTTTACCAATCAATCAACCTTTATTAGACATTAATTATAAAGTTACATCGCTCAGTTATAGGTCAAGAAACAACAAGACAAACAATAGAAATGCTCCAACTCATCCTCAACTCAAAGAGGATTATTCATACTTCTTAGCTGCATAGAAATTTGTCTGTTGTCAGAGTAACATTATGGTTATTATTATTTAGCAGGTAAACAATTTCTGCAAATCCGAACTACATGGTTTCCTGCCTAGTACTGGTAGAAGCAAGTTAGTTCTTAAATATACAAAACTAGAACAGGAAGTATATATACATTTTAAAAAACCTCTTCTGACAATGCAGTAATTGTAACCTGAGATCCCCCTCTAACGGAGATGGCATTGGTGGATCCAGACTTTCCCCTTCTCTGCCGTTTTAATTAAATGCAGTTGAATCGGTCTGTTACTCATTGCAGCAATGATGTTTTATTAAGCGTAGTTTTGGCTTTCATTTGCAAACATCATTTTGCAGAACGGCATAATTCTCTGAGAGATGCAAGATGTGGGGAAGGCTTGGGGAACAGTTAGGATTTGGAACTTGGTTTTTAAAAGAATTGGGAACAGTCTGGGAGAGTTCACTTTCCAAGTGATGGAAGTTTTGTTTGCCTCACTGTTGCCTCTGCTCAATCAGGTTTTGAGTCTGGGAGGGTTGGAAATGACCAAAGCCTTTTTTTCCCCAGGGGCAGGAGTAGGATGAGAGTTCAGTCCACAAACAGCATTTCCCCTTTCAAACTGCCCCTGATTCTATGCAAGACCTCTTTCACCTTTTATGGAAATGTGTTCACCTGCCCTCCAGTGTACTGATGTGCTTGTTTCAGAGCTCTTTGAAGAACAGCCAGATCAAATGTAAAAGATTTTGCATAATGTGCAAAAAGTAGATTCATAACAGGATACTGAGCAAAAAAATTTCCAGGAACTCTTATTGGCATATCCCATTGAGGGCTGCACAAATGTGTATATGTTGTAGTGAATAGAAGTGTCTGAAATGCACACCTTCACACTTAGATTCAGATCTGGTTTTAGAAAACCAGCACATCTTGGCCCTCCACAAATAGAAATGCCCAGAATCCAATAAGCCCTTCGGGGGTAGGGCGGTTTATCAAATCGAATGATGATGATGATGATGATGATGATGATGATGATGATGATGAAGAAGAAGAAGAAGAAGAAGAAGAAGAAGAAGAAGAAGAAGAAGCAGCAGCAGCAGCAGCAGCAGCAGCACCAGTGAGGATTACATAACAAGATCTCCATGTAAGCCAAGAAAGTTATGAAACACTACAGCAATATGCCAGAACCTCCATTCCATGCATGGCATTGTCATTTTCTTTCCCACAGCATCTTGTGTTGTATTGGAAGCTGTTCCCAAGGTTGTCTTCCTTCACTGGCAGCACCATTGAGAAAGGGAGGCCTTGGATACTCTGAAGAGAAAAAAACTGAAATGCCCCACATATCTCCTTAGATCCTGGCTTCTGTTGGCAGGTCAACAATGCAGTAAACTACTTCAGTGTACACCAGTGATCTGCAATATGGTGCTTGTGGACACCATGAAGGCCGCCAGTATCTTTCCTGGTACTTATTTGCTTCTTTGCCAAAGTGATCTCTTTCTCAAAACAAAAAACCAATCCTGGCTCTCTTCCAGGTACTTCAGAATTGCTCTGGAGGCATCACTTTTGTGCCTGCCAGGGGCATCAATTTAATAACAGCTGCCTCCATTATTGGAGGATGCTTGGCTTACACCCCCCTAACATTTTTGGATTAGACCCAGCACCTGTGGCAGTGGTTTGCTGGGCCTTTACCTGGCAATATTGGGGGCTTGGGCTGGGGAGAGTGTTGCTGATGCTGTAATGTCACTTCTGCACAGTTACCCAGCAGTGATGGCAGTCATACATTCTCACACGCATGGCACTCTAGGAACTTTGGGAAGAAAATAAGGCCGCACCAGTAAATAGAAAGAAAAAAAGGAGGCAGAAGGTACAAGAGAGAGTGGTTTATTGGACTTTCTAGATCCCAATGTGTATCATAATGAGCTTCATCAGGGGATCTCTGATCCTGATCAAGATTTATAATGTGATAATTCTGAGGACATGAATCAAAAATTTTTAAAACTATTAATGAATGTGAGTTAAGTTAGTCATAAGTTGTTGTAAGATATAGTAATGTAAAATTGTTAATGCATGGTGACTAGTAGTTGTAAGTTCTAGTAGCACATAGTAATGTAAGATTACTTGCAATCTGAGGTGAATATTTTTGTCTGTCAGTGATTTATTTGAAGAATTGAAATGGTTAATTTGTGAAGGGTAGCATTTAGCTTCATGGCAGACTGGTAAATGAGGAAATTCAATACAAAACAATGAATTGTTCATAATACTACCAGTGAGTATATGAGAATTTTTGCTATAAATTGTTAAGACTGTAATAATAGATTAGGAAATTCAATACTATGATTCTTCATTGAAGGAACTGAAACTTATGCAGTATACAATGTGGTTTCTGACAAAGTGCTTATGAAAAGGCGTGAAACGAATGTTAAATCTGGGTGCTTGTACTGGGATGCAGACCATGCCACAATGAGATTGTACGTCTATTCCATTGTATGTCTGGGGTAGAGATTGCATCATGGAAAGATTGGATTCTATTATTTGTTATAAATGAAATTGAATTGTACACAACGCTGTATAGCAATTGTTTATATGCAATGCAACATGCTCATGCTTGAACATCTTGTTATATTGTGAATCATTCTGCCATGGATTTTGGATGTTTTTTTTATATATGATACATTTGGACCATTTTAGAATAAATCATTAAAATTTGCATACACACAGCCAATAGGTGTTTATGTAGCAGGGTTACAGCTTATTTTTATATGTTTAATCTTTTACTGCAATGCAAAAGCGCTCCTTTTTCACTTTGGTTATCATTTATACCTAAATTCACCAACTGTGGGGCAAGCAATTCCTGGTGACTTGGGGATGGAAAATTGAGGTTTGGGGAGGGGAGGCGCCTCACTGGCATATCATGCAGCAGTGTCCACCATCCAAAGCAAGCAGAAGACAAGAATTAAGGTGCTAAATAAATCCTGTATTGTTGCATCCTGCTCCCAATGTGTTTTGTCTGTGGCTTCATCAGGGAATCTATCATAACATAATTCTGCAGTAGGTACGCCTCCATGGCAGCCATTTTGGCATTGGTTTCCACTTCCCAGAGGCAGCCATTTTGTGGGTGGTGCCTCCTACCTGTTCTCCAAATTCCAAAAGTGTCCACAGGCTCAAATAAGTTGGGAACCCATGGACTAGGGTCTTCACAGATTCTTTGTTTTCTGCCTAGTCTAACCATCCCTCCCTTCTTCAACTTGTAACTGGAAACAAATATTAACTTCATGTCGGTATTCCTGTAGCATAGAGTACCGCAAGCCTTCAGCCTGGGCTGCCTCTCTACAGGCTGAGGAACAGCCTGGGGGCCAGCTGCATGGGCCCCTATCTTCTTATCTTCTACTTGGGGTACAGGATTCAACTCGGTCCTGCCTGAAGGAAGCTCTGCCCACCACTTTCATGTCCTCTGTCCAGCTTCTGGCCTTTTCTTTCTGGTAGAAGGCTTGACACTTTGTCAACAGGCCTGTCCATTTGACATTGCATTATTTCTGATTTTTTCCTTCTGCCCCTGCAGCACTTGCCCCCTTAGGATTCTCTTTCCTCTCAGCCTCAGAGAAATTTAATACAATTTAATATGTATTTATCCAACACCAGGTCTTGAATCTCATCCTATTTCCCCCCTTCTCCTTATACCCATAAATAAGGCCAGACCCACAAGCTTCCCAGTGATATTATTATTAGTTATAGTTCACTTTTCTCTCCAGTAGTCACAAAGCAGCTTAATGCACCATTCTTCCTCCTCCATTTTATCCTCACAACCACACTGTGAGATAGGTTAGGCTGAGAGAGAGTGACTGGTCCAAGATCACCAAATGAACTTCTATGTCCAAGTGGAGATTTGAACCCAGTACTCTAAACCTGTATACCACAGTGGCAGCTAACCTGTATTCAGACTTGCCCCTCTGGTGACTGTCTGAAGAGATTGTGTGGCTCCTTGAAGCTCTTTTAAAGAGAGAAACTGAGGGTGAAGTAGAGAGTTATTTGACATACTGAAACAGACACAAAACGGCACTCCTACCAAGATCAATGAAGGTGACATTGTGTTTTCTCTTAAAAGAAAATGACCTTCCAGCTATCCCAGCTCATCCCCCTTTCTTTGCTGCTTAATTCAGTCTTGTGGACCAGAGCTGATAACAATGCAGGTAATTATGAAGGATGAGTGTCTGCTACCAGGTGTGAGTCAAATTCCTGTTTGATGTGACAGTTTTAAAAGTTGTGCGCAGCGGTTACTTTTTATCTCCACTGAAAGTGTTCTACAGGACCTCCGGACTGTCTAGTAAATATGTCAGAAACAGTGCGAGGCCCAAAAGCAATAATGATGACTCCAGGTACTTGAAGAATTATTACTGCAGTGGGCTATTTCCAATTTCTATCAGAATGCAGGAGAACAATATATATCATTACTGTTCATGCACTTTTACACGGGGCTGTTGTTCCCTGGTTGGAATCCTCCAGGTAATGTATTTTTTAAAAAACTTGGATAATTTCCCTCTTTCCTAAATTGGGGCAAAATTAGCTCTTCATGCATCCCATTCTAGTCTGTTTTTTCTCTTGAGCAGCCTGGCATGCCTCTCCGAGCTGCTTTCTAATTGGCGTGCTGCATGCGTCAGTGATGATATCGCTCAACAGTTTTAAATATGTGTGCGCACTGCATACATACATACATACATATATATTAATTTAGGCTTTGTTCGTGCTGCATAATTTCAGTGGAGAACAAGGATGTGGGGGCAGATTAATGCAAAACACATTATGTCAGCCTGAGGACAGTGCTGTTCCTGTGGGCACCATTGGCACCTTCGCCAGGAAGAAAATCTCTCCCCCACTTAATGTGACACGGCTGAAGGGAAGGAACAAAGGACCACTGAGGTGTCTCCTGTTCTGTTGAAGAGCTAGCATGGAATAATGATTACAGTGTTGACAAAGTTTCGAATCCCTGCTTTTGCATGGAAGCTTGCTCAGTGAATTCGCGCCAGTCACAAGCTCACAGCCTGATCTACCTTGGAGGATTGTTGTAAGGATAAAACAGTGGAGGGGAGAATGTTGTTATATGATGCTTTGGGGTCACCTGGGGATTTAATCTGGGGATTAAAGCATCTTATAAATAAATAAATCTGTGTGTGCATAGCCATGGCATCAGTAATGCACAACGATGCCGATCAGGACCAGTCTCATATCAGCTGTTGTGGTTGTGATTGATTGATTGATTGATTGACTGATTTGATTCAACATGCAGATCAACAGAGACTCTTGGACATCCTGTTCTTGCTTTTGAGCCATAGAAAGTTATCTGATGCAGCACCAGCTTAAACAGCCTCCTGATGCCCATGGAGGGTTGGATATTATTACACATTCTGTGATAACATCCAATATACCTATAACTCTGCCTGGCTGTCCTCTCTACCTGATTGGCTTTGCCAGTCAGGCACCTCTGCAGCACTGATAGAGAGGAGACTGTGACAGATTGTATTTTGGGGTCATGCGGTCTTTCACTTGGGGCTCACACACAGTTTGCCATGCCAGTGCTCTTTGCCCAACAAATAAAAGGTATAATTTGTTTGCATTTTATTTTTACTTCATTTATATGCACTTTTCTCCTCAAGAGGACCCAAAGCGGCTTACATTTCCTCTTTCTCCATGTTATCTTCACAACATGAAGTGTAAATTAGGCTGGGAGTGGCCCAAGCTCACCTAGCAAACTTTCATGACAGGATGGGGATTTGAACCTGGGTCTCCATAGTAAATATGCTGAGCATTCAGGGGGAAGTGGCATCTTCCAGGATGTGGCTGGGAAGAGGAATTGGTCAGGAGCCTCAGCGTAAGTTCTTAGATAGAAGCTTCTTAGTTGTAATTGGAATCTTAGGGGCAAGTCCTGTGTTGGGCTATCTCAGCCTGTATGGCCCCCAGAGTAAAGGTCAAGGAACAGAAGTTCAGAAGCAAGGCTGCAAGCTGGTTGCTTATCCTGGGGGGTGGGAAGAGGAGGGCACAGTTTAGAATTGTGCCAGGCGGAAACAGCCAAAGAGATCTCTTGGTTGGTGCCTGTTTGAAGGGCTCACTGCCAGGAACAGAGCAGAGAAGAGAATAGCCAGTAAGTGGGTAGGAATACGGACCTGCTCACTCTTTCGTTAGTCTGTTTATTTACTTATTGAGGATTATATACCTGTCTTTCTCCCAGGCATCCCAGGTTCCATGGCCCATCAGATCCAGCTGTGGTAGTTCCATTTTGCTTACCTGCAGTGCAATTGCTTCAGAGGTTAAGTTGGCAAAGTTAAGCTTAAATCTCACCAAAACCCAATGGGAGTTGTTTCCAAAGAAGCATAGCTGGAATAAGCAGATGAAATTTACCAGATAGTTATAAAACTGAAGAAAGCATATTATCCAGCAATTATCTGACAAACGGATGGCAAATGTACTTTTTGTGGATTGTAAAGAAGAATGCTTCTGAAATATAAACAGGCTTCTTTCAGAACCCCCCCCCCCCTCCACAAAATTATCTTGTTCACAACTTGTGAGTAGACAGGGATCTTCAATCTTGGCCTATTGTCTGCACACTGACTATTTAATACATTAAAGGAAAATCCTTTGTCTAGATGAGAGACAGAGCAGAGATCTGTATTCTGGCAATATGAGCATACTGACACTTGGATTTTACTCTAGTGGTTAATGTGTAGAGAGGGAAATTTCTCCATTTGGCAAGGCAATGTGCTTCAAAAGTTTTTTTTTCTCCTCTGTGGAGAATAAAATTATCTACAGCTATAGATCAGGGGTCTCCAACCTTTTTGAGCTTGTGGGCACCTTTGGAATTCTGACATGGCATGGTGGGCACAGCCACAAGACGGGCTGCCACAAAGTGATTGGCATAGCTTTACCTGTTTCTCACAGTGAACATGCTTGTGCTGTGGTGGCAGTTGTTGTTGAAGCAACATTTTAAAAAATATGCACAGCCAATTAAATCTCCAATAGCCATTCACATCCTTGTTGGGCAAGAGCCCTACCTGGCCCTACCCACTTCCTAAAAACACTTGGGTACCTTGGCACCATGTTGGGGGACCTCACACACACATCTTCCCTGCCAACCTCAATTCTTGCATTCCTCTGCCCTCCCCCCATTCACGCATTTTAATTGCTATGGAACACCTCTGCTTTTTGCTTACCTTGGATATATTTGAGCTTGGATTGTCCCTCGGTTCCTCGCCAGACAGCATGGTAGGCACATGATGTCAGAAGCATTTAACCCTAATCAATATTCTGGCTGATGGAGATCGCTGGAGAAAAGAGCTTGATGATGTCTGTCTGGTGGCTGTAAAATAGCCTCAAAGCTGTGTATCCATCTTAATGTAATTGCCCAAAGGATCCCGCATGACCCACATTGCCCCACAGATAAAATTACTGCATGGATGACAAATGTGGTTAGCAAAAGCTTAGTGAGAAAGGCCTGCATTTAACACTCCAACATGCTGTTTCCTGCCTTGGGACAAACCATTTATATTTTTAAAAGTCCTTTGGACACTTGACTTGCACTATGATTGAATTAGGGAGCACTGCAGTCATTGGGTGGAGGTGCTCAGCTGGTGATTTTCTTTTGAATAGTACATTTTGATTGAGGTGAAATTAATGTAGCTGTTTCCAGAGAAAACAAGGAAATCTATTTCACTTCTGCAAGGAATAAGGGTTTCCTCTTCCACTGGTGCAATATTTGGGGGATCCTTGCACGGCAAGGTGAAATTGCCAGCTTTATAAGATGTGAAGGTGATTTTCTGCCTTTGGTCAGACACTTGGCCCAAGTGACTTGGGTAATGTCAAATCTTGATAATTTGTCGTAAATGGAACTGGTGGCCATTCTAATGACCAGTGCCAGCCTACAGGACTTATACCATAACAACATGGGAATAGGGTGATACTCCTATCTGGAGGCTCAGGTCAGTGGTGGCTTTGTTTAATTCTAGATGTTCTGTGTGTGCCTTATCCTATGCTCCCCATCCCTTACCCCTACACTGATCAAAAGTGGGGTATGAACACTTAAATTGGACAAAATATTCTTTTGGTATTCACTGGTCCATTTTAGTCCTCTTGAGTGATTAGTAGAGTCTATATAAATTTGCGATCATCAGGACTATATCTTCGGTTATAATAACTAATCCTAGATAGATGGTCAGGTGACTACTCCGTTGCTCTTACTCATATTTTACTTATGATTCTCATCATGACTCAAACAAAAAGTCGTAAGCACAGTTCAAATATTTTCTTTTGCTTTGCTTTTTGTGGTTGGCTTTCGTGTTGATTTGAATGTTGATTTGCGTGAAGGCCATCATAATCCTCCCCCCCCCCCCCCCCCCAATACCACCCCAATGCTGAATAAAGCAGGACTCATTATATTAAAATACAGCCCTGTGTCTCTCTGCTGTCCCTGGTCTCTCAACAGGATAAGACTCAGCTGCTATGAGTAACTTTCTTTGGTGCCCCCCCCCTTGCCCACAAACACACTGGAGTGGTTAACAGTACTTCACTTTCCCTTACAGGGGCCACAATGAAAATATGAGCCACATTACACAGTAAATAAAATAGGAATAGTGACAGTTCACAGTCTGGATCCGAAACAGATCATTGGTTGTGGGGACTAACATAAACCACAAGCCCTTTGAGGCTGATAACGAAAATATACGAGTGCTTTTCTTTATTGGCCCGAACACAGAACAGAAATGGAAAGAATTTTGTTTCACTCTGTTACACAAAATAGAACACAGAGGAGGAGACTGTTCTTTCACATGGTTTAACATGATAAAGGGCTGCCTTGTTGACATTTTGGTGGGGCAGGGGGTGATCCTGAAATGGGGAGCACGAGATGAAAGGAGCCAATCTCAAGAGAAAAGAGGGGTTCCCAAACTTTCCTCCAATAGAGGTGATGTGGAACCCCTTTGATCTCTGCCTGGTGGGCTGTGCTGTTCTTTTTTCTTCTAACTTTTGTGAAAAAGGGAAACCTCTACATCTTCATTTTGCTATTTCTCATTTTCATATTGTTGCCTCGTGGCATCTTTTGCATGGATCACCCTCCCCTAAGATACTAATTAGGCCTCATCATCTCTATCATCTTCCAAGAAATTCTTGACAGACCACCCTGTTTCATTTACAGCTTTCAAAAGACTAGTCCATGGGAGATTGGCAACAACAGTAGCAAATGTAGACTTTTGGGATCTACCTGGGGCAAGGCATATTAGCCTGCCCTTGAAGCCAGCCCCATCTTTTGCTATGCTGCTGTTTGAAGCAAATGCCTGAGATAGACTGTAGACCTGTTGCCAGAAATTGACTGAACCTGTCAACCAGGCCACAACTGGAACCACAGCATTTCCAGTTGTGGGGAAGGGTCTCTACAGGGCAGGGATGCCAGCATGCTACCCATCTACGGCAATTCCAGTCAAGGAAGGAGTTTCCATCAGTGTCTCTCAAACTTTCTGGGACCCAGACTTCCTTGGAGAAAGAATTGGATAAAATGTGATTGACAGATAGATGGGGACATCTCCCTCCATGTAGTAAAAGAAAATGAATGTCTATTTGCAAATGGACTGCTGGTTGTCATCTTTTAAACCTTAGGTCCAGGGTACTTAAAGGACCACATGCTTTTGTGTGTGTGTGTGTGTGTGTGTGTGTGTGTGTGTGTGTGTGTGTGTGTGTGTGTGTGTGTGTGCGCAGTGGGCATTCGAACCTGGGCCGCCCACATCCTAGTCTATGGTTTTTATTCTCTGGAGCACTGGATTAATTGCTACTTACTTTGTACTTTCTTCCCTCCTCGTGTATAACAGGTGGCTAGGTGTTTTTTTCAGGATCAGCTTTTCATGGTTGAAGCATACTGGTCTTGAGTTGATAATCCTGTCAGTTTCCTGTGCTATTGTTGGGTTGTTTTTTAGATTAATGACCTTGGGAGCCAATGTTTCTCCGGCAGCAATCAAACCATTTAAACCAATAAGTTGATAAAACCAGCACTTGTCAGCCTTACAGGGTTGTTGTAAGCATCAGTGAGTTAATGCATGTAGAGTGGTTTGAACAATCTAACACATTATGAAAGTGTTATGGTTAGAATGAAGACTTGAAAAGAATATCTCAATAAACCGATCCTTTTATGAATATGCATGAGAAAACTTAGGCTGTACATGAATGAACAACACAGTAATGAGGTCCTTCGTTCTTATAAAGGTGTTTGTTTGAGATTTACATGTGCAAACACAAACTCTTCATAGAGATTCAGGTCTTTAGGCATGAATATAGCAGGCTACAACTACTCAGCAAAAGAGTGTCAGGATTCTACCATGGATCTTTGTTGGAAATCTTTGCTGTGATAATTATATCACACTTGCCAAATCCCAACAATCTTGAACCTGGGACTATGCATCTTCTGGCCAAAGGCCAAACCTGCCAAGTTAGTTTCTTGACATCATTGGGCAGAAGAGGTCATTTGACACATTCTGACTTACAAAAAAACATAAGAAGAGCTCTGCTGGCTCAGACAAGTGATCCATCTAGTCCAGCATCATGTTTCACACAGAGGTCCACCAGTTCCTCTGGACGGCCAAGAACAGGGCTTAGAGATGAGGCCTTCCCTTGTTGCTTCCTCACACTGGTATTCAGAGATTGTCTGCCTCTGAATGTGGAGGCTTCCTTTAATCACCATGGCTACTAGGTACTAAGAGACCTATCCTCCATGAATCTAATTCCCTTCTCAAGTATCTGTCTCTCTGGACATCACTAAATCCCCTCAAAGTGTATTTCACATTTTAGTCACTCTCTGGGTAAAGAAATATTTCCTTTCATCCATCCTGAATCTACTGCCCACCAGTTTCATTAGATGCCCTTTAGTTCTATTATTTATGGAGTGGGGAAAAAATGTTTTGTCAGCTCTGTCCACACTGTGCATAATTTTATAAACCTGTATCATGGCCTCCGTCAACTTTTCTAAACTGAAAAGCCCCAGACTCTTTAGGCTTTTCTCACAGGGAAGCTGCTTCAACCCCATAACCATCTTGATTGCTCTCCTCTTGGCTTTTTCCAGCTCTGTGATGTCATTTTTAAGACACGGTGACCAGAACTGTACACAGTATTCCAAATGAGGCCACACCATAGATCTATACAATGGCATTATAATGTCAGCTGTTTTCTTTTCAGTCCCTTTCCTAATAACCCCTTACATAGAGCTTGTCTTTTTCACCACTGCAGCACACTGAGATGACAATGTTTTAATTGAGATATCTCCTTTGGCCCCAAGATATTTTTCCCTCGCAGTCTCAGCAAGTTCAGAACCCATTAGCCTATACTTTAAATTGTAATATTTTTGTCCCTAAAGCTTCCAGTTCAGGCTTACATTCTGCTCTGAGCAGTGAGGGGGCCATGCTGTTGTGCCCAGCCTTGGCTGAACACCTGCAGTGGTCCAAAGCACTTTTCAGTATCAGTATCTCTTTCCAGTATCAGCTCCAGGTGGTAGTAACTACCACCTGGAGAACTACAAACCAAAGTATCCACTATCCCTAGACACTTTGATTTGGCTAGAAACAATGCTCTTTGTTACAGAACTGTAAAAGACAAAAAAAATTCCACATCAGTGTTGTTTTTCTGCACTGATTCTGTGGAAAAGGACAAGGATAAAGGGGAGTTGTTTAGACGAACAATCCATATGTGTGTGTGTGTGTGTGTGTGTGTGTGTGTGTGTGTATTTTATATACCATATAAGCAATATTCATCCTCTTGCCAACGTCCCTTTCCCATTAATTTCTGTGGAATTCTGAGTTAAGAGTAATAATGTAGATTTTTGCATGATAACTGTGACTCTGATTAGTTTTGGCTTGTTGACCTGATAAAGCTGCTAGGAGAAAGAAAGCAGGTTTTTTTTTTTAAAAAAAAGATGCTATCTCTTTTCTTTGCAGAAAAATGCCATTTGAATTCTAAGCAAGGTTTTAGTTATATAGTCCTAGCTTTCAGTTCGGAATCTGGCTGTTAAAATGTTTTAAAGAACAAGAGCTAAGGGTTTTTTTTTAAGTTATTTGTAAGAATTCTAATTTATTTAGATTCTGATCTAAAATATAATCCTTTCTTTGAAATGGGAGTTAGTTTGTCATTTAGAGATGCTGATAAAAGCCTACTGGGATGCTTAATAACCACTTTAGATGAAGGGAGGTTTACAAACATGGATTGCTCTGATTATTTGTTCCAAAAGAAATGCAGACACAGAAAGGCCGGTGTTATCTGCCAGCTCATTCCTTAACTGGAGTTTGTTGCTCTCTTGTCCCTAGACTCCACTCTTAGGGGGCCGACCTTCAGCCAGAATAATTCAGCCAGGAGTTATTGTGGCTTCTGAATCTGCCAAATATGAAATCCCAGGGAAGTGGCTATTTGCCCCGTCTCCCCAGTGACTTCCCAGGACTGTCTCATGTTGGAAAACAGCAGAGAGGGTAATTTGCCAACTTCCAGGTAGTGCCTAGAATTCTCCTGGGATTATAATTGCCTTCCGAACTACAGAGGTCCATTCTCCTAGAAGCTTCCTGCCCTGTCCAAACTCTGCTTTCCCCAGCATACCCACAAATCTCCAGGAATGTATGAAGCTGGAGTTGGCAGCACTAATGGGGGTGAGGACTTACGTTACCCTCCTTCCTCTTGCACCACAGTCTTAATCAGAATTGGGTCCCGTGTGCAAAACTATTGGATTTTTATAATATCTGGGCACAACAATCATAGAAGTCCTCAAATACTAGGTATTTGGAAATATCTTTCTCTACCTGGGGCCCTGTAGAGCTGCTGTCAATCAAAATAGACAGTGCTGAGTTAGGGAGACCAATGCTTTGACTGGGTACAAGGGAGCTTCATATATGTTTATACATAGCAGAACTCTCCATCAAGCCTCTAGGAGTTATCAGGCTCTGAACCTAGGAAGGAAGTTTTGACCTTTCAGTTCCAAATGAGACATGATGGTTAGAATCTTGGCAATGAAGCTCTCAGAAGAGGATTTTTTAGGGAAAGGAAAAGGGTTGTCTTTAAATAGCAGACACACTGAGAAAAAATGGGGAGCTCTAGGTTACACTTTGTGTTTCTGCCTTATCCTTTGAAAGGAGCAGAGGGCCCCTGGCAGATGTCCAGAAATTTTTCTGCAGGGTCATTGTGGAAAGGGGTTCCTGAAACTTCCAAACCACTGTGCTCACCTGGTTCTGCCAAATTTGAAAGGGGCATATCTGCAGATTATCACTTGGAAGGATATTAGGTGAGGCCACTGACTGTTACCAGCAACCTTCTTTTCTATAACATCAAGGCCATGGTGCTAGCCCACTTCACAAAGTTATTGTATGACTGACTCAGATGATACATGCAAAGTGTGCTTTGCATGCTTGAAGTGCACTATGTAAATCTGATCTTGAGTGTTTTTGTTTGTGGAACTCTGGTTGCAGAATTCTTAGCAAATCTTGAGATTTTTTGAAAGTGTGCTATTGCCTTCCAGTCAGCCAGCTTTCAGGGATGACCCCTCCACCTGCCTTTTGAAGACTCCTGTGATTTTCCAGAGCTAAAATCCTCTCAACTGCAGCAATCAATCCAATAAAAGCAGTACTTTCCTTTACATTACTTCTCCCCCCCTTCCCCCCCCCCCCGCCACTTCTCTGTGACAATTTTGATTGTGATAGCTGCTGGAAGGCAGCACGTTCTGCAGGACGTGCTTTCAAACTGCCAAGCATCTGGCTGTAAAGTGCTACCATTGCTTTGTGTTAAAGTGTATTGTTGTGTTAAATGTGGGGGACCAAACATGGGGGACCTGTGCCCCATCCCTCCCAGGTATACTGGGGCTACTTCCCATGATGCCATGCACCAAGCAGAGAGAATTTCCTAGTGATAGTACTGGTCTTTTGTTACATCTGCTTTCCTTGTGCATCTTACAGCAGTGTCCAGAAATCACTGGTTTTGTGATTTGAGTTAGGCTGCTCATTACCTATACACTACAGTGAGATTCTACCTTGAGATAGATTAGATCTCTTCCTGCAGTGAAGAAAGAAGTATTTTTCCAGAATGGCAACCACAACAGCAAAAATACAGGTCTCTCTTTATGAGACAAGCTGGAGGCTTTACAAATAAACTTAATTACCTTGCCAAAACGTTCTATCCACCACACTTCAGACTCCCCTTTACACATAGATATTACATTCCGGTTTTCCCCCGTTATGGCTATCAGAAGGTATTCTCAAAATTATGTCTTCCAGTCCTACTAAAAATAAACTTCATAGTACAAGAAGATTCCACTTTTTCTGTAATTAAACTTTGGCCTTCTCTCTCTTTCTTTACCAATTTATAAGTTTTACATGGATTCTGCCTCAACTGAATTACAGCCACTGATGAGGAGGTCTGGAGCTCTGTGTTGTTGCTCTTCATACTAAATAGTTTTAAAGATGTAATTATAGATTTAATTTGAGGGCAGTGGTCTACCTTTAGAAAGGGGTATCTTTAAAAATTCATTTATTGTCTATGCTTGCCTGTCCAGAAAATCAGCTTGAAGTGGTTTCCAAAGAAAAACAACACTGCATAAAAATAATTAAAACTATGGGAAAAAAGCATTTAAAACCCAGCCAGAGCATAAATATAGCTAAAGCTTAACAGTCTCTCATTCTAGCATATTTGGTAGGGAGTAGGAAAAGAACATTATAATTTATTTTTTTATTTCTATCCTGTCCTCATCCCAGTCAAAGGCCAGGCCCAGGGGGTTTACAACATTAAAAAAACCACCAAAGCAAATACAAACACAATTCAATAAATAAGATTTTAAAATGCATATCCTACTGAAATAATGGTGCTATTCCATTTGCCAACAGGGAACCAATTTCAAAGATCTACTCAAGGACGTAGGTAAGGGGGGGGTTTCTCGGGTTCAACCCCCCCCATTCATGTCCGAAGCTCCGCCCCTCCGTTTGTGGGTTTTTTAAACATTTTAGTGTTTTGGGTTCAGGGATTGTTTGGGGGACTCTCCTGATGAAACTGCCCGGGTTTAGTGAGGTTTGGTTCAGGGGGTCCAAAGTTATGGACTCCCAAAAGGGGTGCCTCCATCCTCCATTGTTTCTAAAGGGAGCTAATAGAAGATGGGGGCTACATCTTTGAGGGTCCATAACTTTGGATCCCCTGAACCAAACTTCACCAAACCTGGGAGGTATCATCAGGAGAGTCTCTTACTGATACCACCCAGGTTTTGTGAAGTTTGGTCCAGGGGGCCCAAAGCTATGGACTCCCAAAAGGGGTGCCCCATCCCTCATTGTTTCCAATGGGAGCTAATAGGAGATGGGGGCTACACCTTTGAGGGCCCATAACTTTGGACCCCCTGAACCAAACTTCACCAAACCTGGATGGTTTCATTAGGAGAGTCTCCTAAAGATACCCTGAAAGTTTGGTGCTTCTAGCTTAACAATTGCACCCCTGAAAGCCGGCACCCTCCAAATTTCCTCAGATTCTCCTTTTAAATCCACCCCCTTCGGCATGGATTTAAAGGGAGAATCTGAGGTCCTCAGTTTAGAAAAAAAAGAAGAAGAGTTTGGATTTATATCCCCCCTTTCTCTCCTGTAGGAAACTCAAAGGAGCTTACAATCTCCTTGCCCTTGCCCCCTCACAACAAACACCCTGTGAGGTGGTTGGGGCTGAGAGAGCTCCAAAAAGCTGTGACTAGCACAAGGTCACGCAGCTGGCATGTGTGGGAGTGCACAGGCTAATCTGAATTCCCCAGCTAAGCCTCCACAGCTCAAGTGGCAGAGCAGGGAATCAAACCCGGTTCCTCCAGATTAGAATGTACCTGCTCTTAACCACTATGCCACATTGAAAGTGGTGCTGTTTCTGGGTGGGGGATAATCCACCCCAAAACAGCATCACTTTCAATGTTGTTTAACTAAGGACCCAAGATTCTCCCTTTAAGGTGGATTTAAAAGGAGAATTTGGGCTCTCTAGTTTAAACACCATTGAAAGTGATGCTGTTTGGGGGTGGATTCCAGCATCACAGCGGCTGCCCGGGGGAGGAGGGGCGCAAAAGTCAGATTTTGCACTGGGCTCCATTTTCCCTCTATGCCTCTGCCCAGAGGGGAGGGCAGAAGGAACTGCCAACTGGGAGCCCCGCTGGTGGGGGGCAGAGGAGGGCAGGGCAGGGGAGTCTGTCGTTCCCGGCCTCGGAGAGCTGCTTTTATAAGCGCTAGGCCAGGGGCGGGGCTTGGGGAGGCGTGGCCATGCCCTAGGGGTGGGTGGGAGTGTGCCCCCCTCGAGCCCTCCCATAAAAAAATCTATACCTACGTCCCTGGATCTACTTATGATAAAGAAGAGAGAAAAAGGGAAAGGGAGAGAAGGTAAAGAAGGATATAGACCACAGGTGAAGGAGTCAATATCACTCCATCCAACTCGAACAGTCTGTACTCCCCCACCCACTCCACTCCCCCACCTCCCCCACCCTTTGACCCAGCCACAGGACCTCTGTCTTTGATGGATTTAATTTAATCTGGCTCTGATGTAGCCACTTCACAACAGCCTCCAGATGTGTGGCTAGATGTTCTCGGGTAGTGTCCAGATAGTGCTGGATGTCATCAGTATACTGGTGACAACCCAGTCTGATGCTCTGTACCACCTGGGCAAGGGGTTACACTGTTGGGGAAATGAGTGCCTCTGGTGGCATCCCGCAATCCATGAGGTGCCAGATGGACACTCCTCCCTCAAATGCTAATCTTTGCCCCTGATCCCAGAGGAAAGAGGTCAGTCATTGTAAGGCCTTCCCCTGAACCCCGAAAACAGTGAGGCAGTGGGTCAACAGGTCATGACTGATTGTATCAAACGCTGCTGTGAGATCTAATAACAACAGCAGCACTTACCCTCCTCTGTCCAGCTGGCGTCAGAGGTTATCTGTGAGGGTGACCAGGATGGTCTCTATCCCATAGCCTGGGCTGAAACGTGACTGAAATGAGTCCAATAGTGATGTTTCTTCCAAGAACACTTGTACTTGTGAGGTCATTGTCCTTTCAACTACCTTTACCAGAAATGACAAATTTGAAACTGGGCAGTATTTGGCTGGATTCGATGGGTCCAGATATGGTTTCTTCAAGAACAGAGACAGGTTGACAATCTCCCATAGAAAGCACTGCACCTCATCACTGCCAGCCTTGACCAGCCATGATGGGCATGGATCAAGGAGGCAGGTGGTTGGCCTCAGTTTCTAGGGACTTGTCTACCTTGACCTGGGAGAGCCAACTGAATTGGTCAGTTCTGATCACTGCCATGGTCTGGATCAAAAAGGAGCAGCCCCTGTAGCAGGGCTCATTTAATTCATCTCGCTCCTAGCTGCCAGCAGCCACTATGTAAGTTAAATGGCAAGAGATCAACAAAGAGCCAATATAAGAAAGCCTGTTTGCATCACTAAAACTCTACATTACTGATAACTGATGAACTGATGTGGATAAATAATACATACAGTTTCCATAGCCCAAATACTGGTTGTTGTGAGTCCTTTAGTTGAAAGTGGTCTCCATGAGGACTCACAAAAATAAATAACTCATAATGTACATAGGAGTACCTGATATGATTATTTTAATGCATTGGTATAAATCTGCAAACTGTTCTCCTTTGTAATTTCCCTTTCTGTAAGGAATCTTTAAGAAGCCCTTTAGCCCCATAAATATTATTTTCTTGTATGCATTTCATATACAGTGATTCATTATAAAACGCTTTTGTTCATTTTCCTGCCCACTCGTCACGTGGGGCTGCTGAACTGTTGGAATGTGACTTTCATGAGAAAATGTTAATACATAATTTTGTTACTACAAACTAAAAGTAATTTGATTGCTTTTATATATAATCCCTTGTTCTAAACCAGAGGCTAATGGTGAGAAAAATGATGCATGCATTTATCTAAGATGCACCACAATTCAAGGCACCATAATTCAAGAAGGATATTGACAAGCTGGACTGGACCAGGAGTAATGGGTTCAAGGTGAAGGAAAAGAGATTCCACCTAAACATCAGGAAAAAATCTCCTGACAGTAAGGGCTGTTCGACAGTGAAACGTACTACCTCGGAAACTGGTGGAGTCTCCTTCTTTGGAAGTTTTTATAGAGAGGCTTCATGGCCATCTTTCAGGAGTGCTTTGATTGTGTGTTCCTGCATTGCAGGGGGTTGGACTTGATGGCCCTTGGGGGTCTCTTCCAACTCTATGATTTCATGCACGGATGTACCCAAGCTGCACGTGTCTATCTCTTCCAGACGATCCCGACCAGACCACCACCGCCTTCGTTGGGGTTGCCAGCGCCTCGCCCCCTTAGGAGCTCAGGCATCTCCAACCAATCAGAGCAGAGATGTTTGACAACCAGTAACCAGTGATTGGAAAACGCGCTCATATAAACATATACGAGAGGAGGGAGATTCGTCCTTGAGCGACAGCCCTAGAACTCCAATGAATCTCATGAAACCTACTGATGCCGGGCCAATAACAGAAGCGAAAACGTGAGAGGGGGAGAATCGCGCGCTAACTTAGAAAGCGGTTGCGCGCGCATTTTACTCCTCCTACGCTGAGCATTCCACACGGAAAGGAGGCGTGGCCTAGAGGGGACTGATGCACGAGCGAGGTTCTGTCTCCCTGCTTGGGGGCGTGGTTTTGCTGGAGGGGGTGGAGCTGTTGGAAGCTGGAGGCTTCGCTACCGCTGTCGCAGCAAGAGGTGAGCTGTGCAGGGGGGCCGTGCCAGGACAGATGCAACCTGGCAGCAGCTGCTCGCCCTCCTAAGAGCGTGCTCGTGGATGGTGGTACCTGCATTTGATGATCCCGGTGCGCTTAGGTGGCGGCCAGTCTTTAACTGCTGGAAGAGCCGCAAGAGATGGTCTGAAGAGGGCCACTACCCTTGGCGAGTTTTTCTCGCAGTAGCCCTTTCCTCCTCCTTATTTAATGAGATCCACCGGCGGAAAACAGCGCGGCAGGGCGTAAAAAACAAAAACCATCCTTTGCTTTTCCCGTCCACCAGACAATAGCGGGAACCAGAAGGCAGGCTGCACTGCCGGAGACACCAGAAACAGGCAGAGAAGCGGAGAGCAAAGAAAGATTGGAAGCCCAGAACTGGCCGCCTAAACTAAAGAATGTGATGCATTGTTTTTGGGTGCCCTGCTAAGGGATAAGTATGAAATCCCGATTATCCTTAAACCTTCGCTAGAGATCCCCCCCCCCCCCCCAAGAAGCCTCTCGTTTCTACTCAATGATGGGGGGTGGAGTTGCGAATCGTTTCTTTTCTGGAGAGAAGGAGGAGTCCAGAAAGTCCGGATGAAATTGACCAGATGGCCGTAAAAATGAAGAAAGCTGATCGCCTGACGGTTTAAAACAAACGAAAAGCCACTCTGCATTGGATGATTTATTCGCCACTTTTAATAGCATAGAGGCAATTTCTGGGGAGACTTACCTTGAAAGGGCTCTCCGCGATACAGCTTTGTCACAGTGTGTGAGTGCGCGCCTGTGTGTCTCTCTGTTCCCTCCAATCCCTCCTCTAGCTGTGTGGATCCTCCCCTTCTTGGGAAGTCGGGGAGAGGAGGAGGAGGAGGTGAATGCCCGGCTTTCCTCTGAACAGCCGACCGATTATTGCCAGAAGAGCCCGATCTGAGAATCCTCGAGGATGCGGCTGGCCGAAGACGCGAGCTGATGAACGGTCCGGGAAGAGAAAGCCCGGACTGAAGCGGATGGGCCCTGGAGAGAGGTTGGCGGTGGTGGGACCCGCCGCGCAGAGCTGCATGCAACAGTACCTCGCGTGGAGCCAGCAGCTCGGATCCCCTCTCTCTGCCTGCAGAAATGCTGCATCATGAACCCATCAACCCAGCCGGAGCAGCTCCTGAACCAGCCTGAAAACAGCACCCCTTGCGCCTGCTAGCAGCTGCAGAAAGGAAGGGAATAAGGCGTGGACGAGGTTTAAAACAAAACAAAACCCACAAAAGAAGACCCGGGCCCCTTTCTGTCTGGCTGCTGCCTCCCGTCTGTTATCTCAGGACCCCAGGAGGTAGTAGCTAGAAAAGGGAAACTCCTCTTTGCAAACGGGTGTGTATGCAGGAAGGAAGAGGCGGTCTTGCATTTTGTCGCGGAGCATCTCGCCCAACAACTCCTCAACTTCGTGGCCAGTCCAAGGAGGAGCAACCCGGGCAGCTTCTGCTCGACAGACAGGCTGGCTGGCACTTCGGGGAAAGGAGCAGGGAGCACCGGGGCGAAAAAGCCCAGCCGCGGCAGACTCGGGGTTGGTCTGTTTGTTCCTCCGTCTCTATTGGTCTTTCTGCTGTGCAGTCCCAGAGACACGTGTCATCTGCTTGGCCCAGGATCGCTAAAAGCGGCAGGGGAATCAAGGGGTGCATACAGTTGGTTTTCTTTTTTCCCCCGCTCTCTTCTCCCAAATCCTGATCTCCCCAAAAGAACTAAGCAACTCCCCCTCGACGTTTTTCAACTCTAAAAAGCCAAAACCTGCCCCTTTCTTCTCTCCTTGGAATTACTTACGGGATTTCGACACTTGTAATAATTTTACTTTTCAAGAAAGTCACCGCCACCCCCATTTTCCGGAGCCCGTGCCCGCCTTTCGCCTCGTGTGATTCAGTGCAGCTACCAGGGATCATCGCCTCGTCGCCCGGGTTTGCATCCCCTCGCCGGGTGGGTCCGGCGGCAGCGGCGACGGCTCGAGCGGCGGAGCCTTCCCCCCGGGGTCCGGCCGGCGGCCTTGCGGCGCTCTCATGCTGCTGCTGCGGAAGCTGCCGGGCTGGCCGCCGTCGGGGCTGCGGCTGCCGCACAAGTTCGTGGTGCTCCTCTTCCTCTCGGGCCTGCTCACGCTGTGCTTCGGAGCCCTCTTCCTCCTGCCCGACTCGTCCCGCTTCAGGCGCCTCTTCTTGCCCCGCCGCGGAGCAGACCCGGACCTGACCCGCAGCTCCCTGCCGCCGCCGCCACCGGGCTCCGACCCCGGCCGCCATGCAGCAGCCCCCAGCCCGCCTTCGCCGCTCCTCAGGGACCCCAGACTCCCGCCAGCCGTGGCAGCCCCCAAGCGAGAGCGCCACCAACGCCGCCCCCACGGGCCGCCCGGTGCGGGGACCGACCCTGCCGCCGCCGCCGACCCTCTTCTACGGCAGACCCGGGCCCCGTTCCGCTTCGACCACCCAGCCTTTCTGCAGAGGCTCCGCCACCCGGTGCTGGGCAGGAGGAGAGGGAGAAGCGGCACCGAAGACCCCGCGCTCCGCTTCAGGAGGCTGAAGATCAAGGAGGTGAGCGAGGGGAGGGGGCCACCGCCGCGCGACCCTTCCCCGCCTTTCCTCCCGCCCCCTCCTCAGATCTGACTCATTCCCATGGGTGGTGTGGATTTGAAGTGGGGAGGTAGCGCGGGGTATTACTATGGGCAGTGTTAGCTTTCATCGTGTTGGGCAGGCAGGGGTAGGTATGATTACAAGTAGCGTTGGTGTTGATTGTGTTGGGGGTAGTACTAGTGTGTTAGGAGTAGTATTATTTCTGTTGCGGAGTTTGGAGGGTGTTAGTGGAATATTACCGTTCCTATTAGCGTTAATTATGGCACTGAGGTATAGTTACGGGTAGTATTGGGCTGCTACTATTGTTGAGGCAATATTTGTGTTATTATATATGTGACAGTGTGGCGATATTAGTATTGGGGTAGTATTAGCATTAAACTTGCTAAGTGGTTGGGTATTATCCATAATGGCATCATTGCTAATGATTCGGGTGGTGTTAATTTTGGGGTGGTTCTGGTTACTTTTGTTAGGGCAGGTATTGGGGTAGTATACCTAACTGATGGAAATTCTGCCTGTGGAAGGGGAAAAGCATTGATTTCTGCTCAGCCCCATCCATCCCCATTACAAGCCTCCACTTTCCAACTTGGGCTGTTCCTGAGAGTCCTCTGATCTCAGGCAACAACAGGCTGCAGAAGGAGGTGAAAGTGGGGAGATAATTAGATAGCATTATCATTTCTAGCATTATTATTAGTAGTGTAGTATTAGCAGTTTCTTTGGCAAAATCAGTTTCCTGTTAATGTGTGGCAGCTTTAGTCACCAGAATAATTCTGATCCCTGCCCTGAGGAGGTTACAATCTAAAATTCAACTCTGGGGAGGCAATGAAAGGAGATGCTGGATCTAGAGAAAGCTCAGGCGGTAAAAGAGCTCTGGGGCAAGCCACGCTGGAGGCCCTGGGCTGCTGCAGGACCTGCTTGGCTCAGACCTAGACCACAATAACAACTTTGCCAGATACATTCTAGTTTGGCAGGACAATTGTATGCACAGTTACTCCAGTCAAAGCCCCTTGATTTTAGTGGTCTTAGACTGGAGCAGCCTTCCGTAGGATTGCACTGTTAACACATGTTGTTTTTTACAACCCTTAGCGAAAAATCATAAGTGGACCCATTCATCATTATTGTTTTTAAGATGAAAACTTTATTCTCTACTCTGTTTGCAAAGCAGGAGAACTCAAGCTGAATCTAAGTTGAGCACTGCTCTGGTCCTTAGTTTGTTTTTTTCCCAGCTACCGGTGGCTCTCTAGGACCTGCCCACCAACTTTCCCTGTGAAGGCTGGCTGACTTTTCTTCCTCACCTACAAAATGTTTAGCCCTGCTCCAGCATATCTGTACTCATAGATTTGTAAGGAAAGAGCAGAGTTGCGCTTCTTCATATACAACCTGCTCATTCCATGGCCAGACTTTGGCAAACTGAAGCCAGGCTTTTATTCAGAGTGCTTCATCCTTCATGCCCAAAGAACAGAGAGACTTATGGCGCCTTAAAGATTGGCATTTGTTGTGACAGAAGCTGTGGAGGGCTACAGCCTCCTTTGTTAGCAGCATGAAGTGTGGCCTCAGTTGGCAGATTATATATTGGCACAGAGAAAAAGTTTAAGAAGCAGCGGAGGTCGAAAGGCAATGAAATGCAAATGGCATAGTCTGTTGCTTCTCAGTAGATCAGAGCAACACACAATTGAGCTTTGTGTGGAAATGTCACAGATCTGTACATACATCTTACATTTTGCAACTTTTTCTCTCCATTGTTTACATTTTCATTTTCCCTTTTCTCTCTCCAGGGTATAGATAACTGCATGCCTCTGATAAAGTGGGCTCACACTTTTTATTTGTATGTGTTTTGTTGCAGCAAAATAATACGGCTACCACTCTTAAATTTTTGTTTGTGCCTCCCCTCATTTAATTCTGAATGTGGTCACTTTGGCTTATAACTTAATTCTGTGTTTGCAATATCATATGTAGACTAGATAGCATACCTTTGTTCAAAAATATGTGCATAAAGGGCTATAAACAACAGCAATTTTACATGTGTTACATGTAGGACTCTTATGATTTTTACCAGGTGTATGCTATACAATGATGTAGGATGTGTCTGGTTTATAGCCTTAACCTTTGAAGTGCATCTCACTTCCTTTCTGAACTGGTGGAGACAATTACAGCTCCTTGTGGTGCGTTTCTGTGGTGGACAGTTTTTTTTTACTTGTACAGTCCCACAGAAGGTGTTCTACTTGGTACTGTACTGCTAACCTGTTATAATGATAACTCAAACATTTTTTTAAAGATTTAGCCGCTTCCTTTACCATCTAATTTATTTTAACACCCCATCTGCTCTTTCATAGGTTATGCCTTCCTACCCCTCCCATTAGCCATTTCAAGCTTCAGTTACTTATCATTTTGCGGATTACCTTCTCACCTTTTCTATATTCCTGTTTTTTTCTTTTTCTTTATTTTCACTTGCATTTCTTTCCCACTTGGTCATTTCTAATTTGCCTTCCATTTACTTCTCCACATCTTTCTAGTTTGCTTCATCAAGCTTCCTTTTAACCAATCCTAGCAAGTTTGCTTGGAAGTCAGAGGTATTTGCTCCCAGGTATTTCAGAGGTATTTGCTCCCAGGTAATTTGGCATAAGATTGCAGCTTGAATGACTCATTTTAATTTTTCCTTCAGCCTTTTCATGCCTTTGTTAGTCTTATTTTCTCCCCCCACCCCAATTTTACCACCTCAAGCTGCACTATGGTGGATTCTTACATTATATTTCCACAGATGTAGTCACAGCTGGGTAGATAGTAGGCCAAACACAGACCCCAATTGTCTATTCCTCTACAATATTATTTCAAGGAAATGTTTGAAACAGTGCCTTTTTTTAGTGGTTGTGAGTATGTGAGGAAACAGGTGCAGGCAATAGATAATATACCGGAGAGGCTATTCCCACACATTAAAGAACACACAGCCATTGTATGTTAGTATGGAGCCGTGTGTAAGGAAATGCAATATGAGAACAGGCACTTATTCTTTCCTATGCGTCTGTGCTGCTCATCTACCTTTCTCCCCTCTCATCACCTCTCATGCTGTATTGATTTCTGCCTCATTCATCTACCCTTATTGTTTTTCCTCAGGAAGCTCCCTCAGTGCTGCTGTTCAGTTTTGTAGTCTTCCTGGCCCTGTCAGCACTCAATATTTCCTTCCTTTTAGATTTCTCGGTTTTATTCTTTCGCACTTTCTTATGCTGTGTATAAGTAATTGCTTTTCATGGGAGAGGGTATGGCAGGGCTGTTGGCTGCCCACCGTGAAGTTGCTCCTTCTTTCTTGCCAACGTATTTAGATTTACAAACCGTGTGTGATCAGAGATCATAAAAAGGACTTTTGTGATTTCCACAAGCAGTGTTGGTTCGCTGGTATCTTTAGCTTTGCCTTCAAAGAAAATACACATTTATTGTCTCCCCCCCCCCTCGCACACAATCCTTTTTCCTTCCTTTGATTAATGATGTTGCAGCATATTGGGAGCTTGGTGAAACAATTCCTGGTTTTCCTTCCTCTGTATTTCACTTGCTTTTCAAATAATCCTGTTCTGTACCTCTAGTTCTCTTTGTCCCTCTTTTTGCTAGCCACACAACTTTCCCAACATCCCTCCTTAATACTGAATTAGGATTCCTCTTCAGGAGCTGTCTTTCCTCTCAGCCCTTCAAAGACTCTTGCATGTCTCCGGCAGCTTTTTTCTCTCCTTCATTTTTACACAGATGAAATGTGAAAGAATTCTGATTGGCTGTAACAGGGCATAATAACAAAAAATGAAACTGAGCAAATCCGCTGTTGGGTTGGATGCTGAGAGAAAATAGTGTGGAAATGCCTCATGGGAAATAGTGAAGATTTGGTCCATAGAACTGGAGAAAACCAAACCTGGGATAAAACTGCAGGAATTGATAGGGACCAGAGAGTTACCCAACGTCCATCAATTTCCTGAAATGTAGTTATTACATCAGCCTCCCACAGTTTTCAGAGCTGAGACCTACTGTGGGCTATAACTAGCCCCATGTGAGCCAATTCAATTTTTCTGGGTTTTTAAAATATATCCGCCTTTCCCCCCTCTGCCTTTAGTTATTTCTTTCTTTCCTGCCTCCTCTTAGTAATTCCTTTCCTCCCACTTACCTTCTAAGTATGAAAGTAAAACAAAAAACCTTTTGATATACTGTTAGTAATATAAGAAGTTCAAACAAATTTTAGAGTTACAGCCCACCAAATGAGGGGATGATCCATAGTAAATGATCAAGTGCATGCAAGAAGCATCACAGCCAAGTGCTTGTAGAGCACATAGTTTCAGCAAGTGATACAGTTTGCATGTTTTGTGAAAGGTAAAGTTTTTCCATCATTGAGCTGTAACGAAATTCTTTCTGGCACCAAATATGGTAACTGGGAAGAAATTATGCACAGGGGCAAATCCCATCTTGTTTCCTTTAGAAAAACTTCATTTTAGCTTATGTTAACTCCACTCTGGCTATGACAGTCTCTGATTCCTAGTTCTATTGGAAACTTTTATATAGTGGGAAAGAACTCTGGGGGATCCCAACAGCGCCTCTCCTTGTAGAGCATTTGAAGAGGCAGGGAGGGCAGAATGCTTTGTGAAACAACTGTCAAGGCTCCATCAAGTGTGTGAGACTCTGAGCAATGGGTCATGTTCATGAGGGCTTCACACATATAATTGAGGATGGAATTTGGCCCAGTGCCCATGATTTGTGCATAAATAACTATTTGGCAGCTTCACTGGTGTCACAGAGCAGTGGGTGACCTAGTTTAACCAAAGAGCTACAGATTTGCTCTAGCATATAGGATCTCTTGCCACAGTGACTAGCCTGCTCAGAACAAACCTCAGGATGGCAATAGATGCTGATTCATAGAGCACATAGACCTAATGAAGTATTATGTCTCTGGGTCAGTTTCGGTATCTATACTTTTAGATTGAACAGAGGGGAAGAATTGTAAGCCAAATGCATTGTAAATACCATGGTGATGACCCAGCTTTTTATAATATATATTTTTAAAAATAAAATACTCTTGTTGATTCTAATACAATTTCTGCTCCCACCCCCCAGCAAATCAAGTCTTGCAAACAGAAAGCTGCAATAACAATAAAATTCCAATGCTTTTGCCAGGCAACGAGATGAAATGTGCTTGCTTGCTTTATGATCCCAAACATAATTGAGATTGACTCTGCTTGTTGGCTGCCCTGCTGTTAGCAGTAGGAGGCTTGTGAGTCTCCCCCTCCCACCACCCCACACACACACCTCAAATGCCCTGGTCTCTTTTGGGTAGTGAGGTTTCCCATTTAGTCCTTGTTATGTTACATGCTTCCTGTGACTACAGTATGCTGAAAAAGGTGGGGGGACGGGACATTGCTCTGGACAGGATGAAATGAAGTATCTCCAAGTTAGCTGCACTTCAACTTGACAGCTGTGACTGTGTCTTTATTTTCCACTTGGTTCTGGCAACTTTTCACATGCAGCCACAGGCAACATGAGACTTTGTCCCACAGCAGGTTAATCAAGACTACAACCCCCCCCCCCCGCCCAAACCAACCCTACTTAAATAGATTTAGAGAAGTTAAAGGAAGCTTTTTTTGGCTTCTGCCTTTACCCAGCACCTTTCATTCAAGGGTCTTCTCAAACTGTTTTTATGGTATAGTTTTGATGTAACAGTAATAAATTGATTTTTCACTCTTCCTTTTGTGGGTCTTGTAGTGCAATCCTCTAAATGGAGTAGTGCCATTTGAACTCCATAGAAATCAATGGTTTTAGAAGAGTATGGTTCTGTTTAGCTTTCTAGTGGATTAATTTTGTATGTGTGAAAAAGCTGGATCTGGGGATTGCATTTCCATGCATCTAAGCTCTGTCTGCTTCAGTGTTTCACTGAAGTAGAAGTGGTTCCAGAGAAGTAGTGTGATGAAACTAATTCAAAGTTGCATGAAATCATTCTTGTCTGTCACTGGAAAAGCTAGCATTGCTTTCCTCTGCAGATGATTCCAGAATTTAAAATAGACTTAATCCTTAATTTATCAAAGAGACAGGAGAGCATCCAAGCATTTAATATTGAAAAAAGAAAACACACAATTTTTGATGGATTATGTGAATAGAGCAGAAGTGATCTTAGGTGGTAAGGAAGTCTGTTGCAATTGAAAATCTGTTTGTTTTATCTCCTGCCCCCACCCCTGGGTTCAGCCAACAAATTATCCGTGATCAAAAGCCTTTTTTTTTTTTTTTGCCCATCACCATGCAACCATTTGGGCAGTATTTGGTTGACTTAAATTTTGGGGGAAAGTGGTTTCATTCTGTTCCAAATGATCGGTTTGGTGTTTTTGACTGGAATGGGTGTATACAAAGGAGAGAAATGTGTCTTAACAGAACCCGTGTGTCATCTGAATTGGGATTAGTGTGACACATGTAACACAAGACTGATCTCAGTAGCAGATTTCTTTAATACATCTGCAGTATCCCAGCAAATATGACAGATCAATCTATGCAATGTTGATGTTTAAAATTTATTTTTTCAATGTGTAAACATCCTTGTAATAAAAATACTGCTAAAAGAAATAATATCAAAATATCAAACATTTTTCATGCTGATAAAAAGCAGGCAGGCTGTTTGTATATTTATCTGCTTCACTTATAGTTTGCCTTTCTTGCAAAGAATCATGGTGGATTAACACAATTTGTCCCAGTTGAAATAGAAGTGCTTCTGCCGTGTTCCCCATATTAATGTGTAAGTAAGTCTGCCCTGAGCTTGATAGCCCAGGCTAGTCTGATTACATCAGATCTCAGAAGCTAAGCAGGGTTAGCCCTGGCGAGTGTTTACATCGATGGCATCCAAGGTACAACAGAGTCAAGATGTAGAGGCAGGCAATGGTAAACCAATGGTAAATCACCGTGAAAACTCAATGGGGTTGCCATAAGTTAGCTGTGATTTAATGTAGGGGGGGGGGGAGGTCTGGAAAGCCATTCTAAACATATAAACCCAAATCCTGATCATTACTGTAAAAACCAGTATTCCTCAGATTGGTTACTTGAGAATACTGCAATGTAGGGAGCAGAGCCCCCTTTAGTGCGGTGAGTATATCAGCAGGTACATGTGTGGCAGGAAAAAAATCTTAACCAAGTTTTAGAGCTGACGTATTCAAGTTCTGCTTAAATACATGTGCTGTTGATATTCATCATAAAGTTACTATTTTCAGATTGCATAAAGTACAGATAACTCCAAATACACTTCCCCCCCTGTCTTTTCAGCTGCTGAATTAGAAAGCTAGGGAGTTATCTGTGGAAAACAGGAAGAGTGTAGTTTCCAAAAGATAGTTTGGCTTGCAGCAGTTTTACAGAGGAAAAGAAGGAAATGTGTCAAAGATTAGTGAAAAGTTTACGGAAGAGAGGAGGAAACAGTGATGGTCTGTGTCAATGTTTAGGTTAAGTAGCACCTTTTAATTTATTGCATTTTATGTAATTTCAGGGAATTGGCAAGACAGAGGTGTATTGGTGGGGCAACTGACTGAACTGCTGTGTGAGTTGTTTGTCTAGTCATAGAAGTATGAAAGCGTTTTTTTTTTCTTCAGAAGTTCTTATGCAATGAACTGGCATGCCAAATAACAGTTTGTAATAATCCTTGCAGTGGAATACAGTGATTGGAATATAGTGAGGGAGAGTAATAAATCCAGAATGGCCTTTCCTTGAATGAGGATAAGGACTGATTGACACATCCCGTTTGATGGACTTATACCAGCTTTACATGTGCACATAGAAACCGTGAAGTGAACGCACAGGGTCATCAAGGAGCTGAAATTGGCCCTCTGCTTTCTTGGGGTGTGAGATTTAATGTTGAACCCATGTTTATGGTGAGTCATATATAGTTCGTATTCCCTTGAGGTTTGGGAAGGGTAAAGAGGGACTGTACATTTGGGATTCAGAACTTGCTATTCCTCCGATGGATGTTCAGAAAGAACAACCTTGTACGTATGTAAATACTATCAAGCCACAAGTGATTTATGGTGACTACAGGAAGAAACTTTCAAGGCAACTGAGAAGCCAAGGTAGTTTGCCACTGGCTTTCTGTTCAGAGCCATCTCACCCAAGTACTAACCCTCCTTAGATCCTGAGAGTTGATGGGATCAACTCTGTGTCACTTTACTTCCCAATAACTGTATACTTAAGTATAAAGAATTCCGGGTAAAATATGATACTGGAATGATGGTTACACTTCATCAATCAAAGATGATTAAGGCTGTAAAAGGTTCCCTTCTCTTGCATTGTGAGTTGGGAGCCCTTGATCTTGCAGGGGTTGTTTGACTATTTTTGAACACTTCTGTCTCTTGAGTATGAGGTTTGGGCAGGGGCGTAGCTAGGGAAAATGTAGCCCGGGACGAAATCTGAGTTTTGCGCCCCCCCCCCAATATGGGCAGCTGCCCTCCACCACTACTACCAATGAATGATTTTTTGCACCAGGTCATCTCAAAGTCACCATCTCATTATAGAACATGTCCTAACTCCCAAATCTGAACAGAACACAGCAATGGGCCATGCCACACAGCAGAAATAAAAAATGTTGAAAACATTCTCAAAATGCTTTCAAAATGTTTTATTACTGCTATGAAAATGTTTCATGGTGTTATATCTTCACCCCCAGTTGCCCCCCAGCATTAGAAATACAGTACAGAGCCAGGAAGGAAAGGATGGAGGGAAAGGGGCAAATTTTAACAATAACAATGTAAGGCACTTACTAACTCCGTATGCAACTTGACCGAGGCGGATCGGCGCTGCTGGTTTTGTTAGATCTTACCGCAGCGTTTGATATGGTCGATCACGACCTTTTGACCCACCGCCTGGCCGCTTCCGGGGTACGGGGCACTGTCCTTCAATGGATTGCCTCGTTTCTCCGGGACCGGAATCAGCAAGTGTGGTGCGGGGATGAAGCCTCCCGGAGGTGCCCTCTTCAGTGCGGAGTACTCAGGGAGCGCTGCTATCCCCGCTGTTATTTAACATCTATATGCGACCACTTGCTCAGTTGGTGCGGAGCTTTGGGCTGATCTGTCATCAATATGCTGATGACACTCAGCTCATTCTGTTGATGGAGGGGGGAGCGGTTGCCGCCCCTGCGGCTCTCCAGCATTGTTTGGAGGCGGTAGCTGGTTGGTTGCAGCAGAGCAGGCTGCGACTGAATCCATCGAAGACGGAGATCCTCTGGCTAGACCGCAGGGGTGAGGTCGGGGATTTCCAGCCGCCGGTGTGGGAGGGGGTCTCATTGGCGCCGACCCCCTCCGTTCGCAGTCTGGGGGTCCACCTGGATTCGTCTCTCTCAATGGAGACCCAGGTGGCCCACACAACCCGGACTGCATTTTTCCATCTTCGCCAGGCCCGGCGGTTGGCTCCCTTCCTCTCCCAGGCGGATCTGGCCACTGTGATCCATGCAACGGTCACCTCCAGGCTGGACTATTGTAACTCGCTGTACGCCGGCCTTCCCTTGCGTTTGATTCGGAAGTTAAAACTGGTCCAACATGCAGCAGCACGCCTGCTCACAGGTGGCGCCTTCAGAGAACACATCCAGCCTGTGTTGCGGCAGCTGCATTGGCTTCCGGTTGAATTTCGAATCATCTTCAAGGTGTGGGTTTTGACCTTCAAGGCTTTGCACGGCCTGGGACCCTTGTACCTTCGGGACCGCATCACCCCATATGTCCCAATTCGGCCCCTGCGTTCTGCAGAGGCCAACCTACTGGTGATCCCCGGCCCCTCTATGATGCGGCTGGCCTCCACGCGGGCCAGGACGTTTACGGCACTGGCCCCGGCCTGGTGGAACACCCTTCCTCCAGCTGTCCGGGCCCTGCGGGACCTGGGTGAGTTCCGCAGGGCCTGCAAGACTGTGTTGTTCCACCGGGCCTTTGGAGTGTCCAGCTGCTGAACGGTGCCCCCTCACTGCTCTGTGCCTGGGACAGTTACATCAGGGTCCCCTCATATTGAGGGGCCTCACCGCCCCCCCCTCATGGGGGAAGGTTTTAAATTGGGGTTGGATGCCTCTTGTTGTTATTATGTATTATGATTATTTGCTGTTTTTATGAGTTTTAAGCTATTTTATGGGATGGAGCTTATGTATTTATATTTGTATGACCGCTCCTGTTGATGTTCAAATAATGTTGTTCACCGCCCGGAGCCCTTCGGGGATCGGGCGGTATATAAATTTAAGAAATAAATAAAAATAAATAAATAAACATGAATTCACAGTCTTTAGAAATAACGTAACTTAGAAAACTTGGAATAGCTTAAAATAAATTATTCTTTATAAAATAACTTAACTTGAAATAAAATACAAATATTTCTGCACAATACGTTGGAATTAGTCTTCCATGGTATAGATTTGTTACAGTCACATGCCTTTATTGTCTTTATACTGTGGGAACTATTCTTGGAATCATAAACATTTCAGTAAAAACACCAAGAGTTCCCATCTTGAGGATTCTCTCACGACATACTGCATAATACTGATACCAAACTCTAGAATCCATTTTTCAAGGTCCTGTCTCCACACTCAAGTCCATCTATCAAGGACCTCTCTTCACAAATTGAGATCACAGGATCAAGACCTGGCTGGGGCTGCCCTCGGCTGCTCTGGGGGTGTTTGGCGCGCTCCATGGCCGGCAGGGCCTTCTGCAAGGATTTTTCTCCTGTAAGAGAGCTGGAGACTTTCTTGCAGACTCTCTTACAGGAGAAAAAAATCCTTGCAGAAGGCCCTGCCCGACCACCACACTCAAGTCCATCTATCAAGGACTCACAAATTGAGATCACAGGATCAAGACCTGGCTGGGGCTGCCCTCGGCTGCTCTGGGGGTGTTTGGGGCGCTCCCTGGCTGGCAGGGCTTTTTGCAAGGATTTTTCTCCTGTAAGAGAGCTGGAGACTTTCTTGCAGACTCTTTTACAGGAGAAAAAAAAATCCTTGCAGAAGGCCCTGCCGCCATGGAGCCCGCAAACACCCCCCCAGAGCAGCCCTGGGGAGGAAGAAAGTCTGCCCAGGTCACCCCCCACCCACTCCCTAAACATGCGGCTCGCCGCCCCTCCACCCACCGGATCAAGACCTGGGCTGGGGCTGCCCTCGCTGCTCTGGGGGTGTTTGGGGCGCTCCCTGGCTGGCAGGGCCTTTTGCAAGAGATTTTTTCTCCTGTAAAGAGAGAGCTGGAGACTTTCTTGCATGAGCTCATGCCCACAGGAGAAAAATACCTTGCAAAAGGCCCTGCTTCGACCAGGGAGCACGCCAACCACCTTTCCTCCCAAACAGCTGCCTCGTCCCCACCGGATCATCAAGACTCCGAGTTGTGCTGCCACTTAGCGCCTTCATTGGTAGCCTGCAAGGATTTCTCCTGTAAGAGCTGGAGACTTTCTTGCCTTACAGGAGAAAATCCTGCAAAAGGCCCTGCCGCCAGGGAGCTTCAAACACCCCCCAGAGCAGCCGAGGGAGGGAAGAAAGTCACCCAGGCCACCCCCCACCTCCCAACAGCGGCTCGCTCGCCTTCATCCCTCAGATCAAGATCTGGCTGGGTTGCCACGCTGCCTGGGTGTTTGGCGCAGCTCCATGGCTGGCAGGGCCTTCTTGGCAAGCGATTTTTTCTCCTGTAAGAGAGCTGGAGACTTTCTTGCAGGCTCTTACAGGAGAAAAATCCTTGCAAAAGGCCCTGCCGGCACTCAGCGGAGCGCGCAAACACCCCCAGAGCAGCCGAGGAGGAGGGAAGGAAAAGTCGCCTTCAGGCCACCGCCCCACCCTCCCCAAACAGCGGGTAGTCGTTGCCGCCCTACCCGCCTGGCCGGATCAATCCATAGGCCAGTCTGGCTGCCTGCCAGCTTTCAGTGCCTGCGTGCATGCTTACCTGACCTTGTTGTTTGTCTTCCGGAGGTCTCCGGCAGGCAGGCTTAGGGACTTCACAGAAGTGGAAAGGCCTCCCTTTACAGCAGCCTTTCCGTTGCTCCTCTTCAAGCCGTATGCTAGACACAGGCCACATGTGGTGCTCTTGTTCAAGCTGCTGGAGCTCCGCCCGCCCCCTCAAACTCCGGGCGTCTCAGGCAGCCTTCAGCACGCCCACAAGGAGGCCTGCTTGGGCTGCACATCCGCCCCCAGCAGCCCAGCCATAACCGGCAGCCAGCAGCCGACGCTGCCGCCTCATCGCGGACCTGGCAGGAGCCCGCCCGGGGCGGACCGCCCCGGATGTCCCCGTTGGAGCTACGCCAGTGGGTTTGGGTGAGTTTCAACAGTGGTTGTACCAAAGTAAACAGTCTTTGTCACTTTCCAGCCTTAAAGGAGCCCCTTTCCCTACATCTTCTTTTCCTGTGAACTGAAATTCTTCAAAAAGGGCTTCTTTTAAATACACCCCCTCCTTCCCTGCCTAAGGTATGGAGGGGTGGTGATGAGATTTGGGGCTTTCCTAGTTGTGTTGTCCCTTCCTTACAACTCTCTTTCCAGGAATGCCCAATTGACTGCCTGTTTTCGCCTTCCCATAGGCTGGTAAACAGGATTCATTTTGGGGTGGGGTGGGGTGGGGTGGGGGAGACAAGCCGAAGTAGAACTGTTCTGCTTGAACTTTGGATAAATTCTTGCCTTTTGACTTAGTGGTCATTCTAAAACAAATGGGGTGTTTTGATAACCTGTTTTAATTTTTTATGGTTGTATCATATTTCAAATTCAACTTTTTAGTAGGATGTTTTGACACCACTGCCAAGAAGTGTGGTAGAAGTTTAAAGAAATAAACCTGTAGACATCTTTCTTACATGACATATAGCCATGAGTTTTAATTGGTGACGAGGCTTTCTGTAGCTGTCCCTGTGAGAAGTTTTCCACCCTGGTGTGTACATGCTAATTCATTTTGCATTTATTTTCAATTTTTCAAAGGTAGGCTCTGCTTTGATTGAAGACGAAAGTAATGTAACACAGTGCATCACTAAAGGCCAAGGAAAATCTGTTTACCTAGCTTTTGCATCTTAAAAAGAAAAAATACCCCAATTTTCTAGCCCTTATACTTTATTTGAAAGTATGTGGGGAATACCTGATGAAACTTCAGAAGATAGAGAAGGACACAGAGTAAGATTTTCAGTGGGTTTTCTCCTAGCTTGCTCTAGTAAACATGACTTGCCCAGGTTCCTAGGGATTCGTTTGCACAGCTTGGATTCAAAGATGACTGTCTGGCAATAACTATAACTGTCTGTGCAAGCAACAAATCGTAGTATATCAGCTAAGTAGTACTAGTCATACACATGTCACTGAGATCACTTTTTTTGGCTGTGTATGCTATTTCTTGATCTAGGATGGAGAAGGTGTTCCTGCTTTAAATGCCTAATCTTGCCTATGTTAACCTGGAGTGATTATTTCACAGTAACTGACATCCTATGTGAAGATTTGAACCCATTAAATTATTGTCTGTGCTCAAACATCTGCTAAAATGTGCTGCAGAAGCTACTGAAGGAGCATGAAATATCTGTACTGAAAGTTGGTTTCCTTCAACCTCAAGATGAAAGAACTTTTCTTGAAGGCCAATATCAGCCTAGACAACTACCTATGGCGATCCATAAATGGTGTCTGACAGCTGCTTGCTCGAGAATTCTTAACTTTACAAAAAAGAGGGTTTTCAGTGTGGCACTGAAATGGTGACATTCCCTGCACCGTCTCTTTGCAGGAACTGCTGTAATGGAGATGTTGGTACTGAATCCATAAATTACCCAAAAAAAGCCGCATTTATGTCCATCCTTGGCATAAAGCCTGTATCTCAGGGAGCCTTGCAGCTTACCTGTTCTTTCAGTGGCTGTTTCCAGGTAAAAACCACTTGCCAACTACAGACTCTACCATGGAAGAGCATTGTCCACTTTCCTGAAACATGGGACAGATACACATTGGGGAACAGTGCTCAGAAGAGCCACATGTGGCTCCCAAGCCACTGAGTGTGTCTCACTATTCTATTAGAAAAAGCTATGGTCTAGATGGAAGGTCCCCCATTTCAATCAGCTCTAACCAGTGCATTAGCATCACTAGTGTAGTGTAGTTCTGTACAGATTTCAATGGGCGTAGACTAGAGCAGTGGTTCTCAACCTGGGGGTCGGGACCCCTTTGGGGGTTGAATGACCCTTTCACAAGGGTTGCCTAAGACTCTCTGCATCATTGTTCTCCATCTGTAAAATGGAAAAATGCTAGGGTTGGGGGTCACGACAACATGAGGAACTGTATTAAAGGGTCGCAGCATTAGGAAGGTTGAGAACCACTGAACTAGAGTAACTCTGCATGGGACTGCATAATGTTACCTTAGATAGGCAGTCTCCACCTTCAGTGGCAGAATTAACTGCAGAGATAGATCAAGAGGGGGTAACAGAGATGGATAACATGTATACACCAGGATAATCCTGGGTAAAAACTCTCAGATGAACAGAGAGTTGTACAATTAACAAATTGTGTCTTAATAATTATTGAAAAGAAGGAATACATTTGAGGCAATGAACACACTCGCAAAGCATAAAAAGGCTGACTAAGAGGAAAGGGTGGAAGTTGGACAGGGTTTCAGGGATGGGTGATAGTTAACCAGTCTTGAAGGGACATCCAGGGAAAGCAGTGCTGGTGAGGAAAATGACCAGCATTCCCAGGAACTAAGGAAAGAGCCCACAGGCAAGCTGGAGTATGTGCACAGAATACGCGTACACACACTATGAATGGTCAAAGGACCAATATTTATTTCTGCAAATGCCAATAGTTTATATTCTGCCTTATCCTGAGGCAGTATAAGCCAAGCTGGCCGGAAAGCCAAACAAATACTTTATTGCTTTACTGGGATTCAAGCAATAATGTAAGAGAGGCTTGATGAGTCATCAAGACTCAAGAAAATGCCTTGGACTACTGGGATGGGTGTTGATGGGATAATTAATGGACTACCTGTAGCACTAATTATATCACCTTAGGGTGACACAGTGGAGATTAGCTAGCCCCATTGTCCAGCAAGGCACACCTTTGGGCTAGGGAAAAAGTTCAGCTACCAGCCACCTTCCTACCCAGACCTGACACACACGATGGATCCCAAAATTCTGTGAGAGGCATCCATTTTGTGTGGCACAGTGTCTGTTTTTAGGGCACCCCTTAGCAGGAGGAAGGGTCTGGTTGCTTACACAAATATCTTAAAGCAAACTAGTGTCTGTCTTAGCAGTCCATCAGAAGAGAGAAATACCGAAGAGGGCAACCTAAAGGGTTGGATCACCTATGAGAAAAGACTGAAGAATCTGGGATTTTTCATTTTGCTAAAGAGATGACTAAATGGGGGCATGACCAAGTTTTATAAGGTTATGCACAGAATGGAGAAAGTTGACAAAGAACTTTTTCTCCCTCTTCCAAAATATTAGAATTCAAGGGCATCCAATGAAGTTGATGGGCAGTAGATTAAGGATGGACAAAAGAAATGGTACTTTTTGCAAGGAGTGATTAAAATGTGAAAATTCCTGCCAGACAATATAGTGATGGCAATAGATGTAGGCTGCTTTAAAAGCAGATTCGGCAGATTAATGGAGAATAGGTCTATCAGTGGCTACTAGCCATGGTGACTAAAGGAAACCTTGATGTTCAGAGGCAGTAAACCTCTGAATCCCAGTGCCAGGAGGTAACATCAGGGGACGGCCTCAGCCTCTATGCCTCATTTTCCCTGGTTGGCCACTATGTGAGACAAAGTAGAGATGGACTTCTTATCTCATCCAGCAGGGCTCTTCTTATCTGATATGAGCATGAAAACCTTACAGTGTTGTTGTAATGATCACTCATGATAAAGTATTTGAAGTACTTTGCACTCTGAAAAATCTGTTTGAATTCTATGTTTTCTTTGGTGTTTAAATGCCAAATTTAAATGTTAGTGTTCTGGAGAGCCTCTGGGTGCTAATTCATTAAAATCTAAATGGTATTTCAGAAGTTGTGTTGTTTGGGTGTTTTGCTGGCTGCTCTTGCTTGGTTTTGTTGGTAAAGGTGGTCCCTTGTGCAAGCAACCAGGTCATTACTGACCCATGGGGTAATATCACATCACAGTGTTTACTAGGCAGACTGTAGTTACGGGGTGAATTCTGTGAGAGGCATCCTTCCTGTGAGAGGCATTGGCTTCCCCAGTCTTCTGTACTTTTCTTGCAGCAAGCTGGGTACTCATTTTACCAATCTCAGAAGGATGGAAGGCTGAGTCAACCTTGAGCTGAAACCGACTTCCATTGAAATTGAACTCAGGTTGTGAACGGAGCTTTGACAGCAGTATTACAATTTACCACTCTGCACTGTGGGGCTGTTTCAGTTTTGTGTGTATTCTATATTTATATTTCTTTATGTATTAAATTATTGTGAACCAACCTTATGGATATATATAGATCAAAAGGTAGGATGTAAAGACCCAAAACAGTTTAGCAGTATGCTGGGTACTATTTAAACACACACACACCCTCGAATACATGCAGGATAATTCATCTCCTGAATTTGCTGGCAGTCATATAGTTGAAGTAGTGCATCGTTTCAGGGAAAATCTAATTTTTAAAGAAGTGCCATATACTAGTGATTAACATTGGACAGCTGCCATCTGTGTGTGACTAAAAATTACACAGTTGGGATTCTGTATGTTCCCAGTGAATTTTTTCTGATCAGATTCACTTGAATTGTGCATCAGCATGATTGACTCTTCCCCTTTTCTTGGTTGCCACCTCTGGAAAATAATAACCAGGGATGTGGAAAAATCAAGTTTTACTGTTCCTGCTCCTTGTGTCATCATAAACCATGATGACAGTTCACTGAGCTGATAGTTTTGCTGGTAACAGATGAAGTAGGAATCGTTTACAGCTTGTTGTCTTAGCATAATTTGTAGTGCTGAGAAGGGGTATCGGGGAGAAAGATAGACCACTAGAAAAACCTAATGGGACCATATGATCTGCGGTGAAGCTCAGCCATAAGAACTGCATTAGTGAATGAGCACTTTTTCCCCTTGTGTCCCTTCTGGTCCACATTTTCACTTGCTACGATAGCTTCCATTCTTCATCTTGTTGTTCAGCTGCTTTAGGAATCCTTCCAGTACAGCAGGAGGAGGTGGAGGAAACAGTTTAGTATATCATCTTATGACTGGCTCCAGAAGGCTTTATGATGGGTGTGACTTCCGGGGCCCTGAGACCAGCAGGAGTTCCACTGAAATCTTGGGAGCATTGGTGTCATGGCTCTGGACTATTATTATACTATAATAATATATATTAATATAGTCAATATTATCACTTACAATATAGTCAGTATTACTACTTAATGAAATATGTTATATTTAAATAAATTATTATAATATAAAATATAATAATTATTTTAATAAAGTTCTAATTAATACATTGTAAAATTAAAATTATATTTAATTAAATGATATTATATAAATATATATTATATACATCATAATAAATTATTATAAATAAAGATATATATTTTATACAAAATAATATGGATCGATGGATCAATCGATCCCATGTCCCGGCTGAGAGACAAGGCAGGATCAAGTCCGAACTGGCCAGATCATGACAACTGGCAAAACCTTTAGACAGAAGTCCTGTGTGGTCTTGGGATTCCAGGACTTTAGGTTGACTCATTAACCAGCTTGGTTTTTTATTATTATTACTATTACTATTACTATTACTATTACTATTACTATTATTATTATTATTATTATTATTATTATTATTATTATTATTATTATGTTGGTTGGTTGGTTGGTTGGTTGGTTGGTTGGTTGGTTGGTTGGTTGGTTGGTTGGTTGGTTGGTTGGTTGGTTGGTTGTACTCACAGTAACTTGGTAACTCAGAGAGGACCCTGCATTGTTATGGAGAATGGTGACATAGCCATTAAATTGCACTGAGTATTTGGAAAAGGATATTTGGACAGTTTTCCAGATGACTTTTGGAAAATGAAAATAAAATAAAATCGGCTTGTGCCTTTGCTTGTTTCCTTGAGTCATCTGGACAATGGAGTCAGAGGTGTTCTATGTGTGCAGCTTGTCACTACTTCAAGAAGGACTCACCTACACTCCCACCCCCTCAGCCTTATCATGGTGCCTGAAATGCTTCTAAATAACCAGGAAGTTGTTGAAGTGTTCTTCTCCTCTGGTTTACTCCCCCACCCCTGAAATGAAGCTGAAGTTGAAATTCACAAAAATCTATTGATTTTTATTTCTAGCCCACCTTATTCTGTCATGGAACTCAATCTGATGTATGAAAGGCTTCCAGGCCTAGATCCAGACCTTCTTAGTTTCAGTTGGATTACCGTGAAAGCTGTCCTAAGCAGGTATACTCAGAAGTCCATCCAAATTTATTTGACAGGTCTTACTTCCAGGAAAGTGTTCTTAAAGTTGGAGCCCATATTGTTTATGTTCTGGAAATGGGTATATGATGCTTAGAAATCTCATTAAATATCCTAGGAGTGGGGGCATTGCAGCCAACATGGAGGGCTTGTGCTCTAGAGGCGCATACAACCCTCTTCAGGCTGGGGTTGAATGGACAAAAGTTTATATTAAGTAAGCTATCCTTGCAGTACTTTCCTCTAAGTAGCAACACTTTTACATGCTGCTATTTTAATATCTCATTATTTTATGCAAGCAGTTTTAATTATTTTGTGTTAATTGCCTGCAAGCTGCTTTGAGCTCCTCTGGTGAAGACAGTAGGATGATTAAAACCCATTAAAAAAAAGTAACTGTGTCACAGCTTGTTACCTGTACATCTTGATGTGAAATAGATTTAACTAAATGAAATAATGGAATGCTAGCAGACAGGACACTTTCCCTACCCCTTCCAGTGGCCGCCGATGATGTAGAAGCAGGGGCAAGGAGAGAAATGCACTGTCGTGATAGTTTGACTAAAATTACAGAAGGGGGGAAACGTGACGTGGGACTGACATTTGTGATGGCGGCTCTGAGTTTCTTGTAATGTGTTGCTCTAACCCAGGGGTAGGGAACCTGCGGCTCTCCAGATGTTCAGGAACTACAATTCCCATCAGCCCCTACCAGCATGGCCAATTGGCCATGCTGACAGAAACTGATAAGGAGTGGACTCTAATTATCCTGAAGCTTTCTCTTTAACAGGTAATTAATTGGCTAGGATACCTTTGTGGCAGCAAAGGGCTTTTCTTAATCGTAATGCTTGAAGATAACTTTGTGTGTGATGTTTTTGCTTCTGGTGCATAATTGCCATTCAGAAAAAAAGTACATATTTTGTGAATTGTGCAGAAGGGTTCATTTTGCTATAAGTATACAGAATGGGAAACTGCTTCCTAAATCAGCTGCCCGCGCCCATTGTCATAGCTGTACCCTGCCAGTCATTCTCATTTGAACTCTCTTTTCAGATATCCTGGTTCTGTTTTTGATCTTGTGGGAATTCATTTTATAGCCCCAATTAGTCCAAAGTTTGCTATTCTTATTTTACCCTTACTTCTTCTGTGTAGACTCAAATCAGCTTACAATAACACTAATGCAGTATGATAGAAATGCTGATATAGTTGATTACTGGTATAAACTGATACTTCGAAGAATGTCTTATTCTTTTGCTAGTGCTCTATGTATCTTCCAAAGAAGGTCTCTTCTTTCTGTGTTGATGTTGCTAGCTTCTTTGGCTTATGAGTGTCTTCAGAGACTTGGATTCCAGTCTTGCCTATTTTATTTACTTCATTTATACCCTGCCTTTTACCCAGTTTAAACAGCTTACATTGTTATCCACTTCTCCATTTTATCCTTACAGCAACTCTGTGAGGTAGGTTAGACTGGGAGTGTGTGACTGGCCCAAGGTTACCCAGAAGACTTCCATGTCAGTGCAGGGATTTGAACCTGGGTTTCCCGGATTCTAGTCTAATACTCTGATCACTACATCATGCTGACTGTTTAGTTTCAGACCTAAAGACAGTTCATCTGGCTGGCTAGGAGCCTGAGTTTGGACCAATATATACCTAACTCACATGCAAACGCAGGTTTTGCCTCTGAAAGTACACTTATTAACGTGAACCTGTGGGCCGCCATGTATTTCCCACATTGATTTCAGTCCCTTGCACTTGAAGACAATAGTCTTCAGTCTTTCTAGATCTGGCCTCCCACTTTTAATCCTTGGACAGTGGCATGATAATCACTGACTTGGAAGTATGTGATATTGCAGTCAGGAAGAGGGGGGCCAGAGTCATGACCTCAGTGACATCTTGGTCAGAACAGTGGGTGGCAGACCAAGAGATCACTCACCAGGAGGTATACCATGATGAAGTCCAAGCCAAGTATTGGATCCATAGAGGAGTACTTTCTGTAGAGTGACCTCAGCTTGCCATGCTGGTACTCTTCTTGGCTCATTTGAGAAGAAAGGTATAATGTGTGGCACCCTTTCTCCCTGTTCATACATATTAGTGTCGAGTACTTCCAAAACACAGCAGAAATTATGTCTGTGTTTCCACAGAGTCTCTCCCATGGATTGAATGCAAGTTCTTTAAAAGAGAGCCTGTCCAGTCAGGCCAGGCTGTTGACAGCTGCAGTATCCTGGTACAGGAGTCCCCAACCTTTTCCAGCTTCTGGTCATTTTTGGAATTGTGAGTGCAGTGGCAAAATGCAGGGCTGTGACTGCAGTGGCAAAATGACCACCACAGGGGGTGGAGCTAATGGCAGCATGTCAGGAAATGAGCTTATGCATAACTCAAATACTTACTTTTCAACATTCCTAACAAAAAGTCCATTTAACCAAATGCCTTTTAAAATGTATTGTTCTAAAATATTTTACACAGTTTCTGTTCAGTCACACAGTAAAGATCTTTGTACTGGGTGACAACTGCTGCTCAACCAATGCTTTAAAAAATTCTGCACAATCAGTCAGAAGCCTTGTTTGGTGAAAACCCCATTTTGCACCACCCATTTTCTAAAAACATTTGGTAGATGTCAGGAAAGATGTCTGCAGGTGCCATGGCACCCATGTGAGTCATATTGGGGACCCCTAGCCTAGTGCATCCTGTAATCCAGGGTCCATAAAATCAGTTGAAAAGAATTAGTGATCCAGAGTTTCAGCTTAGAGCTAGAAATGCAATAGGTTGGGATACTAGGATTTATACCAGGCCTGGCCCGTTCTGTGGCTTCATACTACTTGATAGTCACAGAGGCCCATGTTGCAGCCCCCCCCCCTTCTATTCTGAAAAGGCTTGAGAGTATGCCTTCCGAGGTAAGCTAGATTCAAGCATTCAGACAGTGACATTCCTGTTTTAAGCCCATGATTCATTGGCGAAGGTGTGAATTAGAATTTTAGGAAAATGTCCAAATTTATCCAAACAAAACAGACTGATAATAGCAGTTTTCCCCTCTGTGCATAGCGATTATATTTATTTATTTTCAGTTCTTGCGGAGGGAAGAGAAGTGTTAAATATATTTGAAAGTCCGGTACATTTTACTTTGTAACATTTTTACAAGTCAAGTGAAGAAAAGAGATTATATTGCAGGCACGGTTCTTTTGCCCCCCCCCCCCCCCCCCCCATTAGAACTGTGCGCTTCATCAGTCTCTGGTGCATTCATGCCAACACAGTTTTAGAATTCACCTGTCTGGCACTGCACAGTCTCTTTCGAGTTAGGGAATGGTTGGACTCTGGAGCATATGAGTAATAGAGCTAAAAATGTGTTTGTGCTATTCATCTGCATGCCTGATTGCCTAATGTATATGCAGATTTCCTTTATTGACAAAAGCACAGGAGATTGTTCTTAGCATCCTCAGTCTAGTCTAGCTGCTGAGATGCTGCCAGCACAGCAGTATCTTCCATTGAAACATAGGCCAGTCTTTTGGGAAAGTTTGACTTGTTGACAAATATTGCTTTTTGATACTTTGTATTTGTTTTTAATGTTGATTTGTAGTCATCTGTTTATTCACGACAGTGTGCTATTCATATAAATGCCAGGCTGTTTGGGTAAGGATCTCTCTTAAGGGATTACTGTTAATGACTGAATGTAAGCGCCAACTGTGATTAAATGGGTTTCTGGGGCACACATTAGTCTTTTGTGCATGAGGGGCTATGCAGTAGTGGAATCAGTACAACAAACCCCATAAGAACAAACCGTGTGGTCCCAAAACTTTGAGGTTCCACTTAGCTTTCATGGCTAACAGGTAGAGGTAGACCTCTCCTGTTCTCCAGCTATTGAGTTAAGGACATGCTTGTGGGGTTTTTAGGCAATTTTAGTTGCTGGGAATTTCTGGAAAAAGTAATGGGGGAAAACATTTTATAAAGTCGTCATTTCCCTCTAATCATGGTAGCTGTTTTTATTAAATACTATCTTGCATTTCCTTCGGGGTCTTAAAAATTGCTTGTATTGAAGTTTTTCTTAAGTATGTACAGTTATTTCAGCTTGATTAATCATAGGTTTAAAAGGCAGATGATTTGTCAACCAAAAACTCTTTAATTGGTTGACAGCTCTAATATGCATCACACAATGTTTTGATCTTAGAGAGAATTCCAAAGCTACAGAGGCCCATGTGTGCATAGCAAGTTTCTATGCAACTAGTTTGGGAAGCAGTAACTAGGGGGGAAAGCACTATCATGCTTCATCTGGCTTGTTAGACTTTCAGGCTTCTTCTCGCCTCTCAAGGCTGTGGTGGATAGTAGTTTCGCTTTGTATCTGACTGGTTTCAAATATTCCACATGCCAATATGAAAAGAGCTCCTTAATGCATGCCATTAACATGCATGGGTACTGTCTGCCTCGGCATAGTTTCTGTTGTAGTTGCCTTTTGTTCCCTGGATGCTCTACATATGCTTACATTTCTTAAGTCACTGAGCAGTCAATGTCTTTCTCATCATTACTCTGTTGTAAGACCAAATTCGGTGTTGAGTTGTAATCATGAGAGCAGCAAAAACTTTTTTTTTAAATTGTGAATTAAATGAAAGAAAAAGAAATACACTGAAATGGCCTGTAGAGGACTGCCCATGTTTAAGGCATAGGGAATGCTGAGAATCAGAGAAGAGAGGAACTTGGCCTGCTCTATTCCATTTTCCATTTCACCACAATAAGCCACAGCAACGCGTGGCTGGGCCCCGCTAGTATAATATATATTGTCTATTCACTGTATGTATGGTCTACTTATGTAGTGCAATTTTCCGCATTGTTTAATATATAATGTTTAATACTTCATGCTTTGTTTCAAATAATCCTAGTCCTATTATATTTCTTATTAGATGTTTCATCCTATTGATTGCATTGATTTACACTGTGTAATTCTCCTTGAGTGTCATTGAAAAAGGCAAACTATAAATAAAATAAATCTGTGGCATGGTTAAAATAAAACCGCTTGCACCCCTTGGGTCCTGTATTTCAGGTTTCCCATATAAATAGGGAGTTTCCTTTTGGAGCCAAGCAGAAGATGCTAACCCCCCCCCCCCCGAAACTTTAATCAATAAACATTTATTCTGTGTTCAGTTCTAAAAATAGTGACAAGAGCAGAAGGCACAATGAGAGTAGTGTAAGAGGCTAGAAATGCATCCATGCTGTCCCCCTTCAGATGAAAGGAGAATATGACAGAATGGCCAAAAAGTGGCATTGGCAAGTTGATCTCATTCACTCATCCCCCCAACTTGGGCAACCTCCGTCTTGTACAAAAGAATCTGATGTTCTGTTAAAAACTCAAAACAGGCAGTTTGTGCTCTTGCATGAACTTGTATGAATCTGTTCTAATCAGTAAAAGGCTTCCTTATCTGACACTTAATTACCCAGAATGATCACTTTCTAAGCATCCCCTGAGGGCAAGATCCTCTCCCTCCACCACAATACATGTGTGTAAAGTGCCCTCAAGTCACAGGTGACTTATACAACCCAGTAGGAGTTTTTTCTCTTTTTGTGGAAGACTGCTTCTGGAAGCTCACCGCTCACACAGACTTGCTGATCCTAGGTTTTCTCAAAACTAGTGGGTCTACATCAAACCCTTTCTATTTCACCTGTCAAATGTAAGGTCCCCAGTGTCTGAGGATGTGAGAGCAAAGAAACGCGCTCTACTAGCCAGCAAAAATTGCTCCTTTCAGCAAGATTTGTTAGGAGGCTCAACTGGAATGAGGGTCAGAGGCTCAACTTGAATGAAGCGCCATTTTCCTTGGCTCGGCCCAGTAGGATTTTCAAGGCAAGAGATTAACAGAGGTCGGTTGCCTTCCTCTGCATAACAACCCTGGTATTCCTTGGTGGTCTCTCGCCCCAGTACTAGCCAGGACCAACCCTGCTTAGCTCTGAGATGTAATGAGGTCAGGCTATCCTGGGCCATCCAGGTCAGAGCCTCAGCCATATGTGTGCATAGCAACTTCCTGTGCAGTTGGTTTGGGAAGCAAAATGCCCCTGCCTATTTGGGCCATACGTGCATGCCTCACTCTCACCTCTCCAGTTAGCTAACTGATGCTTAAAGCCATTGCTGGGCTTCTCATAGCCAACACGGACAACTGACAATCTCCTTATGTGCCTCCTTCCTCCTCAGTTTGCCTCTAGCTGTTGGGAACAAGCTCTGCTGGAAAAATCCCAGGTATCTGGCTTGGGGGTCTGTCTGCTATGAAAAAATGGCTCTGTTGCTTGGTAGAGGGTCCTACTAACTAGGTAATGGGGCTTGTCCTGTGGCATTCTATTGGGGGTAAACTTCAGCACTTCATGTTAAGGAGTCAGGCAAATCAATAAGTTTGAGTATCTATTCCTTGTGAGTCACAGATAAAACTTTTTTACTATATATATTCTAAATAAATAATATGTTTCTGCAGTAATTGCGGAGTTAAATTTTAGTTTTTCCCTCTGTGTGTGCATATGTATACGCCGATTGTCTTTGTGTTGCGCCCTGAGTAGGATCTCTTCTGACAGTCTGCTGCTGGGAATCAATGAGCAGACTTTTTAACATGGACTCCAAGTTTGGGGGCTTAATTTCATTATATCTGAGTGAATAACTTAGCTGGCTTTACTATATTAGAAGAACAAACCTTATGCCATTGGTCACTGCTATTGGGCAATGCAAAAACGTCACTTTTTAATTTCATTTCTGATTATTTGGAGTGAGAATTATAGGAGAAGTCCCTCATTATACTACTACAGAGCTTAATTTCAGAGGAAGCTCATTATAATTTTTTTATCAGTGACAGGAAGAGCGAAAGTATTGGTCAGATCGGCAGAAATTGATTATCTTGTGGCAGACTCAAATGAGACCAAGCTGCAGCTAGACCTTGTTATGCAATTTGACTGGGGATTTGACCTGTGGGGTGATTAATTTTGCAAATAAAATATGACCCAGTAAAAGTAAACCAATTTATTGAACTGTTTTAGCAATATGAAAGGGTATGTTTGCGTCTCACTGATTATGCCTTCACAGTTTTAACGGGATGGATATGCTTGGTGCAGGGATATCAACTTCTCAACATCATGCTGTAAGGTATTAGGAAGAAGTCTTAGATCCCCGCATTCAGTAATTTTCAGGCTGCTTCTATGCTTGGAAAGAAGCTGGGTGACTGAAGCCCCGCTCTACTAAATATGATGTTGGGGAGGCAATAAAGTACATCTTGACTTTGTCCCACAGTGCAGAATAGTAGTCAGGAAGATATTTTTGAGAAAACCGTGTAAATGGGGCACAGAAATTGAGTAATAAAGATGCCTTTGCTGGTGTCTTGGCTTTCCCCCAGGGCTACATAGCGAGAAGAGTGCTGCTGCTTTTCTGTTAACAAAATCTTGCCTTACAAAGTAGCAGAGATGGGGCTCTTTGCCTCGTTGTACCCACCCACCCCTCCCCATAGCAGAATGTTGCTGCTTTTCCTTTAAAACTCACCAGTCACCAGCAATGTTCTTTCTGATTTTTCCCCACCACTGAGCACTTCCCAACCACTGAATGGAACTTTTGATGGTTTGAGCAAAAATATTTTAAATTCAAAGCTACTGTGTTGCATTCAACCTTTCTTGCAGCTTATCCAGCACATATTTACAATTTAAAAATCACTTTTCTATTGAGTCATTGCTGCATGGCATGCATCTGGATTAGATAATAATTGAGCTTTTAAGGGACATCTCTCTGTTTGGTGGTGGGGAAGGAAAGGGCCCTCAAGTCACAACTGACTCAAGTCACAGCAAGAGATGTTCAGAGGTAGTTGGCCATTGCTTGCCTCTTCATAGCAACCCTAGACTTCCACCAAATGGCTTGGGCTAGCCTGGGCCATTTAGGTCTGGGACAGTGAGATTTCCTGCTTAGCATATATGCCAAGGATTGCACAACAAATGTGTTTGAGTCCTTCTTGCCATTGCAAGGCTCACTCTTTTCTTTTTCTGGCCTGCTCCCAATCCACATCATTTATCAAAAATAATCATTTTTAAATACTTTTTTAAAAAAAGAGAAAGAGGGACAACTCTAGAATCAAAAACAGACATCATTAATCACAGCATTCAGACACCATGTCCATGACGACACTCTTGGAACATGAAAACATTTTTTTCTTAAATTGTGAATATTGGTAAAAAAAATCTTCTGCTCACATTTTCACGGAGCTTTGTGACAACTTCAGTCAAGGCTTGTGAGTCCAATGCTCAGCCACAGGTATGTGATAACGGCAGTAATATTCTATAAATTGTTATAAATAAAAAAGGCAATGGAGATGCTTTTGGAAAAGAATCCACAGAATACTTCACACTGGGCCTTACTATGAACAACTGGAACCTGCAAGAACACCTTGGGGGTGGGATCTGAGAGAAAGGGGGGTGGAAGGAGAGAGAGGGGGAAAGAAAGCCCAGCAGAGGCGCACCCTAGTCAGGTTGGCGACACCTGGTAGAGTGCACCTTTCCTACCCTTCCTGGGATTGAGGAAGATCACCTGCCATCTGGGAGACCTTCCCCTGCTGGTTGGCCTCTCACACCCAGTTAGTGGCAATTTTTAAAACTGTGTGGCATGGAAATAGAGAGTCCATGGCTGCTCACTTGCGCTCTTCACTGGGAACATTGGTCACAAGATGGAAAAACATTTTGCCCAGCTGGCCCAGGAATCCCTGAACTGCTCACCTATCACCCTAAAATTCTCTGCTGCCCCCAACTGCCCCCAACATTGTCAATGCCCCCCCAGTGGAATGATGTTTCCACTGCCCTCAGGGAGTGGCACCGGTCACTTTGGGAATCCCTAATGTAGACCCTGCTTTCTCTACTTGTAGACCAAAACCAGCTTATATAATTTGCTTCTATACTATCTTCAGAATAGAAGCAAATTTACCCTGTGAGGTAGGTTAGACTCTTAGCCTTACCTACCTCACAGGGTAAATTTGCTTCTATTCTATTGCTTCTATACCTAACGAAGGTCACTCAACAAGATTACATGGCAAAGTAGTGATTTCAACCTGGGTCTCTCAGCTCCTAGTCTGAAACTCTGTCGTTCATGTGCTGGCTGCCACTGCACAGTAGCTCGCATCCAGGTCTGGGTGAGTAATGCAATTTACATGGTGGCCCTACTCTTAATAAGTCCATGCTTAAAGGCAAAAAACAAAACAAAACAAAAAATCTGACAACAACCCTGGGAAAAGCCCCCTTGCCCTATTTTTACTGACAGAAACCAAGTTTTTAGCTGGTAGTACTGCTGGGGTTGTGCAGTAATGGTCACAGAGGACACTTATTTCTTAAAACTACAGGCACTGCTTGTATTATTTTGGAGATTTAAATGCCACCCATCTGTTTTTCCTTTGTTTTTTACATTTCAGAGTTTTCTCCAAATCAGGGACTTTTCAGGTTTTTAGAAATATCTGTCTTGCCTGTTAATGGCTCCAGTCTCTGGATTTAAGTATCTACAAGTTTGGCCGTGTTGAGAATTAGTATATTGGTCATAAGAGGGGGATGGAGAGAGAAAGGAAGTTAGATTACACAGTTCTTTTTTGGTAAATTGGTGAAAATGAAAACTTGAATTTATTCAGAAAAGACAGCCTCTGAATCTGAACACTTGTCCCTTGCTCATAAAGAAGTCACACATTTGGTTGAAGTTTAGAACTTATGATAATTGATATATTTTCAGTTTTGCTCCCAAATGAAAGAAAAGGATACTGTTTCTCTGCAGGTATAAACACTTGAACAAAACATGGTTAATGATCAAGAACAGCATGCTAACAGTGACTTTGTTAGTCATTCCCTAATGCCGAAACAGCTGGACAGATCACCCCCAAATTTTCACATGACGTTCCTCCCTGTTGCAGGCAGGTAATCGGACCTTCAAATCACCGAAAGTCCATACCTGAGCTAGGTAAAACATCTTTTTCCTGGCGCACCAGGCCATGAAGCTGACTATGTTTAACTGTCACCCTTAGAATGTTCGTGCAGCATGTCTGTGGCCTCAGGGGTTGGTATGCCCTTAGAATGTTCGCGCAGATGGCCAGAGATGAGCAGTTAAAACAGTAAATAGGTAATACTGTTAGGTAATATGAGTGGAAGTGAAACACATACACACTTTGCCATGTGAGACATCAGGTGGGGTTCCCCCCCCTCACACGCAGGTACCTTTCACTCTCTGTGCCTTACCCACTGCTACCACACAACACACGTACTCTCATACACATCCAGCTCATCCTCACACACCTCACTCTGCCCTCCCTCACATCCAACCACCACTTACCCACTTCCTCACCCATATTCGCCACAGCTCTCTTTTACTAAAAGCGAGCTGGAGTTTGCCTTTTTCTTCTAAGAAAATCCGCGGGGTGGGGGTGAACCAACACTACTGGCTCCACTTCTTTTGCACATGGCCCTTTAAGAACCCAGGGAGCTGGCCTCGATCTGAATGCCTCACCAACCTGCCTCTGCTGCCTGACTGGGATAGCCTCCTTGCCCCAGTTCTGCCTTACCCAAGCCAGGACTGTGCGTGTCAACCAGCCTCATGGACAGTGGGATTCGCACTCTGGACAGTTACGTTGTGGAATGGAAAGGGTTATCTTATACTAAAAAAACAAGACCACCATATAACAATGTGAATTGAAAAGGGAAAGAGGGATTCCATTTGACCACCCCAAAAGGCCATGCTGCAGATCATTGGACCTACATGGACATCTGTGTGGGTTGCGGACTGTGATGAGAATGGCAATTGCCACAGCAACAAGTGGCCGGGCCCCGCTACTTTATAATAAAAACAAACAAATATTGCTGACTGTTTTGTATGTCTTGTTTATTCCAGATATAACAAGAAGCAGTTCAAGAAACTTTTCTTATTATTCCCCCCATCACACAAACAGTATACTGCCGTTTTTCATATTTTTACCTCTTGACTGAAGTAATCAAGTCAGACCCAAGTGAGGAGAGTGAGTGCTATTTGCCTTTAATTGCTCTGGAAGCAGAGAGGGAATTAGGCGAAAGCTCTAACTAGCCGCACTGGGTGTTCATCTGATCACTGGGTATGAAAAGGCTGGCATGATGAAATGGGGTGGAACACCTGGAAACACCTGGTGTTTAGGGCGCCTCTAGAGAATCTTGGTTTCTGATACCTCCAGATGTTTTCGTTTCCTTTTGAAGTTTCTGGTTTCAGTGATAGCATGACTTCTGTTCTGTAACTGAAACCATTGCACTAGCTTTCTTGATATGAGAGTCTTTAAAAACAAGATGGTTCTTGTTATACTTGGGTTTCCTGGCATTTGCTGGCCTTCAAGAGCTTCCCTGGGCTCACTGGAAAGTAACCTAAGAACTGATGTCATCCTAAGATTGTAAATACTATCAGGGTGAAGTCTAAGCAAGTCCATCTAGGTTCTTCCTTACAAGATTCCTTTAGAACTGCCGGTATTTATTTAGATTTATAACTCTTCTACACCAACAGAGATTAGATAAATATTTAATATTTAATTACCAGTGTGGTGTGGTTGTTAGAGTGTTGGACCAGGATCTGGGAGACTCAGGTTCAAATACCAGTTCTAGAATAAAACCTTGCTGGGTGACTTTGGGCCAGTCATAAGTTCTCAGCCTAACCTACTTCACAGTGTGGTTGTGAGGATAAAACGGAGGCAAGGAGAACATTGTAAGCTGCTTTGGATCCCTATTGTATCTCTACAATATAAATGAAGATATAAATGGGATATAAATGTAGTCAGTAAATAAAAATAGTAGAAGATCTAGAGGTGGGGGACATGTATCTGTCCCCCAAAAGCTCATGTTATAAAGAAAGTCCTTAGAATGACCACCAGCCAACTACCATAAAGTGTCCAAGTCAAGATGTCTCCTCTGCTTGGTTTTTGTGAATCTTTAAGGCCTATTTCTTCTCTCAGCTGATTTTCCCTAGCTAAGGCCCCTTCTGCACATGCAAAATAATGCGTTTTCAAACCACTTTCACAACTGTTTGCAAGTGGATTTTGCTATTCTGCACAGCTTCAAAGAGCACTGAAAGCAGTTTGAAAGTGCATTGTTCTGCATGTGTGGAATGAGCCTAAGATTGTGAGATGTGTACTTGCTACTGTTGGGGAAGGGAAATGGGCATGAGAAGAATAAAGTCCTCTTGCTTCTCTGCTCAAAATATCAGTCCCCCCACCACCACCTTTGTCCCAGATGGCCATCAAATGTTTGACACTTTTGATCTTTTCAAAGTCTATTGTTTTGTAATTTGAAAGTTTGCATGATCCTACATTAACCAGATTATTCCAGTAGAAGATTCAGGTGGATTTTGTTTGTTTTGTTTAGGAGCAGGGTGTTTAGTATTCTGCAGGACTAAGATGGCATTTTGTGCAAGGTAGTTTTCATGGAGACAGGAATGCTTTTTTGTGCAGTGTTTTTTTGTTTTCTGATTAGAAGCTTCAGAGAAACTTTGCCTTTTCTTCCCCCCCACCCCCCCCAAAAAAGACTGGGCAGCCCTGTCAGAGCCCTTGAGGCAGCCTACAGGTATTTCTCAGGACCAAACAGCTGGAGAGGCAGGGGAATTGCCTATCTTCTTTGTGTGGAGAATAAGGAAGCGGGATTCAGGAGACTTAGACCTTTCCCCTCTGGTGATGCTTTCTTGTGGAAGCCCCATTGCTGCTGCTTCTGCCACTCAATGGTTTTCCCATTCTACCCCAGGCCACCAGAAAGGGACATTTTCAAAGGTTCTTATATTGGTACTTGACATATGGATATCATTATGTTAAATGTCAGTTATTTAAAAAGCTAACCAGAAACTCCTCAGCACAGGGGAGGGGGTGGGGTGGCTTTTTCAAGATCTGAGGAAGTGCAAATAGCGCAGGTGTGGGCCAGACTGGGAAAATCCAGATGGTTCTGTCTACAGGCAGCCAGCCTAACTTCATTGCCTCTTTTCCCAAAACTTTGTGGCAAATCAGGCTTGGGAAACATTGCTGAAAAGAAGAGAATCCAGACGATACATGAAAGCACTATGATGCTTAGGGGAAGTGGGTGAAAAGCTACTCCCCAGTAGCATACAAGGCTGGCCAAGTAACATGTTTGTAAAGGAAAGCCAGTGTAGTGGTTAAAAGTGGGGGACTTCAATCTGGAGAATGAGTTTGATGCCTCATGAAACCTGCTGAGCCATTTACAGTTCTCTCTGAACTCTCTCAGCTCACACGGAGGCAAGCAGTGGCGAACTATGTCTGGACATCTTTTGCTTTGAAAACCCTATGGGGACACCATAAGTCAGTTATGACTTCACACACACACACAAGTAACCAAAGAAGAAGATGAAGAGTTGGATTTATATCCCCCACTTTGTCGCCTGTAGGAGACTCAAAGGGGCTTACAAACTCCTTTCCCTTCCCCCCTCACAACAAACAGCCTGTGAGGTAGGTGGGGCTGAGAGAGCTCCGTAGCCCAAGGTCACCCAGCTGGCGTGTGGTGGGAGTGCACAGGCTAATCTGAATTCACCAGATAAGCCTCCACAGCTCAAGCGGCAGAGTAGGGAATCATTCCCGGTTCCTCCAGATCTTGAGGAACCTGCCTGCTGTTAACCTGCTCCTAATAATTTATATGCCATTAAAGGTTAAAATGAAATGAAATGAAACCACTACGCCACTGCTGCTCACAGAGAGAGAGTCTAGCCAGTTCCCTCACTCATCTGGTTGGTCTCTAGCATGTCTTAAAAACAACAAACCACTGCAGTGTAGAGTAGGGATGTATAGTTGAAGGGGTTCAGCTCTCAAGTGTCTCCAATTATTTTACTAGGGTCAAAGTAATAGATTGCAGATGCAAAGAGGATGTGAGGAGGGACAAAAGTTACTGCTTCTATGAAGCTGGATTATTCTGGAGCATAGTCAGACTGATATGTGAAATTCTTCTCATAAGACCAAAGCTTTTTCCTTCCTCCTCTTAGTCTTTAAAACACACAAGACTAACTACCTTCTTGCTCTGCCCATCAGAATGCTAATATTAAGTAGCATTTGACTTCCTGCACTCATTTTTTTTCCAGTTAAGCCTTAAGATTTGGTTACTACTTAAGATTGATTGAACCTCCTATGAGTATGGTTCCTGTTTCAGGAGTGGTCTCAAAGCTTCCTATAGTGTTTCGCCTGTAGGGATGTCAAAAAAACCTTTCAAAAATATGTATTTTATCAAGATTCAGTTTATGAGTGTTAATGGCTTGTAAAATTCTTCAGATGCAGGAGGACATCTCTTTTATTTATCATGTTCTAGTAGTTCTAGAAGACCTGCATCTATCTTTGTAGGAAACTACAGGGCTGTCTAAGCTACCTTTAGTACCACCGTGCCATATCATCAGACACATGTTTTTAGCTTGTTGAACATTACTGTATTTTGCATTTCCTTCACATGCACACCTGCTGTATGCAGTCTTCCCAAGAATTATTTTTTTTACTGTATGTGTGCATGGAAAACAAACATAGTCTGGTGGACTTGCCTAGATTCAAATCCTAGCTCAGATAGCTGCTTACTAGATGGTCTTAAGCTGTTGTCAGCAGTCTATATTATAGGAACAGTAATTGTACTCTTGCAGGGTTGTTTGATAGAGGTAGTGTGAATGAAAGGAGATTTTGAAATCTTTATAAATGTTTGATAAGTAGAACCCTTTACTATCCCAGTCACCTCTAGAACAGGGGACTTGGATGAAAGGCCCAGCCCCTCTTACCCCAGAACAGATTTATGTGCCCACCCATTTCAGTTTGGTTCCTTTGTCGCCTCAGTACCAATCTCTGAGTGCTGCTTCTTGAGGTGGATTGTTAATTAAAGATTTAAATAGGCAAGGGGGAAAAGGCTGATTGATTTAGATAAAAAAAAATTCTATGTAATATTTAGAGACTTAAATAAAAGTGCATGCTAATTAGTTGCTATAACCATAAAAACATACTGACTTAAAGCTGGATAAAGTATTTGTATGGCCTTGGAGGTACACTATAAGTTTCTTAATTATTAAACAATATGTGTGTTATTTTGGAAAAGAGTATGCAATAAATGGTCTGTTTCTTAGATAGCTCAGTGTTCATGGTTTCTAATAAGTTCTCTCTTACATCCTGCAGCCATGATCTCTTTTTTGAAGATAGGTTCTGGTTGGAATCTACATTACCAAGGAGTTCATCTTTCCCATGTTCATTCCTGGCTTGGTGTTACCTCCGCCCCCAGTCAATAATTTCAGTCTGAAGTGATTGCTGATAAGTTGTCTCCATGGGATGGGAAGTAAATGTTCCCGTTCTTTGATGTTATATTTATAATTGGGAGTACTGGTTGGTTCAGATCAAATATGTCCTGGCATGAAATAGGGATAAAAAGTCACCCAGCTGGATCAGCAGATGTCGCCCATGGTGACATGCTGATCCTCGGCCCCCAGTCTCAATAAAATTACATGAACTATTATGCCGTATGATGATAATGAACGTTGCTCCTGCAGTTCATTTCTTTGAGAGGCTGCTTTTCTTTGTAAGGTTTGTGGAAGTAGTTTATGTCTGCATTAAATTCAAATTCCAATTTTAACTAAGTTTTTTTTAACAGAAAAATGACTGTAGATTTTTAAAGTCATTTATAAAATCTGCTGTGGTTTTTTAGAAGTACAGAATTAGTATTTATCCCCCTCCCACACACACACACACACACACACACACACACACACATATTCTTAAATAATGCTGAATTGGATTTGAATTGTAAGAACTGTTACGTTGAGTTCCTTCCATGGGAACATGCATACCAAATTTAGATTTGGTATTCTGTCAGCAGACCTTTCTCCCCTTCTTCAGCCACTGCAGCCCAGTGATCTCTCTGAAATGTGCTCCTGGGGAAAAGAGGATCCTCAGGAATGGCATGAAGGGAGAATCAGAGGTCTGCAGCAGACAGGTGAAACTGGTGGAAATTACATCTCACCTTCCACCATCCATTAGTTGAAATTTTAGTCTGGATACAAACCCATGGTGTAACATTTCTTTAAGCGTGGTATAGCATTGCATCTGCATTAGCAGGAAGTAGAACTCCCCTCTTGCTGGGTTTCTAAATCCACTTTAAATCTTCGCTACAAATTGTGGTTATAAGGTCAGTCTTAGCACTAATTGTGGTTCAGACTAACTGATACACCTGTTTAAAAATAAATGGAATGGAAAGGGGAATTTGTATGGAAGAGCTGAGTGAGTGAATCAGTTCATCTGTACCTTTTATAATCTTTTATCTGTTCACAGTTCTAGACAAAGAGACACAGAATAATGCCTTTTTTTAAAATAAAGAGATTCTATGTGTGCTTCATATCTGGGGTTGGACTGAGAGACAGTAGTAAAGAACACGAGATAAGTTTTGACAAGTGTCAAATGAAATATTTGAGTGTTTTAATAACTGACACTCTGGGTTAAAAAAAAGAAACATACAAAACCCCTTCAGAATTATCTAGCAATAACTGTCATCATTTGGAATGTACTGAAGAAACAATCTGCCTTGTGGTCATTTTTAACAAAAACTATTCCAAATAGGTGTGCTATGAATATGATGAAGAAGCAGCTGATTTCTTGACAGCAACGCAAACGTGCACGGCAGCTCTTTTGGAGCTCTTTCTAAAGAAAAAATGTTGTTCAGAGAGCTGCCTACTCATCTATTTTAATGATTACTTTCTCTTTGATTATAATAATCTCTAAGGTCTATGGTTCATTTCTTACAAAAGCTGCATTCTTTCTCTTGCTCCCCCTTCTCTTACATTCATTGATATTTGCTGCCAAGAAATCTTTCAGCTTAAAAAAAAAAAGAACAAAACGTATGGTGGAAAGTACAGTGAGGTGTAAACTTGAAAACGAACTGTGCTGCTCTTTGAATGGCTCTGCCAGGCCTGAAGCGTTTATATTTTGTAGGGTTTTGTACTGATACAATGCTCTTGACCCCATAACCACAACCAGGAAAGGGAACCATGGGGCTGTGCACTCCTTCACTTCTCCTGCACGTGTATCCCCCTCCCTTCCCTTGTCAGCATTAGCCAGGGTGTAATTTCATTGCTGCACTAGCATCTAACTGTGAACTTGGGTTTGAAATAGGGCTGAACACAAACAGTTGTATTGTTGAAGACTTTCACGGCCGGATTCAACTGGTTCTGGTGGGTTTTCCGGGCTGTGTGACCATGGCCACCAGAACCAAAACCCACCAGAACCAAACAGTTGTGCTTGGTAAATTTTGGGGTTGGGTAATAAAAACCCAGACATTTTCAGTAAAGCTGAATAAAGTCCAGCAACGTTATTTGGCTTTTACTGATACGTTTTTGTTTTTAAAAACCTGAAACCCGAAAAATTTCAACTCCTCCTGCTGCTGCTTCTCATGTCCCCATGGACTTGAGAAGCGGTGGCGGGGAGAACTACTCTCCATGTGATCTTGGGAACCAGTAGGGGGCAAGGAGAGAAGACAGATCTTCAACGAAATGCTGGAGTACAGCATTCAGTTGAAGCTCTCTCAGCCAATAAAGCCAAATTGGCTCCCAGACTATTCGGCTCTACTGAATGCCCTGAGAGTTTTTTCGAATACCACCCCCACCCCACCCCCCACAAAACCCAGGGTTTTTTTCGGGGGGGGGGGGGGTTGGTGATTCATTTTCTACTGAATTACCACTCCTAGTTGGAAACCAGTGTTTGATTCTGATTTGTGAACCATGGTTAGCACTGGTGAAGATGCACTTCTACACAGTGGTTAATGTTATTGACAGAAGGAGGAATTTGCAGAGGAGAGGAAGGAGGGGAACCTTCTCCCTAATGTTGAAGCATGACTGAGAGACTGGACCTAGAGTAGATGTTCTGAGTCTGGAGTCCTGGAGGTCTTCAGAAGCTTGCTGGTGGTGACAAACTGTCATGGAAGGTGATTGCTCATTTCTACTGATCCTAGTCTGCAGCATGCATCCATGGTGGAGTGGAGGGTGCACTCTTGATTCACCTGGGTTAATAGTGAAGCTGATCAGCTCTCTGCATAGTTAATGATATCCTCTATGTCCAGAACTTTCCTATATCATATAGAGCGTTCCATGGCAGATATATAAAGTTTTCTCAGTGTTGAAGTTATTGTGGAAAGGATTCCCTGAAGGGTTGAAAGCTGGACAACCTCTGCTCATTACAGTGAAGTTGGCAGTGTGCAAATAGGAAATGCTTGGAATCTGTTCATACTAGGAAAGTTTACTTTTTTAAAAAAAAATCTGTTTTTTAAATATAAAAATCAGATTTTAGAAAGGGCATAAATACCAGTATTTTGGTCCCACAGTGCAAATTTGCTTCCCCCCCCCCCCCCAGGATTTCAGAATTATGCAGATTCTGTTATTCCCACAGGGTGCTTTCAGGGGTGGGGGGCTGAAGTGGCTGTTTTTCAACAAAATGACACCAAATTTTCAGGAGGGCATAGTGAACTGGGCCAAGGGGTCCCATTTAGCAGGCCCCTAAACAAGATGCTTTCACCCATCCTATTTGTCTCCATTGTTTTCTGTGAGGAGGAAAGTCAAAGAATCCAATAGCCAAACACACAAGAACAATCCACTGTCTCCAAATACAAACCTAACTAATAAGACCAGCCGAACCATTGTCAAGAACCAGAATCCAACTTAAGCCAATACTGTGTTTTTGAAAACACGCAGACTCTTACCTATAGTTAACTGTTATTAAAACCTACCCAGAACTGTTCTTCAGGACTTGCGGTGATAATCAGATTTTTAAAAAACTGGTGGGAAAACCCAAAAACGCTACAGAAATACAGTATAGAAAGATATTTGAAGCAACTACAGAAGAGCAACTGTAAAACTGGGATTAGAAGAATGCAAGAAGATAAACTTGTTAAAACAATAACAACTTTGACCCACCCCCCATGCACATACCCTTTAAAATAATAAAACCCTTTTAGAAACTGAGAAAATGCAAAGCAGTGCTAAAACAAGGCGAGAAGACAGCACAAAATGAAAATAAGGCAAATGATTTTTAAAGAACCAGAGAGAAAAAAGCATCCCTCCTCCAACTGCTTCAGGAAAACAAAAAAATATAAATAATCTTTTAAAACCAACAAATTTAAAAACTAGTCCTGCAAGATGTCCAGCAAGCAAAAAATAAGATCTTTTCAGGCAGGCAAGACTCCAAGGCAGAGACCAGAGCAGCTGTGGCAAAGCTGCATCGGCATTCCAAAAGGTCAGACTATAAAACAGAGTCCATCTTCGTTCCTTCTGTCCTGCCCATGGAGGGCTAAGAGAATTGTCATGATCGGGCAGACAGTTTGTGCTCCCCCTGAGGTCTAATCCCGTTACCTGAGAGAGCTGCCCCCTCCCTCCTGTTGCATAGATGTCCTGTAAACTTGAAGAAAAATGTAAGAAAAATAGCCATAGGAGCCGTAAAATGGCAACTTTGAATATTCCTGTATATATATCCAAATATTTCTAGATTTTTGGGGAACCTGAAAAATCCTGCATACTGTCCAGATTTTTGGAGTATTTGGGGATATATATTCAGGCAGGATATATCCAGGCAGACATCACTACTTCTTACCGAATAATATAAACAGGTAAGAAGAGGAAGATCATACCATGAAGAATCCTTTATTTCCCCTCATTTGCAAGCTTGTATGTTATGTAGAGCAAGATAATTTTTTTTGCCTTGCACAGGAATACGGTTTAGCAGAATTGTTGATTGGGACGGAAGCAAATCGAGGGCTTCTAGTTCCTGCAGCCTTGGAGAGGTCAAAACCCAAACATTTCAACCACTAATAGAATTCTCTGTGGGTATTAATTAAGCAAGGTGAAAGGGCCCTTTACTTCCACCTTTCCTTATATCCCTCTCCAGTTAGCCCCTAGCCTTCCTGATTCACCCTCAAAATCTATTGCTGCTCTCTTGCATTTTCCTGCCTCATTAGAAAACAATAACTTGCAAAGTCAACCAGTTCTGCTGTGATGGTTCACAAATTAGGTACCTGTGGGATTAATGCTTAATATAGCTCATATTTTAAGACTTTAAAACGAACACACACACGCACATATACATGCAAATTTGACAAGGTCCTATCTAGCTTTGCTAGGCATTTAATTGGAAGCTAACTAAACTAGGTTTTGAGAGATTCTCTTGCATTTCAGTTTTCATGGCAGGGGGATGGTGAGCCGGAAGGCCTTTTGGGTACTCTTCTTAGACTTGCTACTGGTTTGACCTTCGCTAACTAAACTCTCCTGCTTTTTAATGGTTCCCTCATTTGCAAAATGGGAAGAGAAATTAGCCTTGGTCGCACATGTGGTGGGGTTTAATTTAATAACATCTTTGAAATCTCTTGTAAGGGAATTGCTAAGTATAATCACTGATCTGATCTTTGTGTTGGATGTTGCTTAGCTTGTTCCCTGTCGGAAATGGAACAGTTTGGCTTGGGAGTTTTTAAAGAATTATTCTGAGCTTGAGTGGCAGGGGGTGGGGTGGGGTGGGGGTCCCCAAATTCTGCTGCTAGAAATACCAGGTTCTACAGTTGAAATAAAATTGTGCAAATAGGAACAATAAATGAGTTCAGTGTTTTCTTGGAAATTTGATTTTTCTTTGCAAAAAAATCCCTCCCCCCTTCAGTAAGCGGTATTAGGGGGAAAGTTAATGTGGACTTGCAGACCTTGGTGAGGAGGAGGAGGAAAAGAATTGGATTTATATCCCCCCTTTCTCTCCTGTAGGGACTCAAAGGGGTTTACAATCTCCTTTCCTGTCCCCCTTCACAACAAACACCCTGTGAGGTAGGTGGGGCTGAGAGAGCTCAGAAGAACTGTAACTAACCCAAGGTCACCCAGCTGGCATGTGTTGGAGTGCACAGGCTAATCTTAATTCCCCAGATAAGCCTCCACAGCTCAAGTGGCAGAGTGGAGAATCAAATCCTGTTCTTCTTCCAGATTAGAGAACACCTGCTCTTAACCTCCACACCACTGCTGCTGGAGGGTTGTATGAAAAATTAGAAAATTAGCCCATAGAGAAGAGCTAGGCTTAGTTCTGAAACATGACTTCTCCAGGTTAATGCCATTCCCCTAAGTACTGAGCCTTCCATAGAAACTGTTGACTCATTTTGAAGAGTGACCTGGATCATGTGAGCTAGAACCTTTTGTTTTAAAATAAATAAGAGCTTGGATTCTAGGGGAGCTCTTTTTAGAACTCCTCCACCCTTCTTGCTATGCATCATCTTAGAACCTTTAATCCTAAAAAAGCACTAATGCCAAAGCTGCCAAACTAAATTTCTGATCCCCATTTTTACTCAGGAACCAAGATGGCAAGAGATTTAGAAGCTGGGAAGCTGTGCCCAGTTAGAAGCCAGAATTCTATTCACTACGCTGAGTAACTGGGGTGAACATTAAGGCTTTTGAATGTACCGGCCAACAGAAGAAAATTGGCATTTCTCTGTCTTGCACAAGCTGTTTTCCTATAGTGAAAGGTCAGGAACAGGTCAGAAATTGAGATACGTGGCTTATGTGGTGCCACAGCAGTGTGGAAATCCTCAAGTCCAGGAAGATGCCAAAATAGCATTTGGGGTTGTTTTCAGATTATTATTTTTTTTGCAACATTTCTCAAGGTTGGTTGTTCTCCAGGAGTCTGAGGGAAGAAAGGTAGATCTCCATAAAAAACAAACAAAATGAAATGTGTGGACTAATTAATGCACAAGTCAGATCATGCTGCATTTCCAAAAGGCCCACAACCACAGAACAAACTCATGTTCCTGCTGTACTGTGTGCTGCCAGTTCTGTATGCCTCCCCAGCATCCTACCCAACTATTCTCTCTTGTTTGATCTGATTTGGGGTTTTGCTTTGTTGTTTAGCTTCTCATTTTTGATGTTGAAGATTGTGTCATCCTTGTGTTTTCTTCTAATTCATTATGTTTAGAAACTTGATTCTTTTTTAAAATGAAGGCTGCAAGGGTCAGTTTCAATGTGAGGCTTTTGTATGCAGACTCTGTTTTGGCCTGCTTCCATTAAACTGGCACCTAGTCTGCCAGCATGGTGTAGTGGTTAAGAGTGGTGGACTCTAATATGGGGATGCTGAGAATTCAGTCTGGAACCTTCTGCATACAAAGTAGCTGGTCTGTCAAGGAACCCCTCCTCTTTCCAAGGAGAGCCAGTGTGGTGTGGTGATTAAGAGCAGGTGGACTCTACTCTGGAGAACTGGGTTTGATTCCCCATTTCTCCACATGAGCAGCAGACTCTTATTTGGTGAACTGGATTTGTTTTTCTTCTCCTACCCATGAGGCCTGCTGGGTGACCTTGGGCTAGTCACAGTTCTCTCAGAATTCTCCAGTCCCATCTACCTCACAAGGTGTCTGTTGTACGGAGAGGAAGGGAAGGAGTTTGTTAGCTGCTTTGAGACTCCCATCAGGAGAGAAAAGTGGGGTATAAATCCAAATTCTCCTTCTTCTGCAGTTTATTTATTGGTAGTTATCTGACCACCCCAATATAACGAATGACTCTAATTTCTGCAGTTGACTTACCCTACAACAGACAGTCCTATTTTTCCATGTCAGTTTGTGTATGTTTGTTTCTGTAGTATAAGCACTGTGCAGAGGGCCGGATAGAATCAAGGCAGTATGTAATGGTTAGAGTGTTGGACCAGGACCAGTTTCGAATGTGCACTGAACCATGAAGCTTTCTGCGTGATCTTGAACATGTCTCTCTCTTTCCTCCCCCACCCCTGACAGCCTAACTTACCTCACAGTGTTTTTGCAAAGACAAAATGACTGCTGTGTGGGAGAAGAACCCTGTATAATACCCTTTGGAAGTTGGACAGGGTTGAAAAAATGTCTTTGCAGGATGGACAGGATTTTAAAAAAGTATAGAATGAGTTTGTCTGAACCACTGGCGGAGGGTGTGTGTGTGTGTCTATTTGATGCATTCATTAAGATGCACCATGAATTCAGTGGCACTTTAAAGACTAACAACATATACTTCAGCGTATCTTCTTTCTAGAACAGAGCTCACTTGGTATCACTCACCCACCCACGTTTTTTTTTTAAAGGAAGAGTGGTAGGATATATGTGGCAGGGAAGAGGCAATTAAAAAGGAAGTAGAGAAAATCCTGTGTCATAGGCATACACTCAGACAAATGGTTTAGTCAAAGCATTATAAAAATGCATTCCAGGTTTGTTTGTTTTTCAAATGCTTGCCTTGATTGTAAGCAATCGGTTCTGTAGTAAAATCTATCATTTTGCCATTCAGATTTATATTGCCAGGAGGGATCTGATATCATTGATTTTCCGGGATTGTTGTCCCAGACATTTGGCAATAACATGTGGCATGCTAGAACTGAGCTTGCTGAGCCCACGTTTTTTGGGGGAAAGGCGGAAAGGACTTCTGTTCTCACTTTCACACTGCAAAATGTTCTGTCTGATCTCTCTTTCAGTCTGACCAGGTTGGTTTTAAATGGAGTGTAGGCAAAGTACAAATCCATCTGTCCTCATTGAGACTCTTAAGCATCACTTCAGAAGAGAGCTGACCTGATCGCAGCCCAGGTACTTGATGCTGGAAAAGCATTTGACAAAGTCCATTGGTCTTATTTATTGTATGATAGAAGTCAATTGTGTTTAATAATTCTCCAAGTCAAAGGCCGGGGTTGATAGTTTTTTTGTCAGAAGATTTGCAGAGGGGTACTTGTCAGGTTCCCAGTCATTCCTATTGTCTTTGACCTCTTCTTGGCACCATTACTGTGTACAGTCAAGGCTAATATGATTTAACGTATCTATTAGAAATGTAAAATGTTCAGAAACTTGAAATGCATAGGGGAAACTTTGGGAAAACTGGAAATGTATGCAATACTCTCCTATGAAGCCTAAGTTTATGTTACTATTTCAGCAACATAAAGTGCCTCATTGTTAATGAGTTAGGATATAAAATTACACTGTTTGGCCTGTTTATAGAATATAAAGTATAAAAGTATGAACAGAACAGCAAATAAATCCATTGCCTGAGAGAAAACTTCATACTTCCGTACTCCATGCCACGTTACCATGTACAACTTAATTTTTGCCATCTGGGAGGTAGGAAAAGTAAAAGCTGAAATTAGAAAATAAATTTTGTAGTAAACAAGAGTGTATTATTTGGACAGAAACAGTCCAACTAGTGAAAAGGTCAGTCACAACTCACATCAAAAGAACAGCAGCAAATACAACTGAAAAGCAATGATAGCCCTGCATGCTCCCTCATGAACATCAGATATGTTCCAGATGGAGGTATGTGTATCTGTAGCATGTCCACCTTTAAAAAGCATTTAAAAGCATTTCGATCAGTTGAAAAGAGAAAATATTTCATCAGGGTTTTTTTCAGTACTCCTCCAAATTTCCAGTTTTTCCATCAGAAGGATTTTTTAAAAGTCCTTCGAAAAAATTCAACACTCCCCCCCCCCTTTATGTTTTGTTTTCCCAGGCCTTCACCTTTCTACCCATGACGTGAAACTGATTCTGTCTAACCCTGAACCATCAGTATCTGAATAGTTGTAGCTCCTCATGGAATTCAGACCCTTGTTTGGCTATGCAATCAGTTGGGATAAATCTGAATTAGTTGGAACATCAGATAAAGTTCAAAATCCTTTGAGTGTTTTGGATGAACCAAAAATAAAAACTTGTTAGAATTTGTGTCCCTAATAAAAGTAAATCAGGTTATTAAGGGAAAATAACCATAGCTTTGAAAAGACAGCAAGCATTAGATTTTTCCCTTCAGGTAAATTTTCCACCATTGAAAATAGTATTTTACCTTGTTCGATTTACTATGAGGACTGCATGAAAGGATTATTTTTGTAAAGGTAATTCTGCATTTTACAGTTTTCTGTTAGATGATAAATGACCCCTTATCTCATGTTTAGCTGACAGCTGTAGTTTTGAAAAAGAAGGGATTTGTTTTCCTAACCTTGCCATTTTTTGCACAGCCTTGTTACTTTCTCAAGATCTTTCCTCTTTCATGAAAGGGAGATGGATTGCCTTCAATATTACCTTTCAGGCACTATTTAGCATTATGGTGCCAGGAGTGGTATCTACATAACAGAAGAGGACTTCCTTGCTTACATTTAATTCTGTGAGAGTGATTTTGGGAGGAAATTGGCAAATAAATTGTACCGTATATACTTGTGTATAAGTCGACCCGCATATAAGTCGAGGCACCTAATTTTATCACAAAAAACTGGGAAAACTTATTGACTCGCGTATAAGTCGAGGGTGGGAAATGCAGCAGCTGCTGGTAAATTTCAAAAATAAAAATAGATACCAATAAAATTACATCAGTTGAGGTATCAGTAGGTTACATGTTTTTGAAAATTTATTTCAAAGAAAAACAGTAAACTGGCTCTGTAAGTGGAAAAGAGGGTCAACAAGAACAATATGGTATCAACAATAACTTTAAAAGTACAAAAACCTTAGCTCAACCAGCAACCAAGCTAAAACACAAGAGTTAAAATCCTTCAAAACTGGATTCCTCATCATCATCTGTCAATGTCAGAAATGTAACCCAACTTAGATTTTTAAGAGTGATATTATCAAGAGGAAATAGAAAATCTATTATTAGCTTCCATTGTAAAACAATGGGGATGGGGATAACTCTTCGGGGGGTCAATAACTTTGGATCCCCTGAGCCCAAACTTCACCAAACCTGGCTGGTATCAAAGAGACTCTCCTGATGAGACCAGCCAGGTTTGGTGAAGTTTAGTTCAGAGGGTCCAAAGTTATGGACCCACAAAAGGGTAGCCCCATCTACTAATAGCTCCCATTGAAAACAATGGGGAATGGGGCACCTCCTTTGGGGGTCCATAACTTTGGACCCCCTGAACCAAACTTTACCAAACCTGGCTGGTATCATCAGGAGTGTCTTCTGAGGGTACCCTGAAATTGGTGCCGCTAGCATAAAAACTGCACCCCCTGCTGGCCGGCAAAGTAAAAACACACACAAATTTTTAATGACCCGCATATCACATTCCGAGGGGAGACATTTTCGGCATTAAGCAAGTATGTGCTAGAAATCCCGACTTATACATGAGTATATATGGTAGTTTGATCCCTTCTGTGTACCAGAAGTTGCCCATTTGGTTTCACCCATTGTGAACTGGGGGAGAGGAAGCACTGTATTATTGAAAAATCTAGGTGAGTTAAGGTATTATGCTTTTCTCATTTATTAATCTCCTGTCATCTCCTCAAGAAATATTATCAAAACGTGACCTCCCTGCTAATCATTTTTTGAAACAAATTCAATTGTACTGTTTTAATAAGATGTGTTCTGTAGTTCAGCGGAGGCTACTATTGGTTTATCTTATTGAAGGATTATCGAAGAATTATACCTCTATATCTTTAGTGGAAGAAGGAATACTAAATTTAGATTCCGTAAAGAATCTAGGCACTGTGAGGAGTACCTCAAAAATCAGTAGAATGAGGGCCAGCATGGGTAGTGGTTAAAAGTGGTGGATTTAATCTGGAGATCTGTGTTTGATTCCGCTCCTTCACATGAAGCCTGCTGGGTGACCTTGGACCAGTCACTGTTCTTTCAGCCCCGACCCCCCTGCACAAGGTGTCTGTTGGGAAGGGAAGGGAATTGTAAGCTACTTTGAAAGTCCTTAAAGGTAGAAAAATAGTGGAGCATAAAAAAACAACTCTTCTTATTTTTCTTCCCAGGTCTGATACAGTGAAACATTCATTTACCACTTCATCCCCCCTTCCATGAATCTTGTTACTTCAGTTTGCTTGGTGACAGTGGCATAGCTACCACGGGGAGAGGTGGGGACAAACAGCCTGGGCAGGCCCCTGTTGGGTCACATGGAGGTGGGAAATTGCCCTCACACCCCTCCCCTTCATTTGCCAGCCCCAGCCCCGCCAGGCTGCTCCTTCAGCCTCTGTTGGCAGAAGAGCGGCCTGGTGGGGCCCTCACAGGGCACCCCTCTGCCAGGCCCTGCCAGGCCAGGTGGAGGCTGCAGCCAAGTATCCCTCTGCCCTGCTCCACCCAACCACGCCCAGCAGAGGCCACAGCCGGGCACCCCTTGGCCCCACCAGGCCCTGCCAAGCTGTCCAGGACTGCCCTGGGTCAGGTAAGTGGGGCGCGGGGGTACCATTTTGCCTGGGCGCTATTTTCCCTACTACACCTCTGCTTGGAATGTGGTGGGACTGTCTCATTTGCGAGCTGTGATCTAAGGGATTTTCTTGATCAAAATAGCTAAGCCATCTAATTTTACCATGGACTCTTCTTGCGTCTTAGTTTTTAGTCCCAATTCTTTGTAGAAAAGGTAGGATAAATGTATGAGAGACTGATGAACAAACAGGAACAAGCCTGACACTTTTTAGGCTGTATACACTGTGCACAGGGAAGTACAATGAGCAGATAGTTTAGCAGAAACAGTCATCTTTACCAGAACAAACCTTGCCAATCTGATACTTTTTCAAGCAGGTCTGTGCAGAATAATCTACTGCGGGGGTTCCCAATATTTTGTAAGCCTGTTTGCTTGGAATTTTAGAAAACAGTAGCAGGCAACAGTAGCAGGGATGGTGAGACCAATCACAAAATGGCCACTATTGAAGAACTGTCACAAAATGTTTTGAGCTAGGTAGGGTGCTATTTTTGAATGATTGTTCCCTGCAGCCCCAAAGGTGATACTTCTTGGGGTCTTCTGAAGTATCTTCCATTCCACTGAGGTGGAAGAAAGTCAGTAGTGGCTCTTTGCTTCGGGGAAAAGGTGCTCTTGGGAAGAAGTGAGTGGATATCATGGCCCCATGAAACCAATAGCACCATGCTGGGAGTCACTGATGTACTGGGACCATTCCATTTTGTAGGAGGGGGGCTGCTTATATGATGAAATGCTTGCCTGTGTCCAAGGTGGAAAAGCACCCTGTGCACTGGTGCATCCTCCGTCCCCGCCCTGCCCCCGGAATGCCCTCGCCACACACCCCTGGGGGCGTGCCCCGTGTGTCCCCCCCATCCCCTTGGAGCTACGCCTCTGCCTGTGTCAGATAAACCTGTTGCACTTGGAAAACTAGCACATCACCCATACTCTGAAGATGCCCTCCTTACCTCAGAGAAGAAGGAATCTTCATGGTTAGTATCCAAGGTTCCGTTCTGCCCAGTTCTTACCATTTCACACTGAATATTCTATTGTAATACTACCAGCTGTAGCATTATATCTCTTTTCACTTGACAGTCCCCCCAAAAAGCAACTACATGTAGCACATGGCCTCTTGAAATCTCCATTATTATTATTATTTTGCTATGTTGATAACAGTACTTAAAGCAACCACTTAACAGAATCTGTCATATATTTAAGGATAAATAACTGTACCATGACTATATTTGGATTTCTGTGTGCACAGGATCTGATGTCTGGAATAGAATTTGGGTTCCAGATAAACTCAACAAATTTTTTAAAGGCCAAATAAATCCTCAGCAAATTTCTAGTCATTGTGACAGTTGCTACCACCCAACTCACTCTCTGTTCCATTTAAGATTACTAAGATGAGAAACCCACAGGTCAGTTTTTTCCCCCTGTTCATCTTTCAAGGCTTTTTCAATTGATTCAATTGAACCTGGATAGCTTTATAAGGGGCTTGGACAGATTTATGGAGGAGAAGTCGATTTATGGCTACCAATCTTGATCCTCCTTGATCTGAGATTGCAAATGCCTTAACAGACCAGGTGATCGGGAGCAACAGCCGCAGAAGGCCATTGCGTTCACATCCTACATGTGAGCTCCCAAAGGCACCTGGTGGGCCACTGCGAGTAGCAGAGAGCTGGACTAGATGGACTTTGGTCTGATCCAGCTGGCTTGTTCTTATGTTCTTATGTTCTTATGATGTATATGCCTTTGGATAAATGGCAAGAGCTGGATTTGTGTTTGCAGAAACATGGGTGTCCTTGTTTGATATCCTGTTTATTGAAAAGAGGTAGCTGTTAGCAAAAGTAGAAAAACAGACCCATTGGTTGGTGACTGTGCTGAGTAAAGTAGTACCGTTTTCTGGCTTATGGAAACTCCCCCTGCCCCAATCTTCCATAAGAATAACCACGTCAATCAGATGCCCTGGTTTAGGCAAGGGAATTTGATTAATGCTCTTGTTCCCATGGTTCTTTTTTTACCAATACTGGGGAAAATATGGAAAGAGAATGATTACCAATTCTTGTGGAGGGATCATTGAGGTTTAACTGGAGCCAAGTCTCACTCTCTCAAATCAGTTTTGAATGCTAAAGGACAGCTCTGGAACAAATAAAATGATGAACCCTTTTAAGTACATTCACTATCCCTCCTAGCAACTTTAGGGCCAAACGTGAGTTATGCGCAAGATGGATGGTTGGCTTGCAGTGTGTGTGGGGGGGGAGGGGGGGCAGGTGATGTCTGTTTGTTTCTTTTGTTTTTATTGCATTATATTTATTGGTTAGGTTTGGCTAAGAGTTGCCTTGAATACACATGATTCTTCCTTATATTGGGTGAGGCCGTTGGTCGGTCAAGGTGTGTATTCTCTACTCTGATTGACTGTAACTCCCTTGTGTCTTGAGTCTTTCGTATCACCTGCTACCTGATCCTACTAACTGGAGATGCTAGGGATTCAGCCTGGAACCTTCTGCACTCTGTCTCTGAGCCACAGTTCCTCCCTAAAAACTGGACAGAAAAAGCAGCACGTAGTTTTGCTACTTTTGCTTTTTTGTGGAATGATAGTATAAACAGGTGGTATCATCCCCTGTTTGGAGAAGGTCTTTTAGGCTAAAAGACTTGTGTCTTCTAGCTTGAGAAGTGTTGGGTTCAAACTTGAACCACTCCAAGTGCTTGGTGAAAAGGGAATTGAGTGTTTAAGAATGGTATTCTGCACACGCCCTGACCTAGATGGCCCTGGTTAGCCAAAGCTTGTCCGATCTCAGAAGCTAAGCTCGGTTGACTCTGGTTTGTATTTAGATGGGAGACCTCCAAGGTAGTCTAGGATCAGTACACAGAGGCAAACAGTGACACACCACTTATGAATGTCTCGTGCCTTGAAAATCCTCTGGGGTTGCTATAACTTGGCTGAGACTTGAAGGCACTTTCCACTACCATTTTAAACACACTCAATTCTAAATAGAGAAAGCACACGTTTCATGGAGAGAAACCTGGAATTTAATTTAAAGTCTGGGGCTAAACCCAGATGAGCTGTGAATCATGTTAAGCCCCAGGTTTAAACTGCCGCATCACTGAAACTAGCCATACATTGTGGATGGATCTGCATAAAGGCCATTAAATAATGAAAGGCTAGTGGCTGTCTATTTAAAGTCCTATTAAATTAAAATCTCTCCAATTTTCCTAGTGTTTTATCATTAAGAGTTAGATACTAATATGACTGCTTGAAAGCAGATAAGTTAGCTAGTGTATATCTGAATTACTCAAGTTCCTGTTGGGATCTGTTGGATTTACAGTAATCTTTAATTAAAAAAAATAATTACTTTAGAATGGATTATCTGTGTTTCTGTCCATTTTGAAGCGTTGCTTAGTAACCTTGTGGTGTGCTGGGTCTGTTCTGCCAGTCGTAGCTTTTTTAAATTGGAGGGAGTATAAGCCTGTGGTAGTTAGCGCCTACCTGGCTGAGCAAAAACCTTTTAGTCAAATGTCAAAATGACTGGGATCAGAGGCAGCCTTTGAAATTGTGTGGCAAAGCCCAAAAGTCTTCAGGGCTCCTGCATGTCCACCTACTCGCAGATATACTTGCTCAGTAGGCATGTATGCTTGAGCCTCTCTTTTCCCCATTTATGAAGGCCCCTATAGGTAAATTAGCAGAGGCAGCCACTGCTGTTTTTCTCAGAGGGGCAGTATATTTCCAGGCGTTAGTCCAAAGGCCAGAACAGTCCTTACCCTCTGGAAGATTAGAGGAGCAGGAGAAGTGAAAGAAATACCATTTCCTTGCTTAATAGAAACGTTTTCTTATCCAGCTGTATAGCAAAGCTGGTGTTGCAATTATGTGCAAAGGTGGTATGAGCAAAGGTAGTATGAGGTCATTAACTGGTGGAAAGGAGATATGAGGAACATAAAATGACCTCATGTGCTGTGGAACTGTTGATATCCTGTATCGTCAGCCCTGCCTAGGAGTGAGATGGGAGATTTGTTCACAGGATTGCCAGGGATTGAATCTAGGATTCTGTTCCTACAAAAAATGTGTGATTAGCTGTAGTGCTATAACCTCTTCACTGGCTCTAGAAGGTAACTCTGTCCTGGTTTGCCACAAAAGCTTGCTAGGTGACCATGGGACAGTCATGGACTGCCAGTGTAACCTACCTCACAGGTTGCTTTGAGGATATAATGGAGGAGGGGAGAATTATGTGAGCTGCTTTGGGGAGAAAGGAGGGGTAGAACTGGAGTAGATAACTCCATCACCCGTTTCATGCCATGATGTTAAAGGCAGGGGCAAGTCCAAAGCCTGGGGTGATTTGGCATTGCCTGTACTTCTACTGCTTTTGGGAGTTCTGCCTTATCAAAGTTGATGGAATAACCTGAGAAACAGGTTCAAACTAAAACAAGAGTTAAGTATGATAGGCAGAGAAAGAAGAAAGGAAAGGACCTTTGATCGTTGGTCCCTTTCCTGAGAACATCTTGAAAGGAGGCGAATTAGTTGGCGTTCTTTAATTTTAATCTTTTAGGCCTGCTTTAATTGCCCAGCCTGGATGGATAAAACTGATTTAGCAGCTGTTTGGCAACACAGCAGCATTCTGACATTTACTGCCCTAATGTGAGTGCCAAATTATGGGCAATAGAGAGTGGCAAAGCTGCTGTTCTGGAATCTTCCACTTGGCAGGTTTCAGGTTTGTGTGTTAGTTCCTCCCTCCCCACCCCCATCCCCCGTGGAAAGAAAATAATCTCCCTGTTTGTTATTGCAGGATAGGGATGCTTCCGTGAGGGTGTGGTGCAACCAAAAGAGTAAAATCTCATCTGTCCCTCACAAAAGAGCAGTTTAGGAAAAACTTTACCAGTTGATTCTGCAGCAAGTATATGCACTTGGCATGCCTCTCCGACTCATGGCTTAAGCAGTTACCAGTCACTCTAACCCAAGGATTTTCAGTGCCTGTGAGCATCAACTTAGGGCCATATAGTACGCTTTAGATGTAACTGCAGATAAACCATTTCTTTGATAAAGAATTCAGCTCTGACCTGCCTTCTTTATGATATGCTCCAAGGATGTCCCTCCTGTGTCTTAACAGCTTGCCTTTCTCACACCAGGAGCAGGAATAACTTAATTGCTTCAAAGGCTCGTTGACTTTAAGCAACTCCTGTTTTCTCACCTTAAGTAACAGTAGCTTCCCTTGAAATCAGTGGAAACTATATGGACTTGTTGCTTATGAACAGCAAGAATAGATTATTATAATTTCATTTTAAAAATCCAAATATTATTATTATTAGAACAATGTATGGCAAAAGAAAAACATTTAACAACCATTTTAAAATAATAATAAAAATACAAATCCCATAGAGGCCCTCTAAGAGTGTGAGAGATGATAACAAGACCAATGTAGAAGAATTGTTGGTTTTTATATCACACTTTCAATACCTTTTAGGGAATCTCAGAGTGACTTACAGTATCCCCTTCTCTCCCCCCACCCCATAATGGACACCTTGTGAGGTAGATGGGGCTGAGAGAATTTTAAAATAAACATGACTGACCCAAGGCCACCCAGCAGGCTTCATGCAGAGAACAGAGACACAAATCCAGTTCACCAGATTAGAGTTTGCCACTTCGAACCGCTAAGCCATGATGGCTCTGTTGTGGGGCAATTTTTTTTAAAAAGTTGATGTGTGAACCTCCCCTGGCAATAGCAGGTCTAGTTGGTATAAAATGGTACAGCCTTATGTACCTGTCCCCCTGATCTGAACTGGGCCAGGAAAAGGAAGATTTCTACATAGAACTCATAATGCACATCTGATCTTATGGATATGAGGAAAACTGATTGTGCAGTTAGGCCAGATGGTAAGACTGTCGGAATAGAGATGCCTTGGATGATACAGCGATGTATACGGAGAAGTCCTTGAGTTTGAGTACCACAGGAAGCTAGTGGATATTGATGAAACAATCTTATCCAAGTCAGTGCTTACTCATTGTTGAAGAAGTAGGAATAATTTTGAAACAGGACTTTGTACACATTAAGCTACCTTCTGAGTTGGAACGTTGGTTTATCAGGTTGCCCCGTCTATTCTGGCTGGCTGTGGGATCTCTATTGGAAGTCTTTCACAACCAAAGATGCCAGAGATTGAACCTGGGACCTTTTGCGTTCAAAGCAGATGTTCGCTTTCTGGGCCATGGCTCCTCCCTTTTAAAAGTAATGTCAGCTTCAGAAAAAGCCAAATCCACAAGGCTTCGTGAAAACAAAACACCTGACAAATTCTGAGCTGATATCTTCTGAAGACTCTTTGAGTCTCTCCCCCCCCCCTTTTTTTTGACCTCATCCAGTAAAGAAAAACAAAACTTGAATGAATCAAAATGTGATCAGGGTTTTTTAGAGTTGTGATTTTCAAGAAACTCAAGCACTACTATCATATAGCCCCAAGCTCTGTGGCCAGTGATTGAAATCTGTATCAGCCTGAATAATTCTGCTGCTAAAAATGCTGGCAGTCTTGGAACAATGGTTCAAAAGCTGGGGGGTGGGATAAAAAGTATCTTCAGATGTGTCGACTACACACAAATGGAGTAAGAACAGCATGTATGAGAACTCTACGTGAAATTTTCTTTATACACAGGGGAGAAAACATTTGGTTCTCCCATGTCTCTAGGCAACAGGTTGAAAGTGATCCATCCTCCATATGATTTTCAGTACAGAAATGGGAAAGCAAATGAGTGGTTTTCAGAAACTCATTTTTTAATATTAAGGCCACTTTATAATAGGAGGGAGAATTCAACATTGTTTTCCATTGGCTGGCTGAAACAGATACCTATTCCAGGGTATTGTCAAAACATTCATGGTTGGAATCAACTGGGTTTTGTGGGTTCTTCGGGTTGTGTGACCATGGTCTGGTAGTTTTTGTTCCTAATGTTTCGCCTGCATTTGTGGCCTTCAGAGGCATCTCATGGTTCCCCTTTTGAAGATTAGGTATCTTAGGTGCAGAAATACATCTTGGATTTGTGTCTGCAGAATTTCTACCTTGCCTTTAGAGGCATTCATTCATTCAAAAAGAAAATGCTTCATAGGGGGAGGTCTTGGCTTTTGTATGAGTTGTAGAGCCTGGAGCCCTTCAGAGGCCATCAGTGGGAGAGCAAACTCTGGTCTGTGGTTTTAAGTGACCTACAGTTCACATGACTGATTTAAACACCCTCTGCCTTCATCCCCTATGGTTAGTCAGAGTTGCATCCAGGTACCCCAAATGGAATCTTTGACAAAGCTTGGCACTGTGTTCCTTTCAGGCTCAAATGACTGCCACACGTATATCTGTACTGCCAGGCTTTTAAAAAAAGGAGCTTGTTATTTTATTTGGAAGTCTGAATTAATAAAATAAAAATCCAGCTCCCTTCTTTACTAAAATGTGAATTCTCTAGTAGAAAACATTATGCATAGATTTAAGGGGGAAAATGACATGAAAAAAACTTGAGTCATATGAGTGACGTGTACTTAAGGAGCCTACTCAGAAGGTTGTGTTCTTGTTGGAAAGTACATTAGGCTGTGAGAGTTAATAAATTCTAGAGACTGATTCATCCCAGCCAGATATTTAAAGCTGAGTGGCTTATTTAGGGGGGAAAAAACCCAAAATCCCTTCCTTGTTGATGGCGGTGGCCTTGACATCTGAGTGATATCAGATCATACTGTTCATGTTTACTTTGTCCGTGTAGCCAGCTTAGTTAAAATTTACTTTGGAAGGCAGATTTTGTCCCCCTCTTCAGTGGGGGTGGGGGGAGAAAAACACTAAAATATTATGTGTATAGTTTGTGTGTGTGGTTGTGTTAATTAAAGAAGGTTCTGCCAGATGCTAGTAATGCTAGGTTTGGTAAGTGGGCAGCTGGGGAGGGAATCACAAAACATAAAAGGAATGAAAACATCTAGAAGAACCATATCCTCCCAATATACTGGGAAATCTGCATGGACAAATGGGGATAATTAATGAGTGCCTTCTAAAGGTTGCTTAATGAAGAACTGCGATCTCCTAGTGTGGTATAGTGCCCATCAGCTATATATCTACTCCATAAGGAATTTTTGTCTTGCATTAAGGAGTGCTAGGCTTGAATTTAAAGGGTTACTGAGTGATATTGGTCCTGAGCAGAAATTTTGTTTTTGAGGCTAATGGAAGTTTCCAAATTTTGTATTTCCCATTGACATGGGAAAACAATGGTTTTGTGAATTCGGATGTATTTACAGCGGAAACTGGAAGGAAGAGGGGGGCTGACCCTTCTTCCACACACTGTGTTTCCTCTGGAATGCCTCTTTCCCTGGCAACTTCCCCCCACCAAATTGCCCAAGACTTTTACAAACCCCGACTGGAGGAAAAACCATCAGAGGGATTGAATTGAAGAGAAGGTGCCTGGGCTAAAGAGTGAAATGCCTAACATTTTGTACATGGGTGGCAAATGCAAGGCTGGGAACATTGTCTTCATTGACAGGCAAAGTCTGCATTGAGACATCACTTGACACTGACCTCAATTTAGATGTATGCACATACCTAGTTGATTGCTATGCGGTGCTCCGTTTGTGCAGAATCCAGGTTAGAAATGAACTCCTGTTAATTCTGGTATACAAATGAAGGCATTCAGCTTCACCAGTCACCCCCTCTCCAAATGTTCTTTACAATCCTGGTTTATATTGAATAGGGGTGCTGATTCCTCTTAATCCAGATCCCTCTGTTCATATGTCACTGGTTCCTGTCGTGGAGTTAGTTTCTAAATGGGATTCTCTGTAGAAGAAAAGGGAAGTGGAAGATGAGCCACATGCAAACAAGGTGAATTCATGCATGTGTAGGCTACAAGGGCCACCTGAATACAGCCAAAATGGGTTGGATCCCACGGCCTATCAGAGCTCTCCCTCATCTTTTCTAACCCTGTGAAACCATTTTAAGGGTTGCAATAAACAGCTTCACAGAAAGTGGACTATGTGAAATGGTGTCTGGAAGGAGAGGTGGCACTGCACTGGTTTTCGGGGAAGAGGTTCTAGGCCAGGGGTCTGCAACCTGCAACTCTCCAGATGTTCATGAACTACAAATCCCATCAGCCCCTGCCAGCATGGTCAATGGCCAAGCTGGCAGGGGCTGATGGGAATTGTAGTCCATGAACAGCTAGAGAGCCGCAGGTTGCAGACCCCTGTTCTAGGCATAAGGGTAGGAAAAGTGGTGTTAGAAGAGCTCTGGGCAGCTGAGATTGCCGGTTTGTGCTGAATGCAGAAGAAGGTGGGAAACCAGTACAGGACAATTTCTTGCATTGTTTGAGTGCAGAAGTCATACGTGGGGAGGAAAGGCATTCAAATGATCTTCCAGATGTGTGGATTCTGACTCCATGGCTGTGATTTTCTGTTGTGGTGGTTGTAACTATTCCTAGAGGTCTTAATTGGACCAATGAGTAGGTTTGGGAGGGCTACATTATTCCGCCACCTGCTGTGAAGGTATTCTGTTCCATAAGTATTCTCTGGACCTAAATTGCTCGAGGATCACAACCTCAGAGTTCTTGGACAACCAGATTGCATTTTAAAAAAGAAAAAAAGTGCAGGCCGGCCTTGTTTTGGTGGAGAAGCTTGGAAATGAACCAGAGTTCAAGTCTTAAGGATATTTGTCATTTTCACTTCTCCTGCCAGCTGGAGCCCAGCGTGTGAAGGGAAGGCAAGATCCTCTGTTTGTGTGTATGTGTCAGTGACCCCCGCGTCCTTTCAGGAAGGCCAATTTGATTATTATTTGGAAGTCTTTTCCCATCCATACTGTTCTGAGTCAGGGAACTGCTTGTGCCAGTAGGAATCTTTAAGAAGTCATGAAGTCTTTTTTTTCCCAGGACTTGAAGATTAATGTTTATTCTAATTAATGTCTCAGTCTTCCTGTGGAAAGCTGTCATTGGCTTATCTGTGGGGCTTCCATTTGTCTCTTGCCCAACCCATGATCATATGTGGAAGGCAGATGGCCGGTTTTCCGGCTGTTTCAGCAGCCTGGGCAGGGGTTTTTTTTTTTTGCTGTAGGGTTGCTTACGCCCTCCTTCACTTCCTCGAAGGGCACATAGCTTCCAAACTGAAGACTCTGCTTCCCTTTCTTTCCATTCCTTAGGCAGGCCGTCCATTTCATGTTTATAATTGTTTAATTTTTTTAAAACAAAAAATTAAACTTGATCAAGTTTAATTTTGAAGATCAAGTTTAATTTTTTTTAAACAAAAAAGTTGCTTACAGTTGAAAACTGCTCTGAGAAATATGGCCTTGTGTTTGGTTGGCCCTGATGCCAATCATTGCTGTGCGCCGAAAAACTTCAACTTCAGATTGAAAGAACAGATTTTCTCTGAGCTTGATTTCTAGGGAGCTGGTGGTAAAAATGTGGTGTCACAAAATGTGGGTTCAGCACTAAAACTATGTGTTTCCAGACTGCTCAGTTGTAAAGTACCTACTTTCATGCAGAAGGTCCCAGGTCTAATACCTGGTCCAGCTCAGAGCCTCTTTGGTGACAACTTCTGAGAAAAACCTTACTTGCCCTACCTGAGATTGTGGGGCACCTCTACCAGTTACAGGGGGCTTGGGTGGGTCTCCAAACTTGTTGAGTTTGTGGCACTTCTGGATTTTGGAGAGATAGTGGGCACCACCACAGAATGGCTGCCCATGTGGGTTGGGTGGGCTAAAGGATAAAATGTTTGGAGCTTCCAAGGTAAACAGCCTCTTATGATGGAGGCACTGCTCTGAATAGGCGCTCCCTGCAGACCTGAGCATGATGCCTCCTGGGTTTTTCTGAACCATCTCCTGTTGCACTAAAGTGGAGGAAAACCCGGATTGGCTTGATGTTTGCGGGAAGAAGGAAGTGGGTGCCTGGAAACACATCAGGGGACACCATATTGGGGGTTACTGTAGTAGACAATATTGAGCAAGATGGGCCAGCAGACTGACTTAGTAGAAGTCTGTAAGTGAATGTGTTCACTCAAAGAATATGGCTTAAGAGAGGCTTCACTTCCTGTGGACTTAGCACAAGTTTCTTTTGGCTGAACAAGTTGTTGAAACTATAATTAATAATAATGGAGTGATTTAATTTCTGTGGCAATTTATCATGGAATTTCCAAGGCAAGAGATGAGCAGAAGGAGCTTACCATTGCCTTCCTCTGCATAGCAGCTGTGGTCTTTCTTGCTGGTCGCCCATGGCTGATTCAGCTTAGTTTCGAAGCTCTGATGAGCTTAGGATACTTTGTACTATTTGGGTTGAAACAAAACAACATCCCATTTCCCAGAGAGGAAAGTAGAGTGAGGATACATAACTGTGGACCACTGTCTGAATTTTAAATCACTTTCAACTTCAACCACAGGTCACCAGCCTTCACTTCAAAAAACCAGAAGGACCTTTCCAGAAAGAGAACATTCTGTACTGCTACATGTTTACAACATGCTTCATTTTATATGTCATCCTTCAGCCTTGCATTTAATTTATGGAACTTATAAATTCCTTCCACTATTCTGGCACACTGCAATGCTATAATTTGTTATCTTGGAAGCCACTGTTTAGTGAGTGGTGGAAAGCAGATATCCATTGGGATAACAAATCCATTTGTTGGTTGAAAAGGGGTTTTAGAGACATGATAGGATAACTATTTACCCAGTATCAAGATTAAGTGAGCAGAACTCCTCAGTGCTCTGAGGAGTGGTGGTTGACATAACTTCTTAAACTCAAGTCGTAATGCTGGTATCAGATTCCTTAAAAAGCTGAAAGTTAAATAATAGAATCATATTGTTGGAAGAGACCACACAGGCCATTGAGTCCAACCCCCTGCCATGCAGGAATAAACAGTGAAAGCACTCCTGACAGATGACCATCCAGCCTCTGTTTAAAATCCTCTAAAGAAGGGAGACGTCACCACCCACCGGGGCAGCCTATTCCACTGTCGAATAATCATTATCATCAGGAAATTCTTCCTAATGTATAGGTGAAATCTCTTTTCCTGCACCTCGAATCCATTACTCCTTGATCTAGTCTCTGGAGCAGCAGAAAATAAGCTTGCTCCATCTTCAACATGACATCCCTTCAAATATTTAAACATGGCTATTATGTCACCCCTTAACCTTCTCTTCTCCAGACTACACATACCTGGCTCCCTAAGCCGCTCCTCATAGGGCATGGAATCCAGACCTTTTACCATTGTGGTCGGCCTCCTCTGGACCCATTCCAATTTGTCAATATCCTTCCTGAATTGCAGCGCCCAGAACTGGACACAGTATTCCAAGTGAGGTCTGACCTATGCAGAATAGAGTGATTCTGTTATGTCCCTCGATCTAGACACTATTCCCCTATTGATTCAGCCCAGAATTGCATTGGCTTTCTTGGTTGCCGCATCACACTGCTGATTCAAGTTTCACTTTGTGGTCTGCTCAGACTCCCAGATTCCCTTTACATGTCAAGCCATATGTCACCCATCCTGTATCTGAGCATTTCATTTTTTTTCTGCCTAAGTGTAGTATCTGACATTTATCTCTGTTGAAATTCATTTTGTTAGTTTTGGCCCAGCTGTCAAAATCTATCCAGGTCATTTTGAATTCTGAACCTGTCCTCTGGGGTTTAGCTACCTCTTTCAAATTTGGCTGGCATGCCCTCTATTCCATCATCCAAGTCATTGATAAAAATATTGAATAGCACTGGGTCCAGGACAGTGTGGCAGCCCACTGGTCACTTCTCCCCAGGATGAAGATGAGCCATGGGTTTAGTCAGTCAACCAATTACAAATCCATCTAACAGTAGCATTTTACTAGCTTGCTTGCAAGAATGTAGGGGGGGGACTTTGTCAAAGGCCTTACTGAAGTCAAGGTATTCTACATCCACAGCACCCCCTTCATCTACCAAGCTTGTCACTCTATCAAAAAAAGAGATAAGATTAGTCTGGCAAGACTTGTTTTTGATAAACCCATGTTGACTTTTCGTGATTATGGCATTCCCTTCTAGGTGTTTACAGACTGTCTGTTTCATGATCTGCTACAGAATCTTTCCTGGAGCAGATCAAATGATAAAAATATGGCAACTTTCTACATGAGTGAGAGTCTCCCCTGCCCCCCCCCCTATTTTCTGAGAACTTTCGGATGGGGAAAAAAACACAAAATGTTCCCCATTAAAGATGGCATGATAAAATAGAAGACATTGTTTACAATAACAAAATATCATTGCCACTTAAGACAATGGGCAATCCTGCTGCAGTAATGATTGCTTCATCAAAAGTTGGCCATTGCCGCCCTGTACAAAAATTTTCTACAAACATCCTGTTAGACTGGAACCATTTATGTGTTGCAGGGGGAAACTACATTTCTACTCATTTCCTTCCTTCCACTTGCATTACAAAAATATTGCTTCTTATTTCTGTCGAACTTGGGACAGAATATAAATTTTTTTTACAGTACGTAAGATTCTTGTCATAAGCACCTCTGATATTTGTCTTCTGTATGGCTACATTCAGACATCACAGCAAGCTGAAATGGGATTGGCCTAAAAAAAGCTTGTTGCTATCCTGGTGTTTTTACCTTTCTGTTGTGTGCAGACCTTGATTCCAAACTTTCTTGATCTGATGTCCAAATATGGGGACCCCAGTAGGTTGGAGTCTGTTTACCCCATCAATTCCCACTCCTGGTGAGCAAACTCCAATTTGCTGACGTTCTTACATGGCAACAAATTGAAGGTTGATCAAAACAAGAAGTTTGGAATGAAGCTTCATGCATAGAGGCAGGACAGTCTTAACAACATTATAGGCCCTCAGGCAGAGCAGTGCACTGGGGCCCCAACCTACACATCCATTCATGTTATGTAGTGCGTGAGATATGTACATATACATGCACGTGAGGTTGCAGAGGTGACCGTGATACTAAATCAGAGGCAAATGCCACTGTCCGCTTGTTATCCTAAAAAGTGATGTTCTGACTAGCTCAAGATTGGTTTTCAGCACTACTTTATTTCTAGAATGGGTGTGTGTGTGTGTGTGTGTGTGTGTGAGAGAGAGAGAGAGAGAGAGAGAGAGAGAGAGGGACTGCTTTGACAATCATGTCCTCAGTTCTGGACCCTTTCAGCCTCAGTCTTGGAATTAGCTTGTTCTTGTTCCATTGTGAAGCAAAGACATGTTTCTTCTTTTGTAAAATACATTTGAGTCTCATGCTTTTCATGTCACTTACAAAGGCTGACAATATGAAAGGGAGTTCTTAAGAGAAATGGAATGTGCGTCTCAGCTAATGGTTTTGCATTTCACATTAAAGAGTTGTATAAAACAAGGCTTTTAAAATGCCTTTTATGCTGTGCTGACTTCTGCACTGCAGGTGGAGAAGCAGGCAACAGATCCTCAGCAGGCTCCATTAGCCAGCAAGAGGCAGAGCAGGGTTGTCAACACAGCCTGGACTAAAGTCCTCTCTGGCCAGATGGCTCATGCAAGCAAATCAAGCTATGCGCTGAAATCTTTTTTTAAAACACTCGGAATTTCACTTTCCAAGTGTCCATACAATAATGACGGGCAGAAGTATGTGTGACATTTACGTCCACTTTTCCCTGTGCAAAGTACATCAGGACAGAAATGTGTCGGTGGGGAAGGAGATAAGCACTCCTCCCCTTTCTCGCTGCTGTTCCCCTTACCAATTGCCCTGTCCCGGGACTTCTTCTCAATTAAGGTGTGGCAGATTCAATTTGGCTGGGCAGTGCATAGTTCCGGCTTCATTACTGTTCATGCTATATATAAGGATCTAAGTAAAATTGTAACATCATCTGCCATTTCCTCCTGCCCCCGCCCCACACACTCCACCCCCTGCCCCTAACTCATCGTAGCCTGATCTGGACTAGATAACTGGGTGCGGGGGAGACAAAGAGTACATGGCGGGGGGGGGGGAAGAGGAAATGATGGATGAGGTTACAATTTTTCCTATGGTATCCAGGGGTCTGCAACCTTCTGCTCTCTAGTTGTTCATGAACTACAATTCCCATCAGCCCCTGCCAGCATGGCGAATTGGCCATGCTGACTGGGGCTGATGGGATTTGTAGTCCATGAACATCTGGAGTGCCATAGGTTTGCCACCCCTGGTATAGACGCTCTCACTTCCATCTCACTTGGCCAGTCCACCCCACTTCCATCCTGTTTAGGGTACAGATGCTCTTTTTCTATCCCACTTGCCCAGTCTTTTGGACTACCTACCCAGGGTCTCACTTCTAAATTCTGCTTTATTCCAGCAGCACACTGGGCAGAGGCGTACCAGCGCCCGGTGCACTGGTGCTTCTTCCGCCCCTGCCACACCCTCAGAACACCCTCAGAACACCCCCACAACACCCTCACAGAGGCGCATGCCCGGTGCGACACACACACACACACACACACACACACACACACACACACACACACACACACAAACCCCTTGGAGCTACGCCTCTGACACTGGGTGTGCCTAGTTAAGATTAGAGAGGAAATCAAATATTCTGGTCTCATCCTTCAGCTTACAATACTCTTCCATGCCCCCTCCTCCAGAAGAGTCCTTGCTTATAGCAAACTAGTGCATCATGTGCTTCAGAGAAATGGTTTGGGAACTAAAATCAGATTGGAATCAGATTGGACTCCAGTCCTGAAAACTGGAATCTTCAGGTTTCATACTGGAACAGAGATTTGTATCTAGGTCCTTTCTCCACCCTGTCGCCATGTACTGATACTTCTCTCTCTTTTTAAATAAAGGCTTTGATTGCAGTAGTTTTGATGTCTGACTAACTACTAGTTATCTTTCTCTTTCTTTGACAGATGATGAAGTTTGCTTGGGATAACTACAAGCAGTATGCAATGGGGAAAAATGAACTTCGACCCCTCACTAAGAATGGACACATTGGTAACATGTTTGGTGAGCTGAGTTTCAATTTGCCTTCTGTTTCTTTTTTAAGGTGCAAGAGGCAAGGCCTTTTGACTGGAGACGGCAGGATAGTTTCTATCCTTTCTAAATTTTTAGGGGAAAAGAACATTAATGCACTAATGTCAGGGTTAAAACATTTTTTTAACTTATTATGGTGTACGAAATATAAAACCCACTGAAATTAGTTTTGTTTTTTAGAGATACTCTTTGAATTTCAACATCGACTGTCTAGCCTCCTTTGCACATTTTAATATAGAATACCTCCTTTGACAGATGTAACCTAAAATAGGCCAATTAATTATCACTCTAATTAGGTGAAATTCGGCTTATGCAATGCACAGTGACTGCGAAGTAGCTGTTTGACTGGCTTAACAGAATTTTTTATCTGTACTGGGAAGCCATCACTTGGATGACTCCTTTATTGCTTTTCAACAGTTGTAGCATAGAACTTGGTTCTGGGGTCAAGGAGGATATATGGGGAAACATGGGAATGAAATGTACACTGGTTTCAGTTGTATACTTTTAAAATTTTGTTTACAGCATTTATGCCCTTCTGTACATTCAGAGCCATTGACAAAGCATTTATAATAAAATATATCAATTAAAAACTAGAATTAAAAATACATATATAAAGCACAAGATGGCAAATATCTGGCAGGAAAGAGGGATCATTGGAGAAATTCCAGACAAAAAAAACAGTGTTTGCTCAGTAATGGAAGACTGATAGAAGGGGACAGACAAATATCCCAGGAAGTAAGTTTCATAATTTTGGTGCTGTGAACAGAAGGCACCTCTCAGGTTGCCATATATGAATGCCTCTGAAGGGCTGAGGGATTCTGGGATTGGCTACCAATCTTGATCCTCCTTGATCTGAGATTGCAAATGCCTTAGCAGACCAGGTGCTCGGGAGCAGCAGCAGAAGGCCATTGCTTTTACATCCTGCAGGTGAGCTCCCAAAGGCACCTGGTGGGCCAATGCGAGTAGCAGAGTGCTGGACTAGATGGACTCTGGTCTGATCCAGCAGGCTCTTTCTTATGTTCTTATTACCACAGGGGTCCCCCACCTTGGTGAAGATATGGGAGCTTTTGGAATTTGATAACGGGTAGTGGGCACAACAACATAAAAGTTGTCATGTGAGCTGGGTCCCAATATAAAATGTTAGGAAGTTTCTCAAAGTGTTAAGAGGTGCCATGTAAAGCACCCCTCTATGATGGAGGCAACTCTTTTGGAATGGGTGCCCCTTGCGGACACAGAGGTGATGCTTCTGGGACTCTTCTGAAGTACCTCCTGTTCCAGTAAGGTGAAGGAGAAACTGATTGACTCTTTGTAGAAATACATCAGTGGGCACCATGGTGCCCCTAACCTAGGGTTGCTAGGCATGCTGATTATCATAGCAGGGGACAGTCTAGCAAACCTCCAAAACTGTGATGAAACCATAGAAGTGTGGGTGGAATTCCTAAAGTGTTGCCATCATTTCTGGGTTCAGACACAACTTCTCCACATGCACACGTTCTTTCTATCACCACAGTGATCAGCAGGCATGTGAGTGGATTAGTGGGCAGGCATCTGGCAACACTGCCTTGAGGTGGGGGAGTTTCCTCGAGGATGGATACCAGTAGTAGCAGTAGTCCCAATCAGGCACATCACAAAGTAGAGCTCATCGATACCCTGCTGTGATAGTGGTGGTGACAAAGAAAAAATAGTTCTCTACCATTACCTCTGCTTAGTGCTCTTCCAGGGGAGCTTTTCTGAATTCTGAGAAGGTTGTTCCCCCTCTCTCCACCCCTCCGTTGCTAGCTGCTGACAGGGGAACACTTGGGAGATTCATTCACTGATCTTCTAGCATCTCCTCTAGTTCGGCCTTCAGTTTCAGTAGCAATTTGGGGAAGGGGTGGGCATATCCATGAGAAACACCTGCCCGGTACTCATTGGAGCATAAGCAATGGGTTGCCTGGGTTTTTATTTATTTATTTACACATTGGTCTCAGGGCGGCTTCCAATAAATTAATAACAATTAAAATATGTAATTGTGTTAAAACCTCAATCAATAGAACTCAGTGGCACTTTAAACACTGCAAGGGGAACAAGTTAGAAGGAAAAGGACAGGTGAATTAAAATTCTAATAGAAAAAGAAGAAAACAACATATAGCAGTGGGAAAGGAAAGAGAAGCGGGGATGGGAGGCCTGCAAGATAGAAACTGTCGCTGTCCTTAACCATAGACCTGGCAGAACCTTCGTCTTGCAGGTCCTCCAAAAATGCATCAGGTTCCACAGGGCCTGGGCCTCATTTGAATCCAGTTCCACCTGGCCAGGGCCAGAGCCCAGAAATTGAGGACAGCAAGATGCTTTTTGAGCCGGGGACCATTAGCAAGTTATCTCCTCATGAGCAAAGCCATTTTTCTGCTTCAGATGCTGCAGCCATGCAGTTTGTCCTGGCTGATTCCCTGCCAGTACTCCCTTCACATAAGAGGGATGAGGTGAAGGCTTCTTTTCCAAAAAGTAATCTGAATTGCCCTCACTGTACCCAAAACCACAGCATTCACCTGGATCTGACACTCTCTGTAGCCAGGCCTTTCCTCTTGTATAGCTCTGTTTTTTGCTGGAAATGTCGCTCTCATAAAATACTGGATACGTTAATCAATATTAAATGCTTTGCTTTGTGCGTCCAGTGATTTGTATACTTTTTGCTTTAATGATTACAGTGTTTTGAGTATTTTGGATACTCGTGGTGCATAGGCAGCGAGTGTGTCATCTTTGTCTCTCTTTTCTTCATTCTTCCCCCCTCTGCTTCTCTAAAGCTAAGCTGCTTCTCTTGTGACCTCAGCACCTCAAAGTCACAAACTTCTGGCTTGACTTTTTTTAAAAAAATTGGGTTCAGCAAGCCTCATGAGCTAGCCATGGACAGCTGTCTCCAGACAGGACAGGCAGTGCAATCCAGGGGGAGGTATAGTTGCACCAAAGCCAGGGGCACAGCCACACTGCCTCCTAAGGGGCTTTCTGCACTGTGGCCAGCAATCCAATACTGATACTCCCCCTTCCCCTATGAAAGTAATCTATGCAGCACAATAAGCTGCACCACTGCTTTTGCAGTGTAAGTTTGTGCCAGCAAATTCGGGGCTGAAAAAGCTCAGGAAGCCAACTAAAGCCAGCTTTGCCCCTGAGGACACCTCCTTCAGTACTGGCACAGGTTCCTGCTCTGGAGGAGTGCTGCCGCTGTGTCTGCATTGGCGCCCAGGTGTCATGCTGCTGTGCAGCTCCCCAGCATGACATAAGTGCCCTGACGCTGGCATAAATGCTCTTTATTCTGGCATAAGTGGTATTTAGCCAATGCTAGGATCATGTTGCTCCCTGAGTGCCCCCCCCCCCCCAGTGCACTGTAAATCACATAAATGAATGAGCTAATTTGGGTCAGAAAGCAGCTCAGCCCAGTCTGATTGGGACATTATTGCTGAGGCCGAATTTAGGTGTGGTTTTGGACAGTATTGCTTGTCGTGTTTGCTTCAATCACTTTAGCAGGGTGATTCTCGACAATGCTGACAAGTTGTCAGGAGTTGTGAAGACCTTCATAAGCAGTCTATGTCTTACTCACCTAGCTAGGTTCATCTTTTTTTGTGCTGGTTCAGTTAGGTTGTTGTGTAATGTGTATTCAAGTTGCAGTAGGGTTTTCAAAACAAGAGACTAGCAGAGGTAGTTTGCCTTCCTCTGCATAACAACCCTGGTATTCTTTGGTGGTCTCCCATCCAAGTACTGGGTTGAGTTGCTAGTTCAACTCATTCACAGACCTTTGAGTGTAGGGGGGTTGCTATCCTCAGAAGTCATAGTCTCTGGGTGTCACAATAATTTGAACGAGAGTCCTATCTCGATCATTGTTGTTCTGGAAAGTTGTGTGGTGGCAGAGCAACTTCCATTTCCTGGATGATGTGATTTTTCTTGACCTGTTTCAGGTCTTGGTTTAATTGATCTGTATCTGGAGAAGGGGAGGACACACCTCCCTGTTGATTTGCTTTCAGTAGTTTTGAATAGTAGATCGTTCCCTCTTGCTTCAACGTTTGGAGCATCTGGGGGTTGTTATTGTTCCAACTCTGAAATAACTTTGTTTACTGTAATTAAGACAACCACAACATTGGCTGTTGGGGCAAATGTCTCTTTTGTTCCTCTTGTTTAATAAGAAGTCAACAGGAAATATGGTCCAGAGCTGTAGGGCTAGGCATTGCTGATATGGTGATGATGATACCCAACTCTGCATTTCATTAACTAAGCAGACAGGAGCAGTGGTCTTGGTTCTGAACCAGTACCTATAGGCCAGTGGTGGCGAACCTTTGGCACTCCAGATGTTATGGACTACAATTCCCATCAGCCCCTGCCAGCATGGCCAATTGGCCATGCTGGCAGGGGCTGATGGGAATTGTAGTCCATAACATCTGGAGTGCCAAAGGTTCGCCACCACGGCTATAGGCTATGCTCAGATGGCTGAAGGTTAAAAGCTGAGGGTAAATTGAGTCAAAACTTGCAATCTGGATGGTTGGATATTCTGGGAATGAGGAGACCTACAAGTTATTAGTGGTGTGCATGGTTCATTTTTGGAGGACTTGTGTAGCTTGAAAATGTTACTGTGTCTTGTTAATGTTATATTTATATATAAAGGATCAGATCAATAATATCTACCACGAAAGTGAAAGTGAATATTATTTAATGAATTAGTGATCTGTTCAATATTGTATGTTATGTATGTGATGTCTGTTTATGTGTTCTATTGCAAATTTATAAATAAACTATTTTTTTAAAAAGAAAATGTTACTGTGAGGATGAGGTCACCATTTTTAAAAGGTTATATTTCTATGTGATTTGTATAACTTTTTAAGCAATCTGACCTTTGCAAATATATATTTTATAACAGCTATGATTGATTACTGTAGTGCATTCTAAGTGGGTCTGCCCTTCAAGACAGTCCAGATGCTGCAACTAATATGGAATTCTGCAACCAGTATTTTGACAGGGTAGGCTGACTTCCAAACAGGTAACTGCCATTGGAACTGAGATTGTTCCTCACTGGTCTGTCTTTGTATGAAGGAACTGGTTAGATGTTCTGAGTAATAAAATATATTTTACTTACTTTGCACCATTGGCCTTGGCCTTTTTTTTTTTTTATCTCCTGGTGACTGGTGCAGCTCTTTTATTTCTGCTTGGTATTAGATTCCCTGCTGATCAACTCCCCAGTCAATCAAAACACCAGCCTGAGGTTGGGATGGGTAGAATGAAAGATGGGGTGCATGACAGTTACTTCTCCTGTATCTAAAACAAATGGTTACACTGATCCTAAAGTAAAAATCATGTTATAACTTTCTATTAGGACCAACCAAAATGACACATAGCAAAAGCTTTCACGTTTTCCATAACTTTTATCAGGCAGGATGTTTAATAAATAAGGGGAGGTGAAAAGAAAAGACTTAACACACACCTTATGTGTGTGTTAAGTACTGTCAAGTTGCAGTGGACTTATACCAATCCTGGTAGGGTTTTCAAGGCAAATGATTAAGCAGAGGTGGTTTACCACTGCCTTCCTCTGCAGAATCTTCTTTGAAATCGTCCCTTCCATGTACTGATGCAACTCAGCTTTTGAGCTGACAAGATCAGACTGTACTATGCCATTCTACATCCCATCAGGACTGTAGGCATCTCTCCCCCCGCACCCTCTTCTTTATAAAAACAACTCAGTTTCCTGTAAGCATTTGCTTGAAACATCCGCAGTAGTTCAAACTTCTGATTTAAGTGCTTAGATTGTCAGTCCTTGGACTCTGCACTGTTAGGTGCTAAAATGAATTATGCAATCTGGAAGGCTTGAAAAAGCGAGAGGACCAGTTCTTGACAGTGGGGCATGCTATTGGGGAGGGACAGGGGAAGCATAAGAGTGTCCTGGCAGAAAAAGGACCTACTTTCCCTGTGGGACACTTCCCTCACACATGACAGTGTGCATGATGAGCCACAGTCTGGCTAATATGTGTGCCACTTTCCTCCTGAATTGTCCAACTTCTTTTTATGCACTAATGAGTTTCACCCAGACTCCTGGGGGGAAATGGGGATAGAAAAGAGACAAGACATTAGAGAGGTTTTTAATGTGTTTACCATGCTAAAGCTATTGGTGGCACTTAGGAGGGGCTTGTACTGCATTTAGGAGAGCTCTTAAGAAAGCCTTTTGGAGCAGAAGAACTTGCAGTCATTTGGGAGAGCAGATGCACAAGAGTGCATCCTTTGCTTTTTAGTGCTTTTACCACCAACCCACCACACCAGATGTGCATTTTAGGTAAAGTTGGCCAATCCCCTGGTTGAGTCACTTTTAGCCCTACAACACTAACTGAATTACAGTACAAACCTGGATGACGAGGGACTGCTCAAGAGGCAGCGTGATCCTGGTGCCAGCAAAAATGTGCGCTGGTGTCAGGAGCATTTACGCCAGTGCAGAGGCACTTGTTCTCATGGGAAGGAGCTGCGTGGCAGCATGATTCCCAGGCACTGCTGCCATCATGGCACCAGCACTCCTTGGGCACCAGAGGCCATGCCAGTGTCAAAAGGGGTGTTCCTGGGGGTGGGGCCAGGAAAGGTGAGCCCTTTCAGCCAGGAATTTGCCAATGCAGATTTACACTGGCAAAATCAGTCCATTGAGCTTCATAGGCCATTTTCATGGGGGAGTGGGCAGTGTCCCTTTCGACTAGTTGTCCGCAGTGAAGGTAGCACAGCAGCGCCATCCCCATCCATGGTGCAACTACTCCCCTGTTCAGGATTCCACTGCCTGGGAGATATTGTTCCCCATTTTCATTACACACACCCTACTCAATGCTATGGCTTTAAAAAATTCTGAGCCACAAATGACTGGAGTTGATAGTCATGGTACTTTCCTGTAGTCAGTCTTAACAACTTTAGGAAGGACTTGATTGCAACTGCCTCTGTGTAGGAGGGCGGACTCCTTGTGTTTTGTGTGACTGTGAAATCGTCAGGTTCCTTAAAGGTGCTATTTTTCCCCCAGCAGTTCATACGATGCTCACTTTTGATTCAGCTTTCTTTATTCAGGGTCACACCTTCTAATGGCTAGTTTATCGAGCGTTTTGCCACCTTGGTGACTTTTCCAAGAAAGCTGGTGGGTGGAATCAATGATGCATTACAGGAACCTTTGCAGGTTGATTTTCCAGGCTCTTGGCCTGCTGAGTCAGGGTCTGATTATTTCCTTAACTGCACATCCACTATTTGCTGGGTTGAAACTGAACTGGGTGTGAACACGGGGGCCCTGGAGGGTGGCCAGACCCCTGATTGAGGGAGAAATGTAAGAATGGTTGCTGAGTGGAGCTGGAGTATAGGGACTTGTAAGTTCCTGGCCTGTACGCCATCATCAAGCTCTTTGGAAAAAGGGGCAAATTGCAGAGAGACCAGCTATGAGGCCTTTTGCAAGCAGCAAGCCAAAGCATGTCGTGTGGTTGGTCGGGCTTGTCCCAGTTGTAAGCTATATCAAATGAGTTCTTCTGTTGTGTGGGTATTTTGCTTCATCCCTACTAGAGTTCTTTTTTGTTGTGCCTATCTTTGCCTTGCAAACATTTCCATGGTCCAAGAAGAAGAGGGCAGGCAGAGTTTGATATATGCCCCTAGAGCCAGCTCTGACAGTCTCCCTCAAATTCATACTTGCATGATGTCACAGAAGATCCAGCCAATTGCAGCTTTCTCTCCTTGACCCGCCCCCCCATCCTCTCCCTCTACTGAGATAAACTCAGTTTGATGCTTTTTCCACTGTCTCACTGTTTCCACCATCTCACTGTTAGTGATACTGTGTGGTAGCCCAAGCAAATTACTTTTAGAAAAGAGCACTGTGATTCTTTTTTTTTTCTTCCCTCAGAGGTGCTAGAGAGAAGCACATTTATTATCCGACTAGGCATTTCAAGCGAACCTGTCACCACATGACTGCCATTATACAACAGACTTATTATTCTGCCTGCTCCCTGTATCTGTCATATCTACTTATTATTCTGACAAAACGTTTTAAATCCCTTTATCCTGGCAGCATTTTATATAGTTATGTGGAAAAGAAGCTGAATTCTGTTCTAAGGGTGCATCAACAAAATTGATCAGGTAAGGTCTGATATGTCACAATCTGTACTCCAGTGTAGTTTTTAGATTCTAGCGATTTTCTCTCTTCCCTGGAATTTCTTTGAGTGTGCTGTGCTGGCAGCCGACAAGAGCAGTCTCGTGACTTGTTTCCCACTGAAGGAAAATGACCTTAGTAGTGCTGTTAGAGCAAAAACTTCGTGTGTTCCTCATATCTCTGTGTTTCCTTGCTTGCTTAGCTCAGAGTCTGCTTTGCCCCGAAGGACAGAAATAGGTAGCAGTTTAACCAAATGTAACCTCCACAAAAGCAGAATTTGAAATGCCATTAAAAGTTGCCTTCTCTTTCCTTCTGGCTTTATCCTGTCAAGGTATTATAAGCCTTTACAATGTATCTGAAGAGCAGGCTTGAGTCCCCAGGGAGTTCCATGAAAGGTGAGGTGAGGATCAGTGAAAACATCTCTCTGCACATCTTTGCAGTCTGGGTTCAAAGATGGTTCTCGGAAATGCATGCAGAACCCATGTAAACAGGATGGTTTTCTCATAAACAGTTACCTAGGTCCCACACAGTTGTAGTGCGTCAGAGACTGTTCCTCAGTATGCGTTGCTCTGTCCTCTATGTTTGGAACCTACTCATACATTTCTTGTAGCTATTGTAGCAAATTTGTCTTCATGCACAGTTGTGCAGAAACTAACATTCCTTCTTCTGAACACAGTATGTTACCCACATGGTAGCTTTATATTCTTTGGCTACCAAGAAAATTCATGCAGAAGTTGTGTCTGAAATTCAAAGATTTTAACCAACATTCTTTGTTCTTTTGGAGCATGGGATGTTTTAACAATTGTGCTCATGTTTGTCTGGATAGGATGAAGGTTGCTTGATAGATTGCCAATCTTGCTGTCTGTTTTCATTTGTCATCTTCTGTCATTCATGTTTTACCTAGCCTGGTTTTATAATGTTCTTTGGCCTTGTGCAGTCAAAACTACTACTACAAATGTTTGATAACTTGAGATTCCCTGGTGAGTTTTTTTGCTCCTGAAAAAAAGTTTTCGTCACTTATTACAACAGTACTTTTGAAAGCCTGGTGAACTATTCGAAAGCAAGAAAAAGGCTGTCAGGGTCAGGATACATTTTGCAGAGTCAGAGGTGCATGTGAATTTGCTTAATTTGCATAACGTTATTTATTTCACAAAGTACAACTTTCCTTTATGCCTCATTTTAGATTCGATGGGGATGAGGTGGGAGTATGGAACCTAAGGAGTCTGACTATAGCCTCTATTTTTTCAGACACTTTATAGATTATATACTGCTAGACATTGTTAAAAATGCTTTATGAATCATTTAGTTTTCCCACTCCTCATGCATCCAACTTTACAAATTGCATTTGTTTATAATAGATGTATCAGAAGTGTGGTTTAAAAGCCATGCTGGGCATGTCAAAGAAGCTTGCATACATTCGGAATCATGTTCAAATCAATTTGGTTCCCATGGATGTGTATTGTGATTGTAGTCGGGATCCTTAGCCCAGCAGCTTGGCTTACTAAAGCTTAACATACAAAAACAATCAACTCTGATTTCCATGGGAAATTGAAGCTCACACGGGTCAGTTTATTGCGGTGGCTAGCGGGGGGGGGAGCACCCATCATCATCATCATCGTCATCATCATCGTCATCAAGGTTGTTGTTGCTGCAACTTGTCATCTCTTCTTAAATTTGTGAGTCTCTGCATGCTTCACTTGTGCCGAGTCTGACAACTGGCATATCTGCAGGACTTTGATGACAAGGATATTGACATGTGGAGTCTAAAGATATGAGGGGTTTTTTTTAGATTTGCAGTCAACTTTCCTTAATTCCCCCCTCCCTTCTGAGCCATGTACAGTAGAGTGTGTGCTTCACCGACCTAAAGGTGATATGATCAAATGTTCTTGAAAAGCTACTGAGTGTCGCTGTTGAATCTGTCCTTGTCAAGAAGGTGGAAGAGCTTCCATAAATGTTCCGTTCTTGTGTTTCCATGATGGGATGACATTAGAGCTATCGCCTTATTTAAAGAAAATGAAGTCATTTAATTGTATAACATTCTCTTGATTAAATCTGCATAAATTTGCATTTGAGCAAGAATCGATGGTTATGAAAGTTTTACTCTTATGTGTGCCCATTTCCCAGTGGGCACTGTTTCGGAAGAAACACTCTTTCCTTTTGTGAAGGAATGCTGCTTCTGAGACAGCATTTATCACATTTATCAGCTTTTATATCTAAATTAACAATAATTTGCAGTTTTGCTTTTTATAAAGAAGTGCTCAACTAACCAAGAGAACTGTACTTGGCTTTATGTAGCAGCCAGATATATCCTTTGTGGCTGCCCAAACTTGCTGATAAAACCCTTTGCTAAAAACACTGGACTTCACCCCACTGTACCTAACTCTTTTAGGGAGAAAATGCCACTTTGTTGTCAGGTGTCTGTGGCCATGCGGCTAGGTGATTCTACTGAACCTGGCCTGCAGAAATGAGAGCTCTCAAGCCAGTGTGTTCAAACTAGAATCTGGAAGACCCAGGTTCAAATCCTTTCTTTGCCATTTGGCTGGGTTACCGTGACCCAGTCGTACACTCTCTGCGAAAGAGCGTGGATGTCAGGATAAAATGGAGCAGAATGATGTAAGTTGCAAAATATGGACTTTCAGTGTTGGCTGTCAGAAATATGGACTTTCAGTGCTGGTTCTCAGTATATTCTCTATTAGGGATTCCAGCACAGACTTGCCTGTAACCAACCCATTTTGTTTTCACTTTAACAGATCTGGCACGGGCTACCAAATAGAATGGGAGTCATATATTCTGGCTACTCCATAACAGCTGTGCTGGCTACTACTGCTGCTTCATGGTTGCCACTTCCTAATCTGAAGATGCAAAACAACATGTTTTGAGCTATAATGAACTCTTTTTTATTAGGATAAATTCTTGCTATTTAAAACTCTGCATTTTATTTTTTAAAATTTGTAATTGAAGCTTTTTTCTTGGTGGGAAAAAATTGTCCAAGCTTTGGAAATATATGGCACATCAAGCCAAGTGCATCCCACCTATAGAGCCCAACAGGGGCATGATAAACCACCTAGTTTTTGGCTGAACAGATGGTTTATTGAACTCCTGGCAAGCTACAGGCCACGGTGTGTGAACTGCATTGATCCTCATGGATCCACAATTAGCCCAAGCCTTCCGAAGCTCCAAAATGCATTCTGGTTCTTTTCTGTTCAATAAATTTCATTTTGCATCTTGCACTGGCTAGCTCCTTTCTGATCTTCACCCTCAATTTTAGAACCTGAGAAATGAGCCCTCGATGGAGTTGCAGTGGAGATGAGCACGAAAAGGAAATGTTGTTTACATGCTCTGAACCTTTGACAAAAGGCTGGGATATGAATTGAAATGGAGTTCCATTATGCAAGTGTGTCCAAGTGTGGTTCCACCACACCGCAAGGGTGACCTAGATAAGAGGGCTGAATATCTCATTAGCAGTCCCCTGAGACAGCCGGTCTCTGTCACCTTCCCCCTCCCTTCTTTTCTATGCCATTGCATCTAGCTGTCAGTGATTTTTTTTTTTTGCAAGTAGTTGGTTAAAGATTATCAGGAAACAAGCTTGAGTTAATGAGAAGCAATGGGAGCGGATGCGCTTGTATATAATGCAGGAAAAGATAATTGGATGAGAGCCTTAATCGGCCCCACTGTACTCTCAAGAAAGGAAATGTCAAAATCCCTTTCTCTGCTAGGGTGGGAGAATCAGGGTCTGTGATTCATTTCGCAAGCTCCTGCAGTTGCAGCACCTCAGAGAGTCCTTCTTTGTGATTGATTGAAAGTTGCGCTCTATTTGCATGCCAAATCCAACGTCACCACCAGGCCCCACATTGTGTGGAATTGGTTTACACACTTTGCAGAAGAAATCCTCCTCTCCCCGCGCTTAGCAGTGCTGGCAAAGTAGTTTTCATCGTTCTTGGAAAGCAATAGCCTGCTAATCCCTTTCCTTTAGAAGTTGTGCAGTTACAGGCTGAATATTGCTTTTGAAACAGCCCGTTTTTGGTTTGTTTACCTGAGTCTTTTATTGCTTCACTCACCACAGACCTGCTTTCCTCGACTCATCCAGGTGCCAAAATAATTAGTTGTCAGATTATTCTAATCTGAGCTGACTTTTATCCTTGATCTTTTCTCTGTTTTTGCTCCCTTTCATCTATCAAGGACAAACAGGGAACATCATTTACTGGCCAAAGGTTATATACCAGTCATCGCTTTCGCATTCTTGACTGGGGGGGGGGGGGGGGGATATGAGTTTCCTCTCCAGTTCTTGAATCTGAGCATTAGTGGAGGATAATCCTATTGCCTTCTTCTGCAATGAGCTCCTACCTTTGTTGAGCATCCACACTGTTCTAGCTCAGTGAATGAAAGTTCATGTTGTATGCTGAACTTTGATCTTCTGCGGTATTATATAATTCAGCAGCTGCAGCAAGGATCCTGTGCTCTGTTTAAAGGTGGCTGTTCCTGTATAGGTTATAATAATAAATGTTGCCAGGTTTCTATTCTCGGAACTCTCCTTGCTTTACTCTTTCAGCTTCTGTATCCAAGAGCCAGACTAGACGTTGCATTAGTCAAGGAGATGCCAATCTTTGTGTTGAGTTTTCCCAAATCATGCATGTCATGGACCTCAGGTTAATTATGTCATTAGTTTTTCCTGACTACTGGAGTCAAGCTATTGCCATCAATAAATAAGTTCCCTGCTTGATGGCAACTCACAGTGAGCTGTTGCAAGCAATACTGGTGCCAACTATGGGGCATTTTTACCGTTCAAAATCATCCTTTGTTGGTCCTCTAGGGCAACTGGTTGGCCACTGCATGAAACCAGATACTGTACCCAAGGACCACTGTTCTGATCCGTTAGGATACTACTTTTCAAGTGTTTTGAAATCTCTTCTTGTGTGCTCTCACAACAACCTTTTCATTCCCATGTAAAATGCTGGGAAAATTTGCCCAACAAGTTGTGACATGGCAATATCCCTAATTTCATGTTGTGGTGTGTATAGGGGGTCTATAAAGCATCTGTTTTATGAGCAGCAAATCCACTCCTTGTCAGTTCCACTCAAATGGATCTCAGCAGGGTTCAGAGAGACCTCTGCCTGGGATTCTAGAGAAGCAGTGCTTATGGGACTAGACATTACTGCACCTAGAAAAAGAAGAAGAGTTGGTTTTTATACCCTGCTTTTCTCAACCTTTGAGGAGCCTCAAAGCAGCTTACAATCACCTTCCCCCTCTCTGCCACAGGTGTCTTGTGAGGTAGCTGGGGAGGGTTCTGAGAGAACTGTGACTGGCCCAAGGTCACCCAGCAGACTTCATGTGTAGGAGCAGGGAAACAAACCCAGTTCTCCAGATTAGAATGTGCTGCTCTTCAACCCAACACAATGTTGACTCAACCAGATGCTGTATAGGCAACTAGGCACTTCCAAAAGAAAGGAGCTACAAGGTGGTGACTCATGATACCCTCCTTGGCCTAATAGCCCAGTGTGGGTTTGACACTTTCTTATACTGTCTAAAAGCCAATTAATCTTGAATATATCTTGAATAAATGGAGTATTTCTTGGTTCTTGTGTGAGTCAGGTATTATTCCGTTTTTCCTGTCAAGTCACATCCGACATGGTGACCCCTGCTGGGGATTTTAAGGCAAGAGATGTTCATTGCCTGCCTCCACACCATGACCCCGGTATTCCTTGGAGCTCTCCCGTCCAAATGCTTGCCAGGGTCAACCCTGCTTAGCTTCTGAGATCTGATGAGATCAGGCAGGTCAGGCTTGTTCAATTATCTGGGCAACTAGGATGCTGAGCAATTCTGTTAAGAGTCAAGGGCGGACTTTGCTGCTCTTGACCATGCAGGAGAAGGATGGCACAGACCTGTTCAAAAACTGCGGGGGGCGGGGGCAGCTTACGTTTCAGCTGTGCAGGTTGGAACACTGAGAGGAGCTTTTTTCTTCCTTCGAAGTGTCATGTTTTGATCCAGTTTGAGAATTTATCTCACCCTAATGTTTATACCAGCGGGCATTACCCTTTCTTTTTTCTAAGTCTTTCCCTTCCCATCCAATAATGAATATGAGCAGCCATACAAAAAAAGAAGAAGAAGGGGGGGACACACACCAGAAATAGGGAAGTACATTAGACCTTCATTAGTGTTTTCAAAAACTCTTTCTGTAAGATTTCTCTGTGCCTCCAGCTCTACTCCCTTTTTTAATTTAAAATTCTGCATATAATGTTCCCTTTTCTACTCAGGAAAAATAAACTCTCTTGTAGGTTTAAATCATTTTAAGAGGCAAGGCACAGCAAAGAATTGCAGGTAAGCAGGAATGGCTTCCCCTACCAGGGAATTTATATTCTCCCGTCAGAATAACGCATTATCCTGAAATTTGGTAATTCTCTACTATACATCCTTGCTGTTAAATGAATTTCCAACAGATTAAGAAGCATCAGACCTAAACACAGGACATTAGCTTTCAATGTGAGGACTGTTCTTTGTGATTTGTTGGCAGTTAAAATCTTTCCAGTGCCTTTTTTAAAAAAAAGCCAAATAGCAGCAAAAGGGCCCTGATTCAGACCAGGACCCTAGTGCATATTCCAATTTCCCAATCTCATAACTCTCCCCACTATCCCTGTACTGTTAGTTGTGCTGGAGGAGGCATGCAGGTGATTTCCATATTTCCCCAGCGATAAGCAGCAGTTTTCCAGGAAATGTTACAGTGGGAGGGGAAGAGTTGAACTCTTTTCTGTAGTGTAAAGCAAGGACCTTCTATCCCTGACAGTCGTTTGAGAGGTGTCTTTGTTGGCCTGGGCAGTAAGTGGGATTCCTGCTGCCACAAGGGTATGGCCATCTAGCAGAGTAGCCAGCTGACCCTCTAGCTGCTCGATCCCATGCCTACTATGAGTTGGTGTGGACCCCCCTCCCCCAACAAAAGAATACTAGTACAATTATCCCTTCCACATCGTGACTTTCCTCATCACAGTTTTGATATATTGTGGGTCAGCATAAGAAATCAAATGGAAATTTGGGGGGAGTTTTGCAGAAGCAGCAGATGATATGCGAGGGCCTGCAAACAACACTGAAAATGTTTAGAAACTTAGAAAGTTTAGAAATTTGTTGCTGTTCTACCGTACTTGTTACAGCTTCTGTTTACTCGAAGTAGCCAAATGAGGTGAGCTGCTCTGATTATTTTTCCATGTTGTGTGTTGTTTACTTCTTCTCCAGGACGGTTCCTTTTGTACCTATCAGACATTTGTTTAGGAAGAATACTATATAATTTGTTGTACATAATGCTACTTTCTCATGAGTTACAAGGGATGTGCTCTTCTGCCAAACCTACAGTGAGGAAATTCCTTGAGAAGAGCCCCATAAAGGAATCATTACAACATTCGGTGTAAATGAGCTTTTCTGGCAAAAGTGGCTTCATTTTTAATGTCATAATCAGTACCACTCTTGGTTGCATTACCAGAAGCATCATGACTAAGACTTCTAAGTGAATAATGCTGTTCAATACTGGGAAGTTCTTTTAGTTGAATTCAGTTTTTGGATACCATGTTTCAGTTTCAGACAGAGATGGACAGACCCAATGGATTTAGCCAGCAAAAAGACTTTTTAATGGGATGTGCTGAGTTGCTTCCAGACTAGATATTTGTCCTTTGTTTCCAACAGCTATTATACAGGATGGGGAAAAGTCCCTTGAATGATGGAAAAACAGAATGAGGATTTTTTTTTATTCTGAACTCATTGTTTATCAAACAACGGAGCAGGATGCCAACAGAGGTTTCAGAATCTGTAGGGGTTCAGATTATTGCCTATGGTTGGAAAGCTGAACTAGATACTCAGTAAAATCACATCTGAGATTCTCATTATCATGGACAGGAAAGGTGTCTGTACTTGTCTCCTCCCTTGGAGTTAAGTGTCTGAATCCAATAATGTGTGCTATATGATAACTGCATTAAATGGTAGTAGGGTCACCCATCTTACTAATTTGCTTACTGGAAAGACGGTAAACATAGCAACATCCCAATATGTGGGGCAGCCCTGGACAAACAACCCTCATTCGGCAATTCACACATTACATGGATCATCTTTTTCCTCCAGTGTAATTAATCTTCCCATTTAAAATGGTTCATCATAGGTCTGAGAGAAAGCCATCATCCTGATTTGGGTTCATCTCACACCACCTCTCCTGGATTTAGTGGTTTTCCTCTGGAGCATTTCCAGGCTTCGGAACCTTGCGGAAGAAAGACACAGTTCCTTGGCAACTAAATTATCCCCAATGATTGAATTCCCTGAATATTATTCACTGGGGGGGAAGGGAGAATGTTTGGAGCAGCAATCTGCTTGCTTCCTCTTCTTGTCACAACACATCTTCAGCTGCTTTTGGAAACAAGCCTTCAGAGTTGAAGGATGTGCCCCTTCCTTTTTGATGCTGAAAGCACAAGCCTCTCTCTTTTTGTCTCAGAGGAATTGGCAACCTCTGCTCATTAACAGCTAGCCAAGGCGCTTGAAGTCCATGGATAATTGTTTTAGATGGGATGCGGATGCTCATTTGGATGGGCCTCGCATGGAATTGGATGGGTCCGTGGGGATACGTGTGGCAAAGAAACAAATCGCTCTACCTTCTAACCAGTGTGCAGTTAATTTTGCACTCTAAAGTAAAGCCACTTTTAGGGCCACTGGCCAATGAAGACTTGCAAGGTTCTTTGTTTTTTATTTGTGCATTTTGAATTGGTTCAGATATTTCTTATCACAAATCTCCACCTCTGCTTAGGGATGCTCCTATGATTGTGGTGGGCCTGGTAGTGACAGAGGGGCAGCCTTGTTTTTCCGTTGGGAGGAAGGCACTCTGCACATAAACACACTGCACTTTTTTTTTCTGGTTCCAGGTCAACAGGATTGTGGAATTGAATAGTGAATGGAAGTGAATGGGAACCCTTCTCTTATGTGATAGAAAGTAAAGAGGAATATCATTGATATGGAGGGTGGGAGGAACCCGTTCTCTTCTGGTGGCAGCCATTTTAAACCAAGACTGTTTTTGCTTAGGTACCCCTTTACTCTACTCTATTTCTTGGTTGCACTAGAATTTTCTGTTGACTGTACATTGAGACAAGAAAAAAGAGGTGTTGATAGAGTTCTCCTTTGAGGTAGGAGCTAAGTTCACTTTCTGCCCTTGGTGGCCCTATCCACTAAGAATCAAGGCTACTGACATCTAATTAAACCTATCCTAAGTTTAGATTCTTAGTTCCAATAAGACTGACAATATGTGGGGTTATTTAGATTTATAAATGGGCAACATAACTAGGATACTGTGTGTACTGCACAGGTTATTAGAAATGGGACTTGTATGGTTACCAGAGTTTCTGAACAAGCATTTCTTCATTTCTTGGGACATCTCTCTGCCCGGCAGATGAAATGGAAAAGGTACACGAGTCAGGGGTGTGTAACTTTCTCAGCTGTGGTCCTGCAACAGCATTCAGGTCTGCAACTGAAAAGTCAGCCATGGCGATGGGCAAGAACTGATCATGAAATTGACAGCAATTGTGCTGTGTGTGGGCTGGTTCTTAATGCGCAATGCTGGTGGAGTTGTGATTAATTAGCTCTGCCGGGGAATTCAGAGGGATGAGCTGTTGTTGATGAGGCAAAACAGATTGAGACATCTTACTGCCAGCTGTCTGGACAGATCTTGTTAATGCTGTCTTTTCAAGATCCCTTCTTGGTGAAATGAGAAGTAGAGCATCTTCACGTGTCTCCTCCTAAAACCTCCAGACAGCTTCTTCAGAGGTTCTGCTGACTTGGGAGTCTATAGAACTGGGAAAATGGTTTGCAAGTGATGTGTGACAGCAATGCCGGATTAACTATTAAGCTAAGTACACAAAACAGTGGTCTCCTGCTCCTTTACAGCCGCTACCTTGCCAATTCCTGTAAACCAGATTTCTCAGTGGCAAAAAGAGTACACATCATGAGTGGCTATGCATCCATTTTACTTTAATGTTGTTAATACTCTCATTTTTATATTCAACCTCTTAGTTGTTCCCCAAAAGCTACGAAAATATTTAAAACATTTTTCTAACCAGTGCCATGTCATACTCTGTGTTTTTCCTCCAGTAAGAGGATCACAATGCAATCCTGGACAGAGTTTCACCCGTTTAAGTTTATTTAAGTCAATGGACTTAGAAAGGTGCTAACTCAACCTAGGGCTACACCCTGTGTTGTTAAGCAGACCACGAGAGAGAGAGGGTGTGGGGGTGAGAGAGAGAGAGGTTTAATTCAGAATTTAACTATAAAGGTGAAGTTAGGGTCATTGAGATCACAGTTGAAATGACTGAAAAAGAACAGGCCACAGGGTTGTCCAGCCTGTAAGGGAAACTCTAAACATCACTAAGTCTCCTGAAAGGTTTTTTTTTTTTTTTGGTCTTTCCATCATATCAATGCCCAAGTTGGCTTGAGTACAAGTTCTGTAATAAATAAAGCTGTGTTTAAAAGGATAGCACAATCCAGTCCCCCCCCCCCAAGCAAAATGAACAACTAGAAGCTGCATACATAAAAACAAAGCAAACAAACAAACTTAAGCTCAGTGTGGCGTGGATTTCCCCAGGTATCTGGACGAAGTCAAAGTCAACAGCAGGCTAATCTGTTGGGGAAGATGCAAATCAGAAAAGACCTGCCCCTTCCTTGCCACCTGAGTGCAGGGTCATTGCAGATGACTTCAGCAGACAGACCAGTTTGTCTGGGGGATTGCGATCTCCGAGCTGCTTTTATGCTGATGACAGCAGTTACAGTAAATTGGGGCTGGTTTATTATTTCCACCTCCCAGATTTCGAGATGGAGAAAAAGTACATGAGTCAGGTGTCAGGGTATCTGAGGTGCCTGTATGGAAAATATGTTATTGAAGACAGAGCAAGCAGAGCAGCCCCAAATAGTCCAGTTTATCCCAGGCTCAACAGAACTTGAGAGCTAAGCAGGGTTGGCCACAGTCAGTACTTGAGTGGAAGACCACCAAGAAAGGCTAGAGCTGTTACACAGAGGAAGGTGATGGCAAACCACCTATCATCATCTCTTGTCTGGAAAGCCCCACAGCTGGGCTCTGCATGAGCTGCTTGTGACTCAGCAGCACATTCTTACATTACAGACTCTAGAAACAATTTGTGTAGTTATTTCTTGCCATCCTTGACACAAGGTTTCGTTTGGAAGCAAACTAAGTTGCCAAATATGACTCCCTCCCAAAAGATTATTTATTTGCTTGTTTATTTTAAACATATGTGTCTCATGTAGTCTCACACTCAAGGCAGAAAAGAATGTAAAGTTAAAACAATGTACAGATAAAAAACTTACCATTTAAAAATGCACAGATTAGAAAGCACGCACAGTTTTAAAACACATGTCATTAAAAGCACTCAATTTAAGAACACTCAATTATATGCATATATACTCTCACATGATATCAGTTCAAATGTGATGATTACATTTGTGCTGGTGATTCTCTCTGATTTGACAAAGGTTGTTCCATAGTCATGGAACATAGTCAGCCAGTGAGCAAGCCTCTTCGTACATCTTTGGCAGAAGGATTTCATGTAATATGGGGAGGGTACTGTGTCATCCAGAGGGTACTCCTCAGATCTTAGTTGCCATGGTGACACATAGAAAGACTTAGCCATATAAGTCGCATTCTTTGGTTTGTGTCTGATTTTGGATTCTAATACTGGGGCAATTGCCAGCTGTGGTGGACAGCTCAGCATGGGGCAAAAGGCGAGGTGCAGGGGCAAAGAATAAGTTCTGGTAGTTTTCACAAGAGAGGCAAAAGGCTGCCAACGTATTTATTATTGTTACTGATAATATTGGCCATGGCAAAGCTGCTCTGCTAGTAAAAAGCTATGCTCTCTTTTCTGATTAGGCCAATAGGACTAGAAACTTCAATTTTAAATGAAAATTGAATGCAAGGTTTCCAAAATAACAACGCTGTGCACCAGATTCTAAATGGAAGGAAGCAGGCACGTTTAACCAACCTCAGCATGCCGCCGTTCTCTGTCTCTGGCTCTTTTGACACCGATGTAAGAACACTGTCAGGTGGACAGGCTGACTGAGGTGACTGTCTGCCTGACTTAAGGTCATATTTGTGTGTGCTTGACTTCAGAGTATAGATACATGAAACCTGCCTGAGTCAGAATTCTGTCTGCGTTGCTCAGGGTGAGTCACTGCAGCTCTTCACAGTTGTACTAAATTGTGGGGGGAGGTGAATATCAAACAGTGCAATGAAATATTGACTTTTTTTCAACAACAAATTCAGCCCACTGACTCCATCCTCAGAGTGGAGGAAACAGAAGAGACATAGCTTTTTTGTTTTTATGCATGTTAACATGGGGGCTGGAGAGGCAAAGATCTGGAGTCAGCAGAAGACAAGCAGAATGAATGTTTGAGTGTATGTCTTTATATTTTCCCCCCTGCCATTTCTTGAGTCTGTCACACAAATGAGATGTAGCATATTTGGAGGTGGGGAGGACTGTTGCAGATTTGCATGTGTCTCTTTAACTTTTGTGTTATAAGGATCTGAGAATAGTCTTGCTTTGTCAAACTAAAGATTAATCCAGTCCCTCATAATTAATCCTAGGTAAGGTATGAAGAAGACCTCAGTTGCTTTCCTGAAAATGTTGCTTTCCTTCAGCATCCTATATTCTGTGCCCTCTGAATGTGGAGCTTTTGTATAGTTATTGTGAATAACGGCTGTCCTCTCTAATTTTGTGTAATCCACTTTGACAGCGATCTAACCTAGTTGCTGTCATTGTTTCTAGTGACAATGAATTATGTAGGATAACTACTCATTGTGTGCAGAAGCACTTCCTTTCAGTGTTGTTTAAATGCAAATTCCTCACAACTTGCATTTAGCAGGAAGTCAAATTAGTTTGTAGTTTTTACCTATGTTGTCTTAGTAGTATAGAGTGACTGGTTCACTAATGTCTACCTTCCCACATTAGTTTTGTTGTTGCTATACAATCAGTGATAACTGTGCATTAAAGAAATCTATCCCTGGCTTTTGCATAGAGGGGGTAAATTAAAACATAATGTGGAAGATCCTCCACAACAGGCTCTCCACAGATTCAATGCCACTGTTCCTATGTTTGTATGTAGACACATATTCGGCCCAACCAGTGGCGAGCCACACGCCATGACGCCCAGCCCCCCTCCCAGTCTCCCTGCAGGCCAGTGGGGGGCGGGGCTCAGCCCAGGAGCTGGCCTGCTGCCACAGCGCTTCTCCAAGCCACCCCGCTGAGCCAGTGGTGGGATTCAAATAATTTAACAACTGGTTCTGGTGGTGGGGTTCAAATAATTTAACAACTGGTTGTTTACAAGCACCATTTTAAGAACCAGTTCTGCCAAAGTGGTGCGAACCGGCTGAATCCCACCACTGCGCTGAGCCCCACCCTCCCTTGGGCTCCTTGCTGGCTCCCTTAAGTGGGGTGTGGGGAGCAGGGGGGCATAATGAGGCGGTCATGCCACTGGGCCCAACAGAGCTACTAGATAACTTTTTCATTCTTGTTACCTTTTATAGTTTTTCTTTGTGGGGCAGGCATCAGTTCATTATTTGTCACAAAAGTTCACTCTTGTGTTTTTTTGTCTTTTGAGGTTTCACAGACAGCACCTCCATAGAAAGGAAACCGAGTTAAAATGAAATATCACTCTTCTGTGGATGAGATTGCTGATATTTTTCAGTGTCCAAAACATTGCAGCATTTTATGAAATGATTTTAGTCAAGTGCTAGCAATGCACAGCCATGATAACATGAAAGGGAACAACCTCAGAGCTTCTGTCTGAGGCTCATTTTCATTTTTTCAGGGGAGGAAGGGCACCTGTGTGCGTAGTATTGGTTAGCTTTTGTAAAAGGTTGATTTAAGGGTTGATTTAAACCCACTAAAGAGTTCCTCTCAAAAGAAAAAAAAATTACTGATCAGTTCCTGAGCTGACTCTTGGGAAGGGGGTGGTGGGTATTATAAACACATGGACACATCTGAACAAAAATAAATGATACATCTGGCCTTTAACAACATTTCCATTGTTAGAAAAAAAACACAAATTTCGGGCTTTTTAGAGAGGGGCTGGAAAATTGCAATGGTCACTATAGAGAGTTTCTGCTCCCTTTCTGACTTGTCACGCTACCAGGTCTTGGGAAATTAAGTAGGGCTGTTGTAGTCTTGCAAGTGAATGTATGAAGTTAGATAGGAAGGGACTTCAATTCCAGGAAATGAGGTGGTATCACAAGGAGATGTTTGGGCCACAGCAGAGGCAGCATAGAGCCTACTGGACACTGTCCCCAGTAGAGTAATGCCTAAGAACATAAAACTGAGCTTCAGGGGGTGGATCACTGAAATCTCCTCATGGCCAGACACTTACTGAGAGGCATTAGGCAAGTCTCACTCTCCAAGCCTCCATGCCCCCAGCTGCAACATGGGAGGGATAATACTGGCCTGCCTTACAAGGCTGTTGTGTGGATTGCAGCGATCATTGCATGAAATGCTTTGAATGCTGAAGGTGCTGCACAGACGTCCAGTGCTGTTATCGGGCATCTTTCTCCCCTATGGAAAGACTTCATTTGGCTCAAGACTGAAGTTCATGGACCTGGCAAGATTTCGATCATTGTGAGCACAGAGAAGAGGCGCACCTTATCTGCTTCTGCTTGCGAGGGTGATGACCAAGATGGCATGTATTGATTCTGTGCATTCGCAGATGGTGAGGAAAAAGAAGGCATAGCATAAAGCTCTGGCAGACGTTATCTTACTGTGCCTTTGGGACTGAATCCTAGCAGTAAGCTCGTTCCCGGTTGTATCTTCCATCATCTTTTCAGAAGTCCAAAGGAGGGCAGGAAGTCAATAAAATTAAGCTGCCTTCCGCTGAACCAGGCTGCTGATCCACTTTGCATTGCCTACTCTGACAGGCAGAGGCCTTTCCCAGCCCTGCACGCAAGATCCTTTTAATTGGAGGGCCGGAGATGGAACCGGGGAGTTTGCACATGCAAAGCCTGTGCGTTTTGTCCCTCCGCCGTTCTTCGAACGTCTAGCCCAGAGTCTCAAAGTAAATCGATGAAAGCAGTGAAGCAGATCTCAAATTACAGTGGCGTATATGTCAGTATTAAAATCTGGCATTTCTGGCTGCGAGCCATACATTCGATCACCTGTAAACAACTGTGTAGGAATCCGGTTGCCTTGCATCCAAAGTGCTTTCCGAGTTGTTGCGCTGTGGAAGTTTATTTCAGTCGTGAGCCTGTTCTGCAGTTTGCACAGCTGATTAAAAAAATAATCCCAAACTTTATGATTAGAAAGATTAAAATCAGCAGCACCAGATTTCCCCCCAGGAGACCTCTCTTGCTATGATTGGGGGCCTTAACGCAGATAATAGGATGGGTGAGGGGCAGATACCAGATTCAGAGCTATAAGTCTGCAGGCCTGCAAAAACAAAACAAACAACCAACCTTGAAGTGGTGTTAGGTGTAGATTTCGTCTTCCTGAAAATCTCCGCTTCCATTTCATAACAAGAACAAATGTCTAACCCTCTTCAAGTTTATGAAAAGTCACATAGAAAATAACCTGCTGAAAAATGGAATGGATGAATTAGATTTCCAGTGGCTGAAGAATGTGGGCTCATTGTCTTGCCATGCAACCCTGGCTAGAAATACATGCTGGCCTTTGTGGTTGTGTTCATAACCAATAAAACTGGGCATCTACCTTTTTTGTGTTTACCTTTAACAAGACAGCCACTTGGACCAAAGCAGCTGAGTCTTTGAAGCCCTTCCCAGGGACCGTCACCAGAAGAAAAGGTTCTTTGCTCAGCATCCTTCACCTGTCCCTGACCCCTCTGTGAAACTTCAAAAAGGTGGGATCAAATGTCATACAGTAACAGAATCCTTCTAAGATGAGGCAAGTTGTTCATGTCAGCCAGTTCCATAGAAACGGCATCCTAATCTTTATTCTAACCGGGTTTCAGCACTAATTCATGTTTTGACAAATGCAATTTGACATAAGAACTGTGGGAGTTGGGGCTTTCGTTTTTGATCTGGCTTTTAAATTATTTTGATCCAAATTCTACTCTTCTCCCCCCCCCCCACCCACCATCCCACCTTTTCAGTTGTAAACTCTGTTATTAAAGTTAGCATCAAATGCTATTTGCAAACTCTGCGCTGTAGTATTTAAGTGCCCTGTTATATGCAAGATTAAGTATGATGGCTTTTTAATGACTTCTGCTGTTCATTTTGAACACAGAGAATGGATTACTGTATACTTTGCTCCATACAGCCCCTGACCCCTTCCTCCCTCTGTTCTTGATTGGGGATTTTGTCCTATGAGAAACTCCATATAGGGATATTTGTTATGGAGCCATTCAGATCTTCTGGATTCTTTCTGTGCTAGTGAAAAGAACTGGGAATTCTTCTGTCTGGTGGTTTTATTTTGTTTTGTTTCTGATGCTGGGGAGGGGATGAGGACAGGAGCAGAGGGGGGTACTGTGCTAAAATGGGAAAGCTGAGAACAGTTGAAAAGAAGCAGCCATTTTCAACACTGTTAAACACATTAATGTTATCACAAGAAACACTGAGCGCCTCCCATCAGTTCATCTGGCTCCAGCATTGTTCACTCTGATGAGCAGTGACTCTTCCCGATGTCCTAAAACCATAAGAAGAGGCCTGCTGCACCAGTCCAGTAGTCCATCTAGTTCAGCATCCTGTTTCACGCAGTGTTCGGTCTCGATCCTTGAATCAATAAACAGGCTCTGGATTGTTGATCAGTAGCGTTTATTGGAAAGGTAACAAAGCACTTATCTTGCAAGAAGCTAGTTCTGCCAGACCTGGCTTTTGCAACCTCCTTTATTTAGAAACAATCCCCCCTCCCATTTTCCCAAAGAATGTGAGAAAGAGTTACATCGGAGCCTAAGAGCTCCCCAAGGTCAGCGACAGATACAGATAAAGCCACCTGGCCTTCTACCCCCATAGAGCAACAGAAACATCCCACTTCCCCTGAGAGTAGAAAGTGTCAGGGGCAACCCTAGTTATCTACCAAGCGTGTGAAGCCATGAAAGTAAGGTCAAGGAAAGAATGTTCCATTAACACAGAGGTTGCATTTAACAAGCAGAGTACATATATCTAAAAGCAGTTACATTGACAGGGATGCATCTCAATCAGCTAAATATAATCACCGACTATATTTCATGTAGCCATGGCCTGACGTTAGAAATGCATCTTAATCAACTAGGTGTCATCCCTGACACACAGTGGCCAACTGTTCACTATGGAGGGCCAGCAACCACAGCATGGAGGCCTCCTAGCACTGGGTTTTGGACGTTTATTGCTCTAGAATGTGGAGGTTCCTTTAACTCACCGGGCCTGATAGCTGTTGAATCTGTATGAACCTTCTTTTTAACTCGTACTCCTTATGGCTGGCGATTTGGGGAAAGATTCAAGCCTGGAACCTTCTACATGCCCAGAATGAACACTGTAATTGAACCATGCGTTCTTCCTAAAGCTACCAAGTGTAATTTTGGCCCTACTCTTGATGCATTTGCCCAAGTTGTGCTTTATGTGAGCTAGTCCTGTTTTGATTAGCTGTTGTTTTTACTTGAATGCTTGGCACCACAGTGGGATGATCCAGAGTTTTCCTTTCCCTTCTGTGCTTTTTCTGTCATGTTCAAATTATGTTGTCTGTACCAATCAGTGCAAATGTGAATTGAAGGGTGGGATATCGAAGCACCCCCCTCCCTTTCGTGCCTCCCCCAACCTGTGATTACTTAGTGCTTTAGTGGCTTGATTACATGACAGACTTACTTAAACCTGTAAGTGTCCTTGTCTGTGCAGCTAGACAGGAGCCTTCCAGAGGATTCTCCCAACGGCCCACCAAGCACACATTGTACTTCCTAATGAGCCTCAGGCAGCGTTCGTTCCTTGTTGCTGAGCCATCCCACCGACCAGCCCCCCCGGATGCCATTGGTGGACAGTCTCAGGAGAGAAGGCCAGGCTGGCAGAAAAGAAATCGGAACTGACGAGTGCTTATTAGCTGGTCCAGTTCAAAAATTTTTCCTGGCGGGACGGCTGGAGAGGAAGTAGGGTTGAGCTTTAGGCTTCTAGTTACGTGTTAAAAGCCAAATGCATTGCTAACATTTGCTAGTGTGAAACATGCTCCATGTCAGTGGATGTTTGGACACCGTATGGGAAGTTTGACAGAATTCAGCAACTATGGCAGGAGGAATGAGGTGCAAATAATGGGCAGGTAACTGTGAAAAGGAAAAGGCTCAGGAAAAGGGTTGTTTAGCATGTTGTGGGTTTTCCAGGTTGTGTGGCTGTGTTCCAGTAGCATTTTCTCCTGTCGTTTCGCCCACATCTGTGGCTGGGCATCTTCATCCTCTGAAGATGCCGGCCACAATTGCAGGCGAAACTTCCGGAGAAAATGCACGGCCACACAACCCGGAAAACCCACAACACGCTAGTGATTCTGGCCATGAAAGCCTTCGACAAAGGGTTGTTTAGCTTGCGATAGACACAGGTCTAGAACCTCTTGTCACTTGCACATTTTTAGGCATATCGATTCATTTTTATCTGACCTTTCCATCAGAGAGCTTAGAGCAGCATGACCTTCCCATTTCATCATCACAGCCACTTTGCAAGGTAAGCCAGGCTGACAGTGCATAATTGGGCCAAGGGCACCTGGTAAGCTTGGTGGAAGAGTGGGGATTTGAATCCTGATTTCCTGATCCTACGCACTAACCCACACTGGCTCTCACAACCCTGAAGACTACATACTCCTCTTTATTTAAAACACGAAACAAAGTGTTTTCTGAAATCCCATGCTGAATACCAGGTTCCTCAACTATAGAGCTGCAGTGTGAAATTCTGCATATGTTTGTAAGAGTGGATGTTGGAAAATCTCTTCTGGATTCTGAGAACACTGAGAAAGCTGCCAGGAATAACATTTAAGGGCTGGAAATTTGATTCATGTACAAATATATATATATATTTTCAAGACTATCATGATAAGTGGAGATGAGTTACATTTAAAGGAAATTTTAAAACAATTTTATAGTATATGTGTTTTAGTAGGAAATAATTAGTATGGAGATTAAGACATGATGGGAGGAAGTATGGAGATTAAGGAAGGGCAGTGAAAAATAATTAGTATGGAGATTAAGACATTGCCAAGAGGAAGGGCAGTGAAAAATATTTGGATTGCCTATCTAATGACTTGAATCTTGAGGTTATTTTTATGTAACTGTATATTTTATTGTATGGACTGTGTAACAGCTGAAGGTTTGTCAGATTTATATGTAGGCATTTTATTGATGAAATGTTGTAGAAACTTTTAAGGGCTGGTCTTTGACCATAATAATAAAGTTCTGTTTTGTTCTTCTGGGTTCTGTGTTGGCAGATGTCCCTTGACTCCACCTTCAGCCACATTGATTTACTACCATTATTTCTGATCTATCTTTTAGGAATGTGCAAAGTTACCAAAACTGGTGAAAAACATAGAACAAAACAAGGGGGAGGAAGCAGAGGGCAGGCAGTGTGAGGAACACACAGCTGCCACGAGAGTACGAGCAGCAATGCCAAAATGGTCTTTTGGGGAGAAGTTTTGGAGGCTATTTTAATCTGATGCCAGCACTCTACACCTCCCCTCTCCTCTTTCTTAAATTACACAAGTAACTTTAGTTTGCCTTCATTTGCCTGTTTTCTTAGCTGAATTGTCCTGGAGATCTCCGTAATCTCTTTTTCATTACTCTGGTTTGTTACAGGCTAACTTTAGCTGACACACTGGGCTCTGGCCCCTGAAAATTTCCGCCACGATAAATCAGTCGGCCTTTTCAAGGTGCTCTCAAAGTTCTTCCTTGTGTTTGTGGCATCAGCAGGCTGAAATATGCCAGGGTCTTTTTGCCATTGTTCTGCCCTCAGAGCTGTCCATTCAGCACCTTTCACAGGCTCTGAATTGAAAAAAAACAACTTTGTGTGGATTTCTATAAAGTAGACGGAACTGACCAGAGATATGTGATAAGCTTTCTGGGTGGGTAGACAACTAAACAGAGCTGCTTTGTTTTGCTCCTTGGGTATGTCTGTTCTTCTTTGTTACCAGTTGAATAAATAAAGCATAGGCCTTAGAACGAAATGGTACCAGTTCTCTTTGGAAGTGAGTGTGGGTAAAGACAGGCTCTGTGACTGCTACTATGTGAGTTTTCTTCTTCTGTGGTCCCACTCATATGCATACAGATAAAGAAAGCAAGTTAAGACCTTATTTAAAGTTCAGTGATTTGGCAATATTTTTTAACTGTTTCTCCTCGTGTCAGAAACAATAGCATGAAGTTTGCTAGCTATCAGTAGTTTTAGAGTTGCTTTTCTTGCACTGGCCTTCTCCTATGGGTGTCCAGCAGTTCCTACTCATTCAAGACTGGATCATCTTTGGATCATATGGGGTGGGGCTCTTTTCAAAACCTTTTCCAACAGGCAGCAACATTTCTTCAGTGCTCCAGTCCTAGTTCTTCACTTCACCTTTTAGGTTTTCCTATTATCTTGCTCTCTCCCATCTCTGTTCCCAGTTGTGCTGGTTAGGCCTAAGGAGTAGCAGGGCAATTTCTTGGGAGGGGAAAAAGAGGACACCGGTCATGGTTCCTTATTTCCTGAGGGCTGGCAAGGAACTTCATACCCAAAGTGAAATTGCTTCCATACTGTTCCAGCACAACAAACGAGAAAGGGTTTTTGCGCATACTGCAGAAGAGGTGGACACCTGAACAGAGCAGCCTTAATGCTCTTTTAACCATCATCCCCCTTTTTCCTCCTAGCAGAAGGAAAGTGCAAACAATCTTGAGCTCCTCTGTTCTTATTCTTGAAACAGGGTAAATCCTTGCACTGTGGCCAACAAGTAGCAGCCTCTACGATGCCAGGCCTTCTCTGGAAATCATCTTGAGGAAGAGCAGTGGCCAGGCGAAACACCCCCTGCCATATTGGAGGATCAGGTCCTGTCCAGCACAACAGCAGATTCTCAGGAGTACAGTATTGGACTTGGAGGGTCACAGATACCTCCAGTCACATACACTTCCACCAAACACAAGTTCTAGGGAAAAATTTAAGGCCAAATTGCATTCAGCATTGCGTATGTAGGATTGGGTCTCCTGACGTAATTGAAGTTCAAAAAGAACTGCTTGATCTGGCAGGGATCAGTGTTTGGATCAGGACTGCAGTACCAGGGCAGGGAGATTAATAGTGTCCTCCTAAGCAGAGTTATCTCCTAAGTCTTTTGGCTCAGAAAGGTGTGCATACACTACATCTCTTAAAAGCCAATGGATTTAATTTAGAGCTGGAGAGATTTCCTTTAAGGAAACAGCATGGGGAGAATTAAATCTAGAATTTAACCAAGAGAGACTTTTTCATTCATGTTATGCTGGTTCAGTTCTGGAATAAAAAACCCACCCTTGGAAATTGCCCATAACGTCACTCGCCCAGAGAGACAAAGGCAACTGTTTTGATGGTTGCATCGTTATTCTTCTGCCCTCCAAATGCTCAATAATTCACTTGACGTTGGTAATTTTCCTTGTACTTTTCACAAGGCCTCTCCAAGAACTAGTCCAGTTCTCAGCTCTACATTGTCCAGACATCATCTTTGACACTCTGTCAGGTTTGCTGGTTTCAATGACCTATTCTAACCTGGGAATATGTCCGTGAAGACAATCTGTTCTCATCATCAGCCACCTCGAGCCAAGAGGAAGGGCAGTGAAAAATATTTTGATAAGTAAAATAAAATCCTCATCCATGTAGGGTATACTTTTAAGTTCACCCCTCAGGGTTCCTTCAAGGTCAGTGCTCCAAACTTGGATGACTTGGTCAGAGATCAGTTTTCTGGACAGTCTGTAGATGGCAGCTTGAACAAGGAAGCCAGGATTTTTCTGTCAAGCACCGGCCAGCCATTTCCAAGTGAACCTTCGGGATGCAGCCATGTTTGGATTCTGCAGATGCCATAACTGTGTAATGTGGAGACAGCTATGCAGGCCAATAAAATCGTCATTTTAATCCACATGGAGGGATTGCTTGAATGTCATTTTGAATATTTCATTAGAGAAGGGGTACAGAATCTTAGTAAACAAATGGTTGAAGACTTGTTCAAAGGTTAAAGTTCCCCACAGAGTTTTTGAAGCACAAGAATGGTGGTTCCAATCCATAAAAGTGAGTCCTCTGAGTTAATTGAATTGGGTTAAGATAGCTCTGGGATGCTGTTCTGTCCTGGCATTGTCTCTGCTATGCTTTAACTAAGGCTTTTAAAGGTTCTGTACCCTTCCCTCAGCTGTTTCCCAGTTTCCACCTGTACAAGTTTATCCTATTTGATCTTCTCTGGGGCGGCCCCCTTCCTTTAGGAATCCCACCCTGCCAGCAAGCAGAACAAATTAAAGCATTGTTAAAGCTTGCCACTGGCGTAGGAAATTGCTACAATACCTGCTGTAATTCCGCATCCTCCATCTACTTTGACTGGGGGAATAGTTCAAAGCCTTTTTATCTGAGGCAAAGCTGGTGGGTTGAATCAACCAGCCTCTCATCGGCAGCCGAATGCAGCTCTTTCCTGACGCTGAGATGCATAGAATGGCTGGGCTTGATAAGTCTGAATGGAACAGCACTACTGGAATTAAAAACATGCCGTGAACTTCTGAACTGCTATGTTGTTCTCAGTATAAGAGAGTTCCCTGTAAACTACCAAATGATGTATACTGAGAAAGAGAATGGTCTAGCTCAGGGGTAGGGAACCTGCGGCTCTCCAGATGTTCAGGAACTACAATTCCCATCAGCCCCTACCAGCATGGCCAATTGGCCATGCTGACAGAGGCTGATGGGAATTGTAGTTCCTGAACATCTGGAGAGCCGCAGGTTCCCTACCCCTGGTCTAGCTTCACATACACGTTTGTTGCAGTGTGTTGGATGTGGGTAGTAAATCACCTGACTGACAGGCAAGTGAACTAGCACTATGATGAGCAAAATGAAATTTAATAAGTGTGAAAGTGTGATAACATTTACAACCCAGAATCTGCATACATTGCAAGCAAGTAACTGATACTGTGCATACACATAAGACTACAACCAAGAATCTCAAAAAGCAAATCTTGGGAATGTTCTGTGAAACTGTTTACAATGCTTTGAAGGCATGAATAGGGCAGAGATAGCATCAAAGAGACTGCATAACATCCAAGAGTCTGTGTGATAATGCCTCGAGCACATTCAGCATTTCTAGCAGGCTGGGTCCATGTCATGAAGGTCCCGGAAATGCAGGGATTTCTGTGGTTGCCATCCAGAGAGTCTTGGACTAGATGCAGCAGATGGTATGAAACATCATCCATCCAAAACCGGTTCCGTGGTCAAACAAAAAGCCCACATTTTCATAAACTGACTTTATCAGCTGATCACATTAGAGCAATTATTATTGCACGCTTGCCTTGAATTAATTTTGGAGTACTGGAAATAGTAGCATCTGTTAAAATATTGCCCCCATAAGAAGTTTCTGACACTGTACCCATTGTTATTTTGTGTTTTTGTTGGGTGTGGGTTTCCAAGATGGAGAGCTTGGGTTGTGGGTGGGGAGCATATTGGTAAATCTCAGCCTGCAGCCACAGTTTAAGAAGATTAAATCAGTGCTGTGTTAAGCAATGGTGCTAACAGTCTCTGATCGTGCTTCTAATAGCCCTGCAAGCTCCATGGTTGCTTGTTTGCTTTTCATGTAGACGGTCTTTCGTTCAATCCCTGCCATATCTGGTTAAGGAGTTCAGGTAGCAAGGGTTAGAGGTGAGCTGCCACATGAACACATGAAGCTGCCTTCTACTGGGAGGCAGTGTGGTGTAGTGGTTAAAGTGTCAGACTTGGATCTGGGTAAATACTAAACAATGCAAAAAGAATGGTGTAGAGATAGCATGTATCTCATGACTTTGTATGCCTGGTCCCTGAAACTTTGGGGGGATCAAACAGTAGCGAATATTATTTATGCTAGAATAAAATATCCCAGCTGCGGACAGGCTATGAGATTAAGTGTCTCTGACAAAGCAGTCCGGCCGCTGCAAAACAGGAGAGACCGGGAAACAACTATCTAGAAATATACAGTCTTTTCCAGAAATTAACATTCATTACTACATGTTGGAAGACTGTAAGATTTACCTGTTTGAGAGGCTTCTGCACTGGGACTTAGCTGAGTCTTCCATCACTTTCGTCTTTTTCCCTTTAGTGTGCTTTGGACACGCTTCTTTTCACGACACTGTTCTCTTGTAAATTGGGCTTTGTATGTATACTGTTTTTGTATCATTGTTATTGTGTGCACTGTATTTTGCGCCTTCTGATCTCCTACCTCCTCACGTAATATATTCCTTTACAGCTTTATTGTGGTAGTCATAAGAACATAAGAAAGAGCCTTGTTGGATCAGACCAGAGTCCATCTAGTCTAGCCCTCTGCTGCTCACAGTGGCCCACCAGATGCTTTTTGGAGCTCATATGCAGGATGTAAAAGCAATGGCCTTCTGCTGCTGCTGCTGCTGCTGCTGCCGGGCACCTGGTCTGCTAAGGCATTTGCAATCTCAGATCAAGGAGGATCAAGATTGGTGATTCAACTTCTCCATAAATCTGCCCAAGCCCTTTTAAAAGCTATCCAGGTTAGTGGCCATCACCACCTCCTTGGCAGCATATTCCAAACTCCAATCACGCGTTGCGTGAAAAAAATGTTTCCTTTTATTAGTCCTAATTCTTCCCCCCAGCATTTTCAATGACTGCCCCCTGGTTCTAGTATTGTGAGAAAGAGAAAAAATTATCTCTGTCAACATTTTCTACCCCATGCATAACTTTATAGACTTCAATCATGTACCGTCTCAGATGTCTCTCTCTCTCCAAACTAAAGAGTCCCAAACGCTTCAGCCTCTCCTCATAAGTAAGGTGCTCCAATCCCTCAATCATCCTCGTTGCCCTTCTCTGCACTTTTTCTATCTCTTCAGTTCATTGGTGTGGTAGGTTTTTGTTCTGTTTTATTTTTATTAGGATCTGGGTAGACCCAGGTTCAAAATCTCACTCAGCCATGGAAGCTCACTGGGTCACCTTGGGCCAGTCACAATCTTTCAGCCTGACCCACCTCACAGGATAAAATGGAGGGGAGGAGAACAATGTAAGCCAGTTTGGTCCACAATGGGGAGAAAGGAGGGATATAAATAAAGTTATATATATAGAGAGAGAGTCAGATCCTTGGCCTCTCAAGGTCCATCTTATCTACTCTGACCAGCAGCCATTCTCCAGAGTCTCGGGTCAAGGTATTTCATGTTACCTACTGCCTGGTCCTTTTTTAACTGATTGAACCTTTTTTAACTGATTGAACCTACATGCAAAGGAAATGCTTTGCTATTGAACTGCAGCCCTCCATTTTCTGGGCCTCAGAAGACAATACTGGACTAGATGGACCAATGGTCTAATGGTGTTAGGCAGTTTCTAGTATTCATATGGAAGAAGAAGAAAAAGAAGGAGGAGGAGGAGTTTGGATTTATATCCCCCCTTTCTCTCCTGCAGGAGACTCAAAGGGGCTTACAATCTCCTTGCCCTTCCCCCCTCACAACAAACATCCTGTGAGGTGGGTGGGGCTGAGAGAGCTCCGAGAAGCTGTGACTAGCCCAAGGTCACCCAGCTGGCGGGTGTGGGAGTGCACAGGCTAATCTGAATTCCCCAGATAAGCCTCCACAGCTCAGGCGGCAGAGCTGGGAATCAAACCCGGTTCCTCCAGATTAGATACACGAGCTCTTAACCTCCTACGCCACTGCTGCTCCTATACGTTCTTAATATCTTTATCAAAACTGGAATACTACCTACCACATAAGAGGTTTTTAAGTATCAACTCGATACCTACTTCTTGGTCATATTATAGTTGCAGTTCCTGTGTTGGCAGAGGGTTGGACTACTAGATGACCTTGGCAGTTCCTTCCAACTCTGACATTTTATAAGCATATAAAATATAGTTGCCCCAACCACAAAAGGGTATGTTAGCACTGGAGAAATGACAGATAAGTGCAGTCAAAAGTATTTGGCTTTGCAGTTTCGATGAGTAGATGTTAAGGAGATGTTAAGGCTGTCAGTTATAGGACATTTTGGAGGTCATTACTCTGTAGTGTCACCATAAGTCAGAAGCAGCTTGGTGACCCTTAACGCGCACACACAGAGCTAGAAAGGACCCGCTCCCCCTGTGCAAGGCTGAATGTAATGTTCCAGTATTCTCCTAGGGTTTGCTTTTGAGGGGAACCAACTCTGTCCCATACAAAATATTTTTACAGATCCCATCAAAAGATGATGCAAAAGAAAGGAGACTACTGAAAGTCCTCTGGTAGAAAACACCAACTCTCCAGCTGTTGATTCCTTGGACATTAAGCGTTTGAGGAACGCGTTGTGCAGTACAAAGAACAAGCCGTCAGTGAATCCCGTCTTCTGTAGCGTACAGTACACGGCAGTGGGGAAGACAAAGCTATGTTCACCATGCTGGATAAAAGCGCAAAGCCGGTTCCTAATCTCTTGGCATAGTGCGTATGTTCAAAGGCATTTACTTTATATACAAGTCCTTTACAAATTCAAACGGTATCTCTCCCCCTCTCCCCCCCCACCCCCCACCCCAATTACAATTAAACAATCTGGCAAACTCAATGTTGTCACTCAGTCTCTGTTTAGTTGTGGAGTAGGGGAAACTGAGTACTTCTTTTAGAAAGTGTGTGTGTGTTCTTTATTGTAGGGCTTTGTGGATTGTATCGTCAAATTAAATCAAGCCTATTAGCATGTTTCTTTTATTATATCACAGTAATAGGCTGTGCCTCAGGCGTTGCTTGGTTGGCACTGTGTGGGGTTTTGTCAGACTCTCACTCTCTGCCAGTGTCTTGCTAATGGTCCACGTTGCTTGGAGCTGGTAAACTCTTCCCACTAACAGAAAAGAGCATAAAAATCACATAATCATTAATATTGCAGAGTCATTAGAGCTGATAAAAGGAAAGGCAGGATCTCAAGGTCAGTTTGTTTTACAAACACGTTGCAGAATCACCCACCTTTTTCGGAACAAACTTGTAGTTTGGACTGTGTGGGCAGGGAAGGGGGCGCCTGTTGCTCCATCAGGGGTGTGCTCTCCTCTCTAACACAGACCTGAGCTGACCTGGCAGTTTTTTCCACTCTGTTCCAGCAGAATCAGAGCTGCGAAATGAAGAGTGCAAAGATCAAGAAAAAGGAGCCTGAACTGGCATCGTTGCTGAATTAACGGACTGAATCTGAACTAATGTTGGTCTGTTATAAATAATTTCAGACTATGTTGGAGGTGCAGCATGTGCATTTTGAAAGTATGGAAGGCCCGCAGCTCAGGGACTGGAGCCAGTGGGGTTGATGGTGCAAACCTACCAGAAGGGCCAGGAGCAAAACACTGATGAACAGCTAGTTTTTGCTTATTTTGTGTACGAGCTGGTGGGGGTGCCACAACCAGTCCCAGGTCCTTGGTGCATGTTGCTGTGTAACATGCAAGGTGGAAATGTTCTGCCACGCATGCAATTAAAACATGTCAGGGTACAGTTTTATAAGCAGCCCTAATAACTATCAGATTCCCACTGATCGCTTGTAGCGGTCGTCTCCCTCCCCGTTTTTGATGTATTGTGTGAACTCTGTGTGTGTAAGCAGTCTTTTTTTTTAAAGCGGGGCAGTAAAAACATGCCGTTAGTTTGCGTACATGCTGTGTGCAGTCAGCAATGTGCTGACTGGCTCGAAACTGTCAGTGGCTTTAGTACTGGAATAAACCAGGAGGTCTTAAAACAAGAAGTCATTAAAAGAGAATTAGGACCGAATTGGAAGGCTTGAAAGGAAAATGGCAGTGCTCGGAAGAATGCCATTTACCAAAAAAACCAACAAGGAGTAAAAACATTTGTATTGAAGTCATCCAGTGTTTGTCGTTCTTGTTCTTTATGACAGCTCAGAGCAGCTTCCGTACTTCCTCCTAGAGCAGGGGTCTCCAGCTCTGGCGCTTCAGATATTCATGGACTACAGTTCCCATCAGCTCCTGCTGGCATGGCCAATGCCATGCCAGCAGGGGCTGATGGGAATTGTAGTCCATGAACATTTGAAGCATCAGAGTGTACACCTCTGTCCTAGAGAGTCTCTCCCATTCAGGCAAAGACCTTCCCAGAAGGACGCTTGCAGTAACCGCAGGTGCTCTAGCAACATGTGCTGGCCTTTTTTTTTTGTTGGAGTGGAGATGTCCTCTTAGTTTAACTCACTATGAAATGTGAGCTAAACTAAGAAGACAATAGGAGCAATAGGAAGGTTGCTAACTTTTTCTGTAAGGTGGCAAATTTTAGAACTTTGGACAAAAATACCAACCTCTGTTTCAAGGCACCATCCAAGAGTCTCCTGTGTACGTGGGAGGGGGGTGGGATGCCTCTAAGTGCCCCTACAGCCATAACTGCTCACAGTTACTCTGTGAGTGGGGCAATGTCACGTTTGAGAGCCAGTGGCTTCGCTGAAGCTCAGAGCAAGTTAGAATCTCCCCCCCCAAAAAAAACCTCCCCCCAATTCTTTCTGAGGTTTATTTCTTTACTATTAACACTTCAACTCTTTGAGTGCAACGTCTAGAATAATCTCAATAAACTCATCAACACCCATTGCACCCAGAGTTTGTTTCTTTACTTCATATATATACTGCCGCTCTCCCCAAAGGAAATCCTAAGCAACTTATGTCACTCTCCCCTCCTCCAGTTTATCCTCACAACAACCCTGTGAGATAGGTGAAACAGAGAGAGAATAAGCGACCCAAAGTCACCCATCAAACTTTCATGCTAGAGTGGGGATTAAAACCTGAGTCTCCCAGATCCTAGCCTGTGACTGTAGACACATGTGCACATGCGTACACACACCACGTTTGCAGTCCCAGGTAGGTGAAAATGGGAGGGGTGACGGGGGGGGGGAGATCAGAAATTGTTTAGACGGAGCTCCTGACAGTCGCGATAGAATTATGTTTGCTGTAGATATAAACTGTTGCCCCCTGCTGGAGAATTATAATAATGACCAGTCCAGAGGGGAACAGTAACACTCTTAGTCAATCCAGCAGTCCTGGGTTTTTTTTGTTTTTGGACATGAGTTGTTTTGGACACACGAGAGGTTTGTTTAAAATCCTGCTGTTGCCCGTTGATGTCATCTCTTGCATTTGCATCTACTCTGGAAAGCTGTGAGTCATTTTGCAATGGAAGTGTACTTTTGATGTTCAACGGCGCAAGCGGTATGCCATTGTGAGAATTATCTGATCTCGTGCGTCATCTAGCTCAGCAAGAGAGCTGTTTGCCGCCTGTGCCGGGCAGCTGTGGAGAAACCAGCGCTTTGTCCTGAAAGATCCTGGCGGGGTTTGATGCAGACCAGACATTATCCCTCCCCTGAACAATTGTTTCTCTAAAAACATAGCAGGGAAGAGGATTTAAGTTGAATACCTGCATGTTATCTGTTATGAAACTGGGCGAGGAGAGCTGGAAATGCTGCTTTGTCCAGTGTACTTATTCTTTTACAGTCTTATTTATAATTTGCAGAACAAATTAAACTCAAGCATAGAATTGCCATCTTCCAGTGGGGACGTTTCTGGAGATTTAACGGTGGAGCCAGATGAGTGCAGGGTTTGGGAACAGGAAGGGACCTCAGTAGGGTATAGTGGTATAAAGTCCACCTCCAAAGCAGCCATTTTCTCCAGGGCATGAGATCTCTGTAGTCTGGAGATCAGTTGCAATCCCAGGAGATCTCTAGGCCCCACCTAGAGGTTGGCAACCCTACTTACACACAAGATTCCAGCTTCAAACCTATGTTTTGCTTGGAGGGAGGCTGAGCTTCAGAGGCGTAGCTCCAAGGGGGCGGGGGGGCGACGCAGTGGGCACACACCCCTGTGGGGTGTGACAGGGGTATTCCAGGGTGGGGTGGGGTGGGGTGGAGGATGCCCCGGGGCACTGGGCGCTTTTCCCCCTGCTACACTCTGGTGCGCTTCTACTCCTCTGAATCCCGTCTTCATTTATTAAAAGCTTGAGATCTGCTCATCTGCTCACCAGGTCTGACCACAGCATGATGCTCGTCTTCATGGTTGTGAGTCCCTTCAAATATGTGTTTCACCCTTCCAGTGCTCTGTTAGAAATCAGCCATTGAAGAGTGCATAAACCAGCCTGGTGTTCTGTAGTTGGTGAACATTGGTAGACTCTAATCTGGTGAATCACGTTTGATTCCCCACTCCTTCCCATGAAGCCTGCTGGTGACCTTGGGTGTTCACTTGGGTTCTCTACAGACACTCTTAGCCTCTTAGCCTCACCTACCTCACAAGGTGTATTTTTTGGGGGGGGGGGTGATAATAAGCTGCTTTGAGACTCCATGAAGGTAGAGAAAGCAGGGTATAAAAACCAACTCTTCTTCCATAGTGTGGATCTGATACCCTGTAGTAGGGCTTTGTGGGCATGCCTGGCTCCTAGGTCCCACTGCCTTCTGCTGAGTCAGAGCACTGTTTATCAGAGTTGGTTCTGTCTACTCAAGACTGTCAGTGGCCGCTCTCCATGGTCACAGGTAACTGGTGGATGGGCTAATTAAACATTTATGTTTCCAAATATCAAAAACTCTTGGCCAGCCATGTGCTGCTTGCAGATCAGGCCCCCTTTCAGTGGTCTCATTGAACCTCAGTGCCTTGTTCAATCTGTAAGCCTCTGCCTTAATGTCCTGCCATTCCACTTGTTAATTCAAAACAACAACAACTGAGCAGTACTTCTTGAGAACAGCCTGGATCCAGAAGTGAGCATCTGTTGTAGTTGGTTTTCCTCCCAGTGCACTATTTGCTTTTAGCAAGCATTAACACATTGCCTTTGTATAGCTAGCAGAGCCAAGAGTTGCCAGGAGATTCAGAGCCAGTTAAACCAGAGAGAGTGTTTTTAGTTCTTCACTGTGTTGCTTTCATGGAGTTGATCATAGATGTGAAATTGAAATAAATGCTTAGAAATCTCAAGGATCTACTTCTCGTAGAATAACATTTCTGTGAGAAGTAGCTTTCGGATGGAGACTTTTGGAAGGACAGCTCACCAAATCAAGGCGTGTCCCATTTTTTCACAGAACTTGAGATTTGTTTTAGGGTTTTAGGGTGAGACTCTTGTCTCACAGGAGGGTCTTTCGGCCCATTTGTGATGTAGAGGGGAAAGAAGATGAACTACTTCTGGTATCTGCCTGTGCTTCTGTAGCTGGACCTGCTCTGTGCCAAGACCTCTGCGTCTAAACTGTTTCCATTCCCTTATAGGGTGATCAGATGCCTGATTAATTAGCATGCTCTTTTAAAACATTTTTTTTAAAAAAAACACAGTCTCAACAAGGACTGGGAAATACTATGCATCTGAATTTTTTAAAAAAATTATGAGTTCCAAATCTCAAATATAGGCTTCATTCAGATGGCTACAAATGAACCCCAGTTGCTTCCAGACAAAAAGGATTTGGGAAGTCCTCAGGCTCACGTTTGCACTCATCCTCCCCTAAAGCACAAATTGAAGGCTTTTGGGTTTGAAAAGCAGCTGCAGTTCATGGTGATATCCAGAGCGGCCCCTTTGTCAAACTGTGGCTTGTTTCTTACCCACAAACTGGAATTCTAAACAGGAATGAATTCCTGTTTATCAGCCAGGACCAAACAGCAGTTTCTTTCGAACTTGACTCTATGTGTAGGTTGGGGGAGGTGTCTTCACATATCCTGCCCAAGCCAGAATCTGTTTGTGACCTCTGAGGGCTAAACTGCATGTTATGCTTTTACATGAATTTGTCATGGGGACTTGCAGCCATACTGCAGCTGTGAGTCCCCAGTGGCAATTCCTTTATAAAAGCAGAGCTGATCCCAAATCACACCAGGACCATTGGATAGGTGGAGGCGAGCCTCCTGCCTTTCTCTACCCCTGCCCAGGAATTGCCACTGAAGAGTTAGAGATTCAGTATGACTGATTCAAGAAGACGGAGAAGAATTTGGATTTATGCCCTTCTTTTCCTCTTGTAAGGCGTCTCAAAGCAGCTTACAAATTCCTTCCCTTCCTCTCCCCACAACAGACACCTTGTGAGGTAGGTGGAGCTGAGAGAGTTCTGAGAGAACTGTAGCTAGCCCAAGGTCACCCAGCAGTCTTCATGTGTAAGAGCGGGGAAACAAACTGCGTTCCTCAGATGAGAGTCTTGACGCTTATCTGGAGGAGTGGGGAATCAAAACTGGCTCTGCAAATTAGAGTTCACTGCTCTTAACCCCTATACCACACTGACTAGGAGTCCCCATTGGCATCTTGTGTACAGCATAATGTGTAGTTTGGTCCAGAGCACAGCCATAACAGTGTGTGTTTTCTTGAGTCCCTCCTCCAAATCCATCCTGTCAGTGAAGCCTCCAGCTTATCCCCTGTGTCCTCAAGCCCAACTGAAGTGAGGCATAGTATTGCCAATTGCATTTGCTTACGTTTGCCCCTTCTTTTTCCTCTGTTCGCCTTGTGTCTGCTTCCTCACTCTTCCAGTTGTGCCACCCTGACTTTTGGATTGTAATCGCCACAGGGAAGCTGTCTGTTTTGTTGTTGTTTATAGAACTCTGAAAAGGGCATTGTACATTGATGGGCCTGTCTCAGCACTAAATAAGAACAGCATCAATACTAAATTCCACGTGTAAGCCACCCCTACCCCCACGCCTGCACAAGAGAAATGAAATACAAATCCACTCAAATGGTCCTTGTTTTCTACTGATGCAGGAGGCCTCCGTGGAGCAACAGTGGTGGATGCTTTAGACACTCTGTATGTGATGGAGCTGCACGAAGAATTCCAAGAAGCCAAAAATTGGGTGGAGCAGAACTTTGACTTGAATGTGGTGAGTCACTCTTTGAATATGTTTCTCTCTGCTGCAAATACTGCCTGAAGTTCGAACCATGGGTTGGTCTCTTTTTTCTCTCTCTCTCTCTCTCCCTCCGTCCCCTGCCCCCCAAAACACAAAGAAGCTGAAAAATGGAAGATAGTTCGTTACTCCAGGAAGCAAAGACCTACGTGTTAAAGAGACAATGCCTTTGATTCTTCTTATTCTTTGACCACATACCTTGGCAGCTGGCTAAAACACAATCAGCACCCCTTTTCTTTACAGTTCAGATGCCTAAAATGTGTGTGGGTAGTTGGAATTTAAGCACTTCTGTTTTAACTTGCAATTTAGGCATGCTGAGAAATATACAGGCTTTATTACAATAGGCTGCACAACAGCCTTGCAAGGTAGGTCATGATTATTACCATTTAGGTAGGAATTAAGGCTGAGTAAACAGCTTGCCCGAAATCACAGAACTATCCTAAGTTATAGTGTAAATGAGATCTGAATGCATGTCTTGCAGATCTAGGCTTAAATTGCTGCCACACTGTTTCTCATAGGAGCAAATAAGTTTATCTTTGTTATCTGACAACCAGAAATATAATCTTCAATCTTTTACTTCATCGGATTGCCATTTGAAAATGGAGCTGACACATAACTGTGCGTAATTTGGTGCAGTCTTCTGCTTAATGAAAGCGTTGTTATAATAGAAGATAATTAGATGCATTAATGCCTTTAGCTGCTTGGCTTTTCCAAGTTGGGGAGGGGGGGCTAGTTTTCTGATCCTTCAAATAACAGCAGATTTCTCCCCTTGTGAAATATGTGAAGTCACTTCATAGTGACTTCTGGTCTGTTTAGTTTAGTGCTGTCAAATGTGACTAATCATAATTCTCCATGACTTGTGCCCTTTTAAGCTTAGAGCAAAACTGAACTGCAGACCTTTATAGGGCCAAGTACTATCACTAGTACATACTATGTCACCAGGTGTGATGCCTTAATTTGTTTTCCTCCACCCAAGATTCATAAAGGGAACAAAATAAGAAGAGGCTGAAGTCTGTCTGCCCCATTTCTCAGAACCTCATATCTTTTTACCCAGGGAGTCACAAAGACTGTTTTGGAAGGGGGGAAAAACTAGAAAATCCTTGGTGTTCTTAGTAAAGTTATAATATAACAAATTCTTCACAAAAACCACTCTTAACTTTGTAGTGTAGATCTACCTACTCTGAAAAGTCTTTTTCTCCAGGGATAACTATAATAAATATCCATGATAAATTACTATCACTAGAAAATATTATGTCACCAGGTGTAATGCCTTCATTTGTATTCCTCCAGCCAAGATTCAAAAAGTTGAAAAGGGAACAAATAAGAAGAGGCTGCAGCCTGTCTACCCTTCTTTCACAGAACTTGGAAGCTTTCATAGGGATCAAGGTGTTCTGGGCTGCTTTCTCACTGGCTTCATTGTAATTCCCTCCTTTAGTCAGAGTTGGTCGGTGGCACAGAGGCTGAATGTAGAGGTTGTCTTGCTTTCCAACTGCCCTGACGTATACCTGTGTGGCTGTTCCGGAATGCAGCATTAGGACTTCACCAGACATATGTCACATGCACATTAGTGGAGCATCAGTGGCGTAGTGGTTAAGAGCAGGTGTGCTCTAATCTAGAGGAACTGGGTTTGATTCCCCGCTCTGCCACCTGAGCTGTGGAGGCTTATCTGGGGAATTCAGATTAGCCTGTACACTCCCACACACGCCAGCTGGGTGACCTTGGGCTACTCACAGCTCTTCGGAGCTCTCTCAGCCCCACCTACCTCACAGGGTGTTTGTTGTGAGAGGGGAAGGGAAAGGAGTTTGTAAGCCCCGTTGAATCTCCTTACAAGACAGAAAGGGGGGGTGTAACGGAAGAGCTGGCTTCCTGCCACTCCCCCAAAGGTAACGTGGGTTGGGATCTCGCCATTAAGCATGCAAAAACATCACCGAAAACGAAACGACTCTTGGAAAACCATATATAGACGTCCACTGAGTTCTGCACCTGCTCAACAAACCGAAAATGCAAAAGCAAAAGTCAAAACAATAACCCAAAATTTCTGGTAGCGTAGGTTTGCCACAACAAAATGCAAGCTGAGACCAAACACCCAACCACGACAAAAATATTCACTGGCAGAGACCAACAACCCAAAACACAGACAGACAACAGGCAGAGTTCTCAAACCGATCAACAGCAAGCATAAAGAGGTGTAGAAAGAGAGAGATAAACTAATGAACTGCTGAAAGGCAAATTATACAGAAATTGTCTATCAGCTGATGTAAACGGACCAATCATTCTTTCTTGATAATTAGCTGAGTCAGCTTGGCAAAAATCAAAAGTTGCTAACAGGTGTTAATCATTTGAGTCCTAACTAAAAGGAACATGCTGTACAGCTGGGGCTCTACACTTAGCCAAACAAGCTACTAAAATAGAGAAATTTAAAATGATAGACTCAATTTCTCTACAGGGGGTATAAATCCAACTCCTCCTCCTAATTCTAGAGCAGGGGTAGGGAACCTGCGGCTCTCCAGATGTTCAGGAACTACAATTCCCATCAGCCTCTGTCAGCATGGCCAATTGTAGTTCCTGAACATCTGGAGAGCCGCAGGTTCCCTACCCCTGTTCTAGAGCTATAGCATACCTTACAATGCCATTAATATTTCTTTTGAGCAAGAGATGTGTCTGAGGCTGCCTCTGCTCAGAAAAATATGTTTTGGCAGTGTGTATGTGTGAGTGGGGCGGTGGGGGTAGATGACCAGCACACACTTGCAAATGGGCAATCACTTCTAATACATCTGGTTGAATGATTTTGAGTTGGGTATGGGATCGATAGGCAAGAAGGCAAAACCGACAGGGATAAGTGATCTGAGTTTTTACAAAAGACATTCCTGCGGCCCCGTGCATTCCTGCCAATCAGGCTGCAAGCTCAAGAATGAATGTCGTGGGATAGGCATTTGATGTGGGGGAGACTGAATTTACATTAAAAATAGCACAGTGGATCTGTATTAGCATTGTTGCCTGAAGCCAAAATTGTACAAATTCAGGGGATTTTTTTAAAGCACAAAAAGACCATTTTTTAAAAGATGATGTGGTGAAGACCTTCCTCTCTGTTCTTGCTTCACAGTTCTGGCACTGTTTTCTTAGGGGCTGAGAGGCAGAGGTGCAGCCGGCAAGAAGAGAAAGAACCCATTTTACAACTTGCTGCTTAATAATACTAGACTGAAAAGAAAAGCTATTAGCAGCTGGCAGGACCACCATGCTTCAGTGGCTCTATTTTGAAGAGGTGGGGGAGCTCAGCAAAATGCTGTTCAGCAAGCCCCCTGCCAGGCATATCCATGACACAGATAGAGAGGGCAGGCAAGTGGATGGTGGCGGCTGCTCCTAATCCTTCTTGCTCAACCTCCTGTGCAAATGAGCAGCCGCTATTACGTATTGGAGCTGCCACTCAGTCACCTGATTGCTGTCTCTGCTTGGTTGGCAACTGCCCTTAGCAGCTATCCTTGCTTGCTCAGGCAGGTGAGGAGACAGTGGCAGGCAGCAGGAAAAGGAGAAGACTTCCTGTCATGTTCACTTAGGGTGGGGATATGCCATACTGGGAGAAGGCAGATAGGTGAGTAGGCCTGATATTTTGGTACATCTAACTTTATTTTCATTTCATTTCACATTTAATTTATATCCCGCCCTCCCGCGAAGGGCTCAGGGCGGCGAACAACAGCAATGAACAAACAATATAGAATAGGTGCAATGCCCTTCCTTCTTCCCTTAGACGCCACCTTGGAATTCCACATAAAGACAGGAAATGCCCGTGTGGTATGGGTTCTGTGGAAACAATATCTCATATGCTGTTGAATTGTCCCTTTTATGAGATAGAGAGGAAGAAGCACATAATCCCCTTCCTGCATGGAAATGAAGACATTACAGATAACCAGAAGGTTATATATCTTTTAAATAGCCAAAGCTACAAGTTGTTGGAAGCGGTGGTTAAATTTTTAAATGCTGTTATTTTAACTCGTCTGAAATTGTAAAGGCTTGTGTTGATGTTGATTCTGAACTATTTATATGAATTTGAAAAAAATATACAGAATAGCATAAACAGCAGCAATCGTAAATCATACTATAACAATATCAACAGCATAATAATATATCACAGCGATATACATAAACAAATAAACAATAAATAAATTAGGTATCAACAAAATGGATATAATAATAAAGTACAATTAAGTTTAGATTTAACGATGGCAATTTGACACATCAGACCTAGCAATAGCAATAACAGCAGCAATCAATAACAATAACCGTAGCACTAAAATCAATAAGCCAATAGCAGTAATCACAGTACAAGATCAATTCATTAACAATAAAACTAGATTTCCCTACACTAGCCAACTACTGGAAAAATACTATATACTGCTACAATAATACTATAACTACTACAAAATAAACTTAACAGTACTACCTAATTTAGTCTAAAAGGAAACGGACTACACTTATCTAGCCTGCAGTACCCTAACAATGTGCTAAGGAAACTAACTACAGAATGTTCCTAATAATTACATCGTGGTGTAACCGCAAAAGAGGGGCAATGGCATAAATAGCCCAAGTTGCAAAGCCATGCCTCCCCACCCCCACCCCAGAGCAGCCTGCTAGGGGCTTCTCCCACCAGCCCCCCATAGTTTAATCTTTCGCCAGCTGGTCTGTTGGAATTTCAAGGGTGTTCCACAGCCACAGGCAGTATAAGCTAGTCCGAGAAATCCTTGCTCACCATAGCTGGTAGTCTTGAGTCTGCCGCTGCGGGAAACCTCTGCCACCGGTTCCCTGCTGCTTGGTTCAGCGGTTTGCTCCTGCCATTAGCTCCCTGCAATTTGGTCCACCATGTCTTGAGACAACCGGCTGTCATCACAGACTTCACACAGCAGCTCCGTTCTTCTATTGGGGGGGGCGGGGGAGGCTCCTACTACCACCTCCTCACCATTTCAAAATTTTACTTGCCACCGAAAAGGGACCTGCTGTTGTATAGGGGCTCCCATCACCAGCTCCCCGCTATTCAGTCCTCTGGAGGGGTTTCTGCCACCAGCCCCCCTTGTTCTGACTGGTGGGACCAGGCTCTGCACAAGTCGAAATTGGGGCCCATTGTTGGTTCAAAATGCAGATGTCTACTACAGCACAACAGCAGCACAACAAGGAGAGAGCTGAAGGTATGTTGTTTTTTAAACAATGCAACATTGTCCACCCTTCCGCTAGTTGCCGCACAAGAATGCTCTAAAGGTAGTTAACTACTTAGGTAGTTCCTGATAAAATACGTCCTATTTGCTACGTTTGAAGAGAAAAGTAAACTGGTAACCGGACCTCTTCTCTAACGACCCACTCTGGACGCCATCTTTCCTGCCTGCTCCGCTGCAGTTGCTGCCGCTTCACAGTCGTGCCCATCTGAGCCTCTTGCTGATCCCAACCCTACTTGGGATGGTTCACATTTGAATGATACTCACTCAGTGGCTCAGGTGTCACATGTGCTGCTGTAACATGCCACCTGTGGCTCTTTTGAGCACTGTTCCTCATAGTGCCATGGACTCCACATCTAGGAAAGTGAGCAAAGCCCTTACTTGTTGAGACTTTTGAAGTAGTAATAAGGTTTTTTTCAAATGGCCAAATGCCATTACAAGTTAAGATTTAAAAGTACTACGTGAAATGTAGATTTTAACAAAAAAAACTCGATAAAAACAATTATGAAAATTAAATCAAAGGAATGAGGTTATAATTCCCAAAACCTCTATAGAACCCTGACCTGGATGGCCCAGACTGGCCTGATCAGATCTCAAAAACTAAGCGGTATCAACCTTGGATAGTATTTGAATGGGAGACCTGGTAACCTGGGAACACAGTGGTTGCAAGGCAGAGGCAAATAGCTTTTATTCATCCTTTGTTACAGAGTTGTCTTAAGTCAGCTGTGACTTGACAGCAAAAAAGCTCAGTAAAAGTAAAAACAAATAAAATATCAGTGATGGAACTTGTGGCTGGCAGGTGGTTTCTGCTATTCTAGACGATTTACATGAATACAACATAAAACAGTCACATGGACAAGCTGCTATGTCCTGGGTCAGACCTTTGGCCTACCAAGGTCATTCATCTACTCCACAGGTGTCAAACTCGTGGCCCTGCAGATGTTATGGACTACAGTTCCCATCATCCCCTGGCAGCATCATGCTGACAGGGGATGATGGGAACTGTAGTCCATAACATCTGCAGGGCCACGAGTTTGACACCTATGATTCTACTCTGACAGGCAGAAGCTCCCTGAGGTATCAAGCAGAGGTCTTTCCCATCACCTCCCAGCTGATCCTTTTTAACTGGAGATGCCGGGGATTGAACCTGGGACCTTCTGCCTGCAAAGCAGATTATGCCACTCAGCCATGGTCCCAACCTGACCACAGACATATTCCATGGTCTAAAACAGTGGTGGTGAACCTATGGCACGGATACCAGAGGTGGCAGTCAGAGCCCTTTCTGTGGGCATGCGTGCACAGAATCCATCATGTGGAGGGGCGGAAAATCACACACACACAGACATACACACACATCTAGGCTGGCCTGAGCACGATCCTTTACCAGGGAGTAAGCTCAGTTGCTGGCAACGGGGCTTGCTTCTGAGTAAACTCTCCTAGGGTCGTGATTCACCCATTTGAAGCAATTCACAGTTGCTTCACCAAGCTTACTCCTGAGTAACGCACGCCTCAGAGCCAACCGGTTTTTTTAAACTAAAACCTCAGTATTCAGGTTAAATTACTGCGTTGGCACTTAGCAATAAATAAGTGTGTTTTGGGTTGCAATTTGGGCACTCAGTCTCGAAAAGGTTCACCATCACTGGTCTAAAATCTGGCATAAAACAAAATGGAGCAACTAGGATCAGGGGAGCCTTTTTACTGGCAGGTAATGGATGCAAAATGGTAGGACTGGAGATGGATGGATGCAAAATGGTAGGACAGAAGGCCAGTAGTGGGAATATGCATTCTACTATTGTCTCTGCTTTGACCTGCTGGCAGTCAGTCATCATGTCTTTACTAAACTGTTCTCAGCTCTGGCTGCTTCCATCTGGGGATTCTTCCCCCAAGTAACCCATCATTCCCTCACTTTTTTGTGGGGGGGGGGGGAATATCCACACAACCTCGTGCTCTTTCTGAGCAGAATGGGGCTCCACTTCCTTTGCCCCAACGTAAAAGGGAGTCTGCAGGCAGAGGCCTCAGGCAGGAGCTTTGCCATTGAAGAACTGCTGCCAGTCTCCAGCGGAGGAGCAGTCCCATTTGCAGTGTATGTATTAGAAAGAGAGTTGCCTGACTTTTCCCTCAAGCTAGTCTGTGGTACTGGCTTCTGCTTTTTCTTAGGATGCTGTACCTTATCACTGAACTAGCTGTTCTGCCTTGGAAGGAAGGGGTTGTGTTTTTGTGTGTTCATATGCATGTGCACACAGAGAGGATCTGATATTTATTCAGAAAACAAAACTGAATTGGCATGCGAGATTGGACTTCAGGAGCGCACGTTTTGAAAGGCACAATTTGACTGCAATTGCTTTGACATTTCACTGATCCGAAGCTGGATTATTATAGAGCATAACTTGCTCCAGGTAAATGGCTATCTGAGAGACTTAGTCTTCCACATTAGCAAATGCCCTAGAAAAACCCACGGAGGCCTCCCTTTCTGTCTCTGGCTATCCTAAATGCACCTCCTTGAAACCATGTTTCTGTTTCTAGTGGAGCTGTTTAGCAGTGTAAGCAGGGTTACAATGGCTGCCAGTAATTTGTCAACCTCTTATAAAACATGGAGGGATGGGTGGTTTTGTTTTGAACATTGCTGAGAAATAGTTGTGTGCCCTGTTTCTCTTCTTCATCCATGTTTTCATTTGGTGGCCAGTTACAGCCAGCCTTTGTTCTCCAGCTGTAAAAACAGGTTTCGTAGGACTGTTGCACACAGGTGGCTCTGACATGAGGGTTGTAGGCATGGTAGAAAATTGTGGGGATGTGTCCAGTGGTGGGATCCAAAAATTTTAATAACAGGTTCCGATGGTGGTGGGATTCAAACAGTGGTGCCGCCGCACGCACACACCTCCAGTCCCTATTGGGCAGGGAGGTTGCTTTAGTAACCCCTTCTCGGCACTCAGAAAAAATTAGTAACCACTTCTAGAGAAGTGGTGAGAACTGGTTGGATCCCACCTCTGGATGTGTCTACTTTCTTCTTGAAGAAGGATGCTGAATGGGAATGAAAGTCTGTGTGAACATATCCCTCTGACAGAGACCCCTGCTTTTGTGGAGCCCAACTACCTCTTTTTGATGTTTCGTGTCTGCTAGAGAACCAACATAGTGAGTGTGTGTTGTACTAGGATCTGGGAGACCCAGGTTCAAATCCATACTCTGCCTAGTCTGCCATGGAATCTCACTTAGAGGCGTTGGGACTGTCACAGACTCTCAGCCTGACCTACTTTCAGGGGATAAATTGGAGAATAGAGAACAATGTAAGCCACTCTGGGTCCCCATTGGGAAGAAAGGCAGGAGGTAAATTAAGCAAATAGTAAACACTCAATTAGGAATGTACACGTGTAGATTCCAGTTTATATACTCAAATTGCAGAGGGGTGAGTGCACAAATCTGATGGTCACTCCTTATTGTAGTTCTAACCTTCTGATGGTGGATTGAGGTGACTTTGTACATCTTCACACACACAAAAGGGAAAAAGAGAATTGAGTTATGCTTTACGTTATTGGAATAGTGCCAGGTAAAATATATCCATAAGGAGCCCGGTTTGTTTCAGAATGCTCAATAAATATTCCTTAGATCTTACGATACTGATTATAGAGACATCAAATCTGTCAGCAAATTGAAAACACCTTTGGATACAAAAACATCCATCTTGCATGAATCTTCATCAGGTAACACTCTTCAATATAAATTAGAATACCTGGGTATACAACTTGGGAGTTTTAAAGAACAACTTAAGGGCTTCAAATAGAAAAAGTTTTTACATGACGAGCTGGATTATGGCAACAACCAAGTGTATAATTGGCTAGATAGTAAATTTGCATGCAAAGCTACACATAAAGTTGCCTTTGTGGACACTTCTGACTCCATAGTAAAAGCTGTTAACTTCCCTCTCCTCAAACAACAATTGTGATGGGGAAGAAGATTCAACTTAAGATAACTCATTTTCTGCAACATATTTTTGGGGAACAGTTCCAGCATTGGTGGTAAAATATACCTACCTCTTTATGACATTTCCAACATGAATTTTGATTAGTATTGCTCATTTTAGAGATCTTGGATTGTGTTAAGCATCATCTGTAATGCATTTTATATATATTCTCTTTTATATGATAACTTGCTGAGAATTTTGTACCCTTTTTCGATCCATGTTGCCAATCTTCAAGATGAATATTATGCCCCACATCCCTTGCCCAGTTAGCATAAATTATTTAATGACCGCATGCTCTGTCTGTAAGGCCAGATACTCTCTATACATTCTATCAATCAGATATTCCTTGTTTTCCACTAATTGTGTTATCAGCTATGTAGGATTATTTTCAAAGCCACATTCTTTTTTGACTTCAACATATCTATCCCTTCACTGATCATAGAGCTACCGATCTTTCAATTTACCTTCTTTTCCCAATTCTTTTGGAGATTTCATTTTGTGTTCTCTCTTATTCCCCTCTGTATATTCTTCTAGAAGATCTTTTTATTTGAGCCAGATTTTTTCCCATGCTGACTGGCTTTTGAACCATTCTTTATGAGGGGATAACCAGAGTGGAATTTTATGCATAATTTTCTTTCTATACTTATTCCATATCTTGCTCAGTGCAAATTTTACAGTGTGATATCCAAATTGCTTATTTTTTTCCCTTTCCCATACCATATATAGGCATCCCATCCATATGTCACTCCTTGTCCCTCCAAATTTAAAAGCCTCCACTTTTGTAATAGAATCCAGTCTTTTAGCCAGGTTAATGCAGCAGCTTCAAACAAAACTATTAAATGAGGTATTCTTAGGCCTCCCTTTTCTTTAGCATCACAGAGCATTTTCATTTTTATCCTGGCTTTATATCCTTACCATATAAATTTTGCCAATTTTCTTTGCCATGTGTTCAGGGGGTTGTCAGTATATTTTGGAAAAGAAATAAGATTCTCAGTAAAATATTCATTTTAATAACCAATTCTTTCTAATAAAGATACATTCGAATTCTTCCTCCTATTCAAATCTCTTAATTTTTTTCAGGTTTTCTCAAAATTATTCCGATAAAGAATCAAATTGGTATTAGTTAGATGGCCCCTAAATATTTAATCTTTTTAACAATTTGAAAATTGAATTTAATCCTCTTTTCTGATCTTAAGACCTCTTATCGAATTCTCTTCCATTATATCATTAATTAATATTTCTAAGACCATAATAAAGAGTAACAGAGAAATAGGACACCCATGTCTTGTACCTCTATTTCATATCTAGAAGTCATTTCTCCATTTATTATTAAATGTGTGAATTGTTCCTTATAAATTTCCTTTATCAATTTATAAAGTTTTCCCCACACCCCATCATTTCTAATACTTCTATCTTGATCTTCCATTCTAAGATATCAAATGCTTTTTCGGTGTCCAAAAAGATTAATGCTAATTGTTTATCTGGATTATTTTGATAATATTTGATCACATTTAATAATGCTGTCGTGTTCTCTTTTATTTGTCTGCGTAAAACGAAGCCTGCTTGATTCTGATGAATCAAAATTTAAAAAATATTTTTCAAACTCAATGCAGTTATTGAGGAAAACAATGTGTAATCTAGTTTCAAAAGTGAAATGGGTCTAATTTACTCTTGGTGCTTCTTTCTCTGTTTTACCCTCATTATTTATATGGGTCTCTTATAAACAAACAACATGACATTTCTTTGTTTTTGTAAATTGCATGATTCATTTAATCCATTCACATTCCATGATAAAATCCTGATATGTATACCATTTTAAGCCAAATTTAGGGTGGAAAAAACTTTTTGTCCAAAAGTCACTAATTCCTTTCTTACTTCAAATCTTTTTTGTATTTTGACAGAAATTCTTTACCTCCTTGCACATTTGCTAATGTCTTTCTACTTCCCCTAAACATAAAAGAAATGACCTCAGGGACTTCCCATCGAAAAGAGATACCATTCCTTTTAAGAACATCTATTATGAGATTATATTATTTCCTCCCCTCAGAACTTATGCTGTTATTTTTTTCATTAATATAATCTCTTTAAGTCCCACTCGAAGGGCTTTATGCCACCATTTTATGATATGTTTCTGAAACAGATTATCTGAAGAGTATAAGTTTTTTTCTTCAAAATCTCTCGTACATAAACTTACCATCTCTGGAGCCGGGGGAGACTCCATGACTATAATTTGCCAGTAAGACTGCCTGCTAAATTTGAAATAATTTTTCTTGAGTACAATTTCTGACAAATATTTTTGAATACAAATACAACAATGAGGTGGGGCTTGGGGAAAATTTTGTCCTCACTATTCAATATCATCTGAACATAAGGGTAGCATAACATACAACAGGGCTGGTGCTCCTCTTGAGGAACATTTCTTAGATTGTAAGCTTAAACTCACGGACTTCTTGTTTCAGGTCATATATAAATCAAATAGACAGGATGATAGAATTCTGTTGAGGAAAGAAGCTGAGTAGATTCTGAGGTTATAAACTTTGCACCCTAAGAGGTTAAATGAGAACATTTCTCAATAGAGGCTTCTGTGGATAAGACATGAAACCAGCTGGAACTGCTCACTTTTGCCTTCCTGAACACAAGGGAATGTTACTAAAAAGAATTTGAAAGATCAGTACTAATTAACATTAATTTAAACAGTAATTTCTTTGTAAATTTACAATACATAGTATACATTGTTGTTTATTTAATTTTGTCAATATTAAGATCTAGTTAGATACTGCACTCTGGACATGCTCTGTGAATTGTGCTATGTATAATTTTTTCTATATAATTTAAAAAATGTTTTTGTCACGTATCACATGTTTATATTATTATTTTGTGTTATTTTCTCATTTATCAGATCCCCCCCCCCCCCGGATGAAGCTGTATGCAAAATATGTTGGGGTTATAAAAATGATGAATGATTCATTTTCCTCTACACCGCTGTTACCTTTTCTTCATTTCACTTCATTTATAACCCAGTATCTCAGTGAGATTACACAGTGTGAAATAATGCAGTCAAATAGGCCAAGGCATACTATAAGCAAGGCAGTAGAATTAGGACTACAAATTAGAAACACTGATACAGTATATCAGACAATGCAGAAAATGGAATTATAAAAGTAGGAAGTAATATTGTAAGAGTCATAAAATACAAATACAGAACCGATAGTACATACTATAGAGAGTATGACATGGACTTCAGTGAACCAATTCTCAAATCCAAACTAGGCAATACAGAGAATGCTGCCTACTTCCTCAAATAAGGGAGCTCCATCTCCTTCTCTCCTGGGATCTTCCCCAATGCATGATGTATGTATCCTTTCCAATGAATGATCACATCCACCCCTGCAAGGTGGAGACAGCCAATGCAGAGGATTGGAAGCAAGGACATTCTCAACTCTGTGTAGTATCACATGCTGAAAGGTTGGCAGACTTTATTTGAAGAGCCAGCAGGAGGAAAAATGGGGCTTCTGGTTTTTGGCAGCAGGCGTGCATTCTTGGTATCCTTCAGGTCTGCGTTACAATTTTGTGAGTGTGAAAAAAATCCTTTGCATCATTTTTCTGCGGCACGTTCTTACCTTTCTATTTAATGCGCAGTCTGGAACCAAATATTTTATTTTTCTCTGCAGAACGGTGAAGCTTCCTTGTTTGAAGTGAACATCCGATACATCGGAGGGTTGCTGGCTGCATTCTACTTAACCGGCGAAGAGGTTTGTTCTAGCACATTTCTCACACGCGGTGTATTTCTGCGCAAGGCAGCCAATTTCCCTGAAGAGCCCTGCCAACCAAACCCTTCAAAATGATCTACCACTCCCAATTCAACAAGCTGAAAACTAACTTTTTTATGAATATTGAAATGCTGATGATGGCTGTTAATTAAGTCTCGCATAATTACCTAGCCTGGCTCATCATTTTGAATAGATATTTTCTCCCGTGGACAATTTCTCCTTGATAGCTTTTTAGTTTGGTACATTGGTCCCTTGCTGTGAAATACCATTCATTGTGATCTTGGCCCTGCATTTAGAACTTGTTAATTTCTTGATGCAGGGAAGAGGAATTTTCATAGGCCCCTCAGGGGTCACACTGAACGCTGCAGTAGAATAACTGTCGGTTTTAGTGGCGGCTGTTCTTCGCCGTATTGCCAAAAAAGTGAAAAACTTTTTTGTCACGAGCAGTAATATAGCATGACATGGCCCCTTGACCCCAGTTTTCTGCATTCCAAGGGCTCCTTCACCATCCTAGGCGGAGGGCAGTGCCCTCCTGTGTAACCCTGGAGGCAAATAACTACCACAATTCTTCCCAAAGCAGGGAAGGGGGCTTTAGGATCTACTGCAGTAGTAAGAATTACCTGCAGCAGTTCCTTGCCAATCTTCCCTTGCCAGTCTTCCCTTTTCTTCTTTTGTCAATTTCATTCTCTCATAAGGGACACATTGTATCTTTGCCTTAACATGTCTTCACTCATTTGGGATAAAGTTAACAAAGCTGATACAATTGACCTGGATTATGCCTTTAGCCTTCCGTTACATCGCTAATTCGATAGTGAAAAAAATATTTTAAAATTCCTTTCAGAAATGGAAGTACCGTATATACTCGCGTATAAGTCGACCCGCATATAAGTCGAGGCACCTAATTTTACCACAAAAAACTGGGAAAACTTATTGACTTGCGTATAAGTCGAGGGTGGGAAATGCAGCAGCTGCTGGTAAATTTCAAAAATAAAAATAGATGCCAATAAAATTACATCAATTGAGGCATCAGTAGGTTAAATGTTTTTGAATATTTATTTCAAAGAAAAACAGTAAACTGGCTCTGTAAGTGGAAAAGAGGGTCAACAAGAACAATATGGTATCAACAATAACTTTAAAAGTACAAAAACCTTAGCTCAACCAGCAACCAAGCTAAAACACAAGAATAAAAATCCTCCAAAACTGGATTCCTCATCATCATCTGTATGTCCAAATGTAACCCAACTTTGATTTTAAGAGGGATATTATCAGAACTGGAAAATCTACTATTAGCTTCCATTGTAAACAATGGGGGATGGGGCATCCCCTTTGGGGGTCAATAACTTTGGATCCCCTGACCCAAACTTCACCAAACCTGGCTGGTATCATAAAGAGACTCTCCTGATGAGACCAGCCAGGTTTGGTGAAGTTTGGTTCAGAGGGTCCAAAGTTATGGACCCTCAAAAGGGTAGCCCCATCTACTATTAGCTTCCATTGTAAACAATGGGGGATGGGGAATCCCCTTTGGGGGTCAATAACTTTGGATCCCCTGACCCAAACTTCACCAAACCTGGCTGGTATCATCAGGAGTGTCTTCTGAGGGAACCCTGAAATTTTGGTGCCGCTGGCATAAAAACTGCGCCCCCTGCTGGCCGGCAAAGTAAATACACACAAAAAATTTTAATGACCCGCATATAAGTCGAGGGGAGCTTTTTCAGCATTAAAAATGTGCTGAAAAATTCGACTTATACATGAGTATATACGGTAGATGAGAAAATGGCTGAAGGGGAGGGTTATATTCCTGTGTCACAGATACCATACTACTACCATTATGAATAATACATTTTCAGCAGTAGTGGATGGAATAAATGCAACTGAAGAGATAAGGGGGAAAGCAACCGGAGGGCAGGGATGAAGGTATGTGGGGAATGATTTTACAGAAAATATTTTCAAGACACAAGGTTTGAACATTGGGAAAATCTGTGGTAAGCTGTATATCCAAAAAAGACCTGACATTTAGTGATCAGTTGATAAGGGGGAAGCAGATATGTCAACTGTACTTTTATCTGGAAAAAAATGGGTAATTGTGAATTGGGAAGGAGTACCATGCAGTTTAATTTTTGCTGAAGAAGCTGAAATCGCTTTATCATGTTATCTTGCTCACTTGCATCAGGGAACATAATGAGAAAAGCAGATTAGCTTCAATAGGTTCTAAAGCGTCAATAGAATTTGAATCATTAAACCAGCTTGTTAAAAAGGCATCTTGGTTACATATATCAACTGAGGGATAGGATAATTTTTGTTATTATTTACATCACAGGACTTCACAGCCTCCTTAGTAGAATTCTGGAACTGGATAGGAGGATGATTCTGAACCTGTACATATGTCTTGTTTGATTGATGGCAATTGTGAGTGCATAACCTGCAGAGTACCACCATCCTACTCTGTGCAGACCAGTTGTGCATTCATTATTGCCCTGAGAATGCCCACTGGGGGAAACAAAATCCCCTCCCATAGCTGGAATATTGCTTTTGGCCTGGCCATCTTGTTAGACAGGGTGAGGCAGCAGGCTTTGGAGTGCAGTTGAAGGGTAGCAAATTGTACGTAGTTTAGTTTATTATTTTCGCCACTGTTTTGGCATGTTATTTTGGGTTTATTGTCTCAGGTTGTGTCTGGTCCTATGTGTAGAGTTGTCTGGCTGAACAATATAAACCTATAGGGGAAGGCTTTGTGGCATCTTAAAGACCAACAGATTTATTATGGCATCATTTTTTTATGGACTACAGCCTACTGCATCAGGCATGTGAAATGTTTTTTAACATGTATATGGGTATATGCACACTCACGTACATTGATATGTAAAGGAAAATGTAAATAGCAGAACCAAAGGAAAATGTAAATAGCAGAACCATTCACTGCAAGAGATTCTATCCTTAATGCTTCCAAGCAAAACTCAAATGTGTACCACAGTAAGGCCCATTATACAGGGAACATTTGCACTGAGCTTGTTCTCTGCACAGTGGGCTCGTAGTGGGCTCTTCTCACATTTCTTTGTTTACACACGAGGAGGCAGTCCACAGCCTGCAGTGCAGTTTGTCTGCTGGGTTTCTGCTTCTCCTGGTTCTCTTAGCTCTGCATCAAAAAAAGGCACAGAGCTGATATTTTTCTCCCACACTCCCTTTGCCTCTAGCTAGGGTTGCCAGCCTCCAGTTGGGGCCTGGAAGTCTCCCAAAATTACCACTTCAGACTACAGAGATCAGTTCCCCCCAGAAAAAACGGCAGCTTTAGTATTGAGTTCATTCTGCCTCCCCAGGAATCCCTCCCAAATCTCCAGGAATCTCCCAAGAGGAAGTTGGCAACTCTGTTTCTAGCTCCACAACAACCACTGAACATGTGGGAAGTCTCGTGGGCTGCAGATCCTGGCACCCTTAGGGCGAACACTGAAGTAGAAGATCCAAGGCTGGCTATCTCCTTTCTGAAAGGTGAATAGCTATGGGGAGGGGAGGGGGGGTTGGATCAGGCTCCAATGCCAAATAACAGGGCGCTAATGCTTTCCCCTGCGAAGTCACACATACAAACACTCACCCCTTGCCCCAGAGCTGTAATCTGACCTTTGGGGAAAATATGCAGATAGCTGTTCCAGAGCCCTGGGTGACACCATGAACTGCAATGAAGAGGCTGGGAGTACAAAGCATGTACTCGGTGTCCTAAATAACTTTACCAGACTTCTTTGATCATGAGTAATTTCACGAGCATAGATTACTGTTGCCAGCAATTCATCTTCGGAATAATCAGAAGTGGTTTGCCTATATCCTGGCACCCGCATGTGTCGAAACTGTGTGTGGTAGGATCGGGGTGGAGTCATTTACAGAGGTTATTTTTAACTCCCAGATTTTGAGATTAACTATCATAATAAATAGTTAAAGGGGAGAGTTCCCAATCTCAGCCCTGTTGACCGTGCATACATTACGTACAGGCAAGTCACAACTGACTTGTGGCAACTTCAGCAAGGGGCTTTCAAGGCAAGTGAGAAGTAGAGGTGGGTTGCTGTCGCCTTCCTCTTCTGAGTTTTTCTTGAAGGGCTTCCTGCTTACTTGGAGTACCAACCCTGCTTAGCTTCTGAAGTCAGGGTACCCCATGCTGCTTTCTTTTGCCCTGTTGCTAAAGAGCCAGGAATTTTATCCCTGCAGATATATTTTCTGCAGATACTGCAGATATATTTTCAGTTGATCCCAGTAACTGTTAGGAATGTGCTTAAAACATTCAGTCCCCCTAAGCTCCTGTCTTCTCAAGTATGGCATCCCCAGGGAAGTACAAATGTCTCTTCCTGCAATCACCACCTGCTTCTCTCCAGCCAAAAAGATGAACTTTGCCCTCCCAATACACTTCCCTAGGCAGAATTAAGATGAGTCTTGTCAAGGCAATAGTATAAGAGTATTTGGGCGGGTGGGGGGCGGGGGGGGGGAAATAATCATCCGGCTTCTCCCAGTTGGCTTCAGATCAGGCAGCAGGATTTGAAGCTGAAACCTCTGGCTCGAGCTGCCTGTCTTTACTCCAATGGTTAAAGGAGCAACTCTGGCAGCTTAGGAGGCAGACGAGCAGCGCTGCACGAGGATGTGCCACGTTTTTTTGTGCCAGATTCAGAGAAACATTTTGTGTAATCCTCTTCATCTTCCAGTTTCCCAGATAACACAGGGCTTGGCTGTAAAAAGAACTTACATTGCGGGGAGGTGGGGGGAGTGGAGGAGAGTGGAAGCTATAGTCAATTGATGGGTTTGTAACTTATTTCAAGTGAAGTCCTTGCTTTGATCCATAGTACTTTGCAAGGTTTGGCTGTTGAGACAACACACACACACACACACACACACACACACACACACACACACACACACACACACACACACCCTGCATATCAGTTAGAATCCTTATTTACTCCCTTTAGCAAAAAGCCATTGAAAAACCTGTCCTTCTTTACACATTTCTCTAATCTCATTTTACCACTGGCATAAAGACATGTGAGAACATTCCCAAGTTTTGTTAATTGAGTTTTCTTGAGATGGTAACTCTCAACTTCCTGGGCTGGTGGTACAATAGGAGGTTTGCTTCCCCGGGTGTTTATGTTTGAGGTTTTTTTAAAGTCCTGCTATCTTTACTCATAATGGGTTATGCAAGTTTACCATAGTTGGATGTCAGGGCATGCTAGAAACAATGATGCTTCTGTCAAACTATGGCTGATTACCCATGGCTGGCTCTGCTCTGCCCTTGCCCTGCTCTGGCGCAACAGTCAACCCAGAGATGCTCTCAGTTTCCTCAGGGAAAGCAAGAAACACAGACGGGGCAAGAGGAAGCACGTCGATGCACTTCCTCTCTCAGTTTGCCGCAAGGAGGAAGCATGTTGGGACAAGATTTTTTTGCCCTGACATGCTTCTGCTCCTGGTTCATGCCAGGGAGAAGCACATCAGGACAAGATTTCTTGCCCCAACACACTCCAGTTGCCGGTGAGCGGCAGCTGCTCTGTGGTTATCCGCCCTATGTTGGACATGGACTGTGGTCATCGAACTAACACAGCACTTCTTGTCTTGAAAAGTAAACCCATCCTTTTCTGTATTAGTTTCACCTTTGACTCCCAGTTTTGTTCCAGATCTAATAGTGCCAACCACACACTGGACCCATTCCCTATTCTGTGCATTAATTTTTACACTTGGTAAACACAAATGAGAAAATCCACATTGTGCCACATTGCAGTCATGTTGGAAAGTTATATTTATGACCAATTTATTTGTCATAGATGCTGGTCTCACATGGAGCCACAACTAAGGAGATAGGATGTAAGGGGGAGGGGGACAGCCCCCTCAAGGGAACTCCTGTTCAGGAAATTTAGAGCCTGACTTGCAGGTGCCAGCAAGCACATACCAGACCACAAAGTAAGCAGCTGACCCCACTGCTCAGCAGGAAGGTGGCTGCTGTTGTCAGGGCAACTGCCTGGAAGTAGCAGACAGGTTGCCAGGGTTGGAGAGTGGCCCCTGGGAAGCCAATCAGAAGGGAGGGGTGGGACTGTGAGGTCTACACAGAGCTGTTTAAATCTCAGCCAGGCGGGGCTAGGGAAGATCCCCAAGCAGCTGTAGAGAGTGATCAAAGTCTTTTTAAACTAGTTTTTGCAGTATTCAAAGTGAGTTTGTTAGTATTACCAAAATATGCTGAAATCTACATGGTGGATACCACAGATATTTCCAGTGGCAAACTCCCTTTCCTCTGGCACACAGACCTTTCCCTGATGCAAATTACTTTTCTGAACATCTTGCCTCAGGGGAGGGCTCCTTCTACAGGGGACAATCACCTGAGCTAGTGAAAAAGATATGTGGGATGCAGCCAATTGGTGCTCACGTGGTGCAGGTGCAGAAAAAATAAAAAATGTGCATGGATTGAAAAGTGGTTAACTGTAAAGTACCTTTTAGGGGCCCTACAGCTAAAGATATATATTTAGAAATCCGATGTAGTTTACATTTCCAAACAACTCTTTTCTTAAAAGCTTTCTCTCCCCATCTTTCCACTTTTTCTCCAAACAGGTCTTCAAGAGTAAAGCTCTAGAACTTGGAGAGAAGCTTTTGCCAGCTTTTAACACGCCGACGGGTATCCCACGAGGAGTCATAAACCTGGGCAGGCAAGGCACATATCGCTACTCTGTTATGTTCAACAAATTCAGCACTCAGAATATAAGGATTGCCCTGCCAGATCAGACTAAGGGTCCATGTAGCCTGGCATCCTGTTTCCCATCAGGTGTCTCTGGTAAATTCATGAGCAAGGCACGAAGGCCTTCATCTCTGTGGTGTATTCCGAGCAATCTTGTATTTAGACAAATACAGTAGCACAGCCAGACTCTGTGAAACTGAACTGGATCAGTTTTAGCTGCGTCTGAACCCAAACTGAACCAAAGCATTTACTAGTTCAAGTCCTTGATTGTATGCACTTCAGACATGCCTCCTTGCTTAGCCATCTTTTTAAAAATCATAGCCCATTAATTTTTTCTCAGGTGGAACTTGATCTGCCCAAAAGTTGCCCTGCTCACTAAATCAAAAATTTGTCTGCCAAGGTCAGTCTTGCCCACTGTGACTGGCAGAGGTTCTTCAGGGTCTCAGGAGAGGTTTTTCTTATCGCTTGCTACGTTAGAGTGAAGTTGCCTGGGATTGAACCTGAGATCTTCGGCATATAAGATGTAGCACCTTCCATTTCCACACACACCCCTCCACCCTTGTGTACTGCTTCTTGAATCAGTCCCATCCTTCTTTTTAGCAATAAAATAATTGGCCCCATTAAACAGTCCCCACCAGAGAAAACAAGGACATTGTAAAAAAAATGGCAGCCTTTCCTTTGTTTTCATTGACAAAGTGGGCCTGCTGTGAGAATCATTTTGTGAGGAAGCTCACAGCAAGATTAGAGTTGGATGAGGATTCTCCAGCTACAGCAGTCAGTAGTGGCTGTTACAGGCCCAAAAAGGTTTCATTGCACACCTGCAGTTTCAGTGAAATAGGTCTCACTTTCCACCTGCCCCCTAGCTGAAAAGCTACATCCCCCCTTCAGCCAGCCTGCCTTCTTTAGCTGGAGACTGAATTCCTGGAAAGGGCTTACTTGATCCATCATGCCCGACTAGAACACAGATAATGTTTCCTCTTGAAACAGAGGGAAAGTTATCAGTGTGACAGACAATTATCTTGAGTTCGTGTCTTCTAGACAGGGAGGGGTTGCAGCTGCCCCTCCCTTCCAGGTGCCCTTTTTCTGATCCACAGGCTCTTGAAATAATTCATCTTGGATTCTGTTAGCAAAGGAAAGTGCAGTCAGAGCACAAGCTCTGTCCAGAAGAGCAACAGCTTCTTGGGAGCTTCTTCCTCTTCCCCCATCCCACGAACAGCAAGTCAATGTTCTTTGTCACATCTGTTTGTCACAACCTGTCCTTTGTCACATCTCTCTTTCAAACCACAGCCTTGCAAGCTGCAACCTGCAGTTCTCCAGATGTTCATGGATTACAATTCCCATCAGCCCCTGCCAGCATGGCCAATTGTAGTCCATGAACATCTGGAGAGCTGCAGGCTGCAGACCCCTGTATTAGACGGATGTATAACTTCACCAAGCCTGAGAATTGCAACTTGCTTGTTCGTTGCTAGCCCTTATGATTGGAGGACTAAATTTCTACATGAAAGACAAGGAGGAAAAAAAGTTTGCATGTTTCTAGCCATGCAAACCCATCTTGCATATTTTAGAATTCTCTTTTTTGGTCACTTCTGAAGGTCCCATATTTCAGAGGCAGAGCACCTGATTTTCCTGGGGAAGGTTTTTGATTCAAGCCCTGCACCTCTCAGTTAAAGCATTCCAGGGCCCTTTCCGCATGGGTGGTAAAGAGCGCCCCAGGGACGCTAAAAACAGCATCCCTGGGTAGGGGTTCGCATGGCCGCCGCCGCCGCCGCATCGCAGCAGTGCCAGCCTTGCAACCCCTGAGCGGTGCAAAGACGCTACTTCCGAACCTCACTCCCTGAGCAAGGTTTTTCGGAAGCAGCGTCTTCCAACCGCTACCGTTCGAATGGCAGCAGCTGGATGGCGCCATTTCCCCCGCACTGTCCCTGAATGCTTACCTCGCCTCCTGGCTTCTGGCACGTCGCAGAGGCCAGGGGACACGCCTCCCTGGCCTGCGACTCCAGAGCTGTCGCTCCAGCCTGCAGGGGCGTGTCCCCTGGCCTCTGTGACAAGCTGGAAGCTAGGAGATGAGTTAAGCGTTCAGCGACGGCGCAGTCTGTGCGACGGCTGCGCCGCCGCCTGCCACCCTCCCAGGACCATTCATACGAACGGTCCCAGGGGGGTGCGTCGGCATTGTTTATGCCGAAGCACCCCCGCACCGTTGCGGTGAGGAAAGGGCCTAGGTGTGCTGGGAAAGATCTTTTTCTGCTGGAGACCTTGAAGAGAGTTGACACACAGAGGGCAAGAGGGGCCAATGGTCTGACTCAGTATATGAACATCATGTGTTTTGTGCATTTGCCCCATTGGTCTCATCCTTCAAAAGGCATTAAATAGTAAAGTTTATGACAATAGTACCCTTAATGCTAATGGATTACGTTTTAAAATCAAGCCAAATCTTACTTTCCTTCTAGTGCATTTTTTTATTTCACCTTTCCTCCAAGGAGCTCAGCAGCATACCTGGTTCCATGCAACAAACTTGAGAAGTAGATTAGATTGAGAAAGCAATTGCCAAAGTCATCTGGTGAGCTTCATGGCAGAGTGAAATTTAGCACCTGGATCTCCCAGACCTTAATCCACTCCTTGACTACTACATCATGCTGTCCTCTCATCCCATTACTACCAGTTGGCCATACCTTTTGCAAAAGCAGAGGTTGAGCTCAGAAATAATCCAGAATCTCACTGGCAATCTTGGCTAACAAATAACAGATGGAAATATTTGGAGGGTTCTTGAAATATTTTCAACACCAAAACACAATAGGCCCCGATTAGAAGGTATGGGGGTTTCTGCAAGAATAAAATGATCCTAAATGGACACATCATCGTAGGGGAGAAAGAAATCATTTGGCAGGTAAGGGGTGATTGGGGAGGAAAATGGAGAAAGAAAGGAAATTAGCTGCTGCCTACCCAGAAGGTAAAAGAGTAAGAAAACCTCAATCTTTTAATTCCTTTTTCAGTTTTCTACAACTTTAAACCTATGACTAGAACCTATTATTCAAGGTAAATCGAGCTAGGATTTATGACCCAGCGATTTTCTTTTAGCTTGATCTTATTAATCTTCCTTTAGCTGCAGTGATGTAGAGAGAGGATTGCTAGGCAACCGACATCCTAAATATTAAAAAAGAAGAAAGAAATGGTGAGCCCCAAATCTGTGGTTTGGGATTGAATTTACTGGTCACTTCATTTATAGGTCCTTTTACACAATTAGTAGTTTAAGACCAGGAGGAAAGTGAAGGCATAGATTCTGTTTTCAAGGCAGGGAGAATTTAAAGTCTCGTTTTAAGCATAATGTCATAAAAACCCCTTGCTGCCTACAGCAGACCTAACAATGCAATCCTATGCAGTCTTACTCTGAAGTACGCTCTGCTGTGTTTGGTGGGGCTTACTCTCAGGAACGTGTGCCTGTGATTTTACTGAGAGTGAACAGCGTTAGCTCAGCCAAACAAACAATCCTTAAACTTGTCTTCAAGGCAGCAGTGAAGCAACGCGGGTGAGAAAGTCCATGAGAACATTCAGCATTCACAGATGCCACTGGGAAACCCACGGGCTGGCTGTGAAAGCACTGATATCTCCCACTTGCACGCCATATTACCCACCAGCAACTGGTATTCTGAGATTCGCTGCCTCGGAGCCTGGAATTTCCATTTAGCTATCAAGGCTAATAGCCACTGAAAGACCTATTTGTCTAACCTCATAATCCTTTTGGAAAGTAGATTGGTTCTATGGCGGTATAATTCTGCAGCTGAAAATGTCATCTTCCTGCTTTCTTCTCCCTCTCCACATTTCTCTGAGAAGAGTTGACACTTCTTTAGCAAAAGGGCATTAGTGGGTTCTTTTTTTTTTTAATTTACCAGCAATCTTAGTTTACAAGCCGGTGTATAGGCACTTTAGCGACATCTACAGTCTCACCCCAGCTGGAGCAATATTCCTCTGCCCTGGTTTTCTTTCTTTCTTTCTTTCAAGCAGTGCATTTAGCAGCAATTGCCACTCGCAATCATGCTAATCAAGAGATCTCAAAATCAGGCCCACATCTCTCCTGAAATGAAAACCGCTGATCTTCTCCCAAGCTCGCAGCTGTGGACGCTATTTTCAGATCAAGCCCTAAAGATATAGGTCGCTGCACAGAAGCTGGAGAGGCTGAGATGGTTTTAAGAGGCCGTAATCAAGAATGTTGCGTTGGGAGACAGAAGCAGCAAATCAGGAAGCAAAACCAATGGACATTTTGGCCCCTGGTGTGCAAACTCTTATTATTACTATTATTATGTATTAGACTTCTAACACATTCTCCCCTACTGGAACAGGCTCAGAGCAGCTAACAGCAATATTATCAGTTTCAATAAAAGCATCATGACAATAAAATCTGGCATCTTACAATAATACGAATCCATAAGGAGGAGCAACTAGAATTACAATACCACCCTGTACTCACATTGGACAGTAACTGGTAATAGTAAACAAGAGGGGGAGGGAAGGAAGGCCAGCCAAGTTGGATTAAACCATTGCTGCCTTCAACAGTAGGCCTGGCAGAAGTACTCAGTCTTACAGACCCTGCAGAACTGTGATAAATCCCACAGGCCCTTGTCTCGCTCGACAGGGCAGTCCACTAGGCCGGCACTAGAGCCAAAAAGCTCCTGGCTGTGGTCAAGGACACCTGGACAGTTTTCTGGCCAGGATTGCCAGCAAGTTGTTTGCTGAGCGTAATGCTCTTTGGGGAATATGGGCAGAGGTGGTCTCGCAGATAGGAAGGGCTGTTTATAGCTTTGAACATTATTACTAAAACCTTAAACCTGATTTGGTGCTTTTCCCGGAGTAGGCTGTAGCTTGACAGGTTCCTGATGCCTAAGGAAGAAAGAACAAATCCAGAAAAGAAGGGAGAGGAGTTTTAAGTTGTTTCAGATACAACTATAATTTCTTTATTTGCTTCATTTATACCCCATGTTCCTCCCCAGTGGGGACCCCAAAGGAATTTGCATCATTTATCCTCCCATCATTACATAATTTATCCTCACAACTGATGTAGGTCGGGCTGAGGCTATGTAATTTGCCCAAGGTCCTTTAGTTAGCTTCTGTGGCAGAGTGAAGATTCAAACACAAGTCTTTCAGACCTTTATCTAGTATTCTAACCACTTCACCACACTGACTGTCTCCAGCACCTGCCAGGTCTCTGTGTACACATTTTGGAGTTATATATATTGGCCCCACTTTTATTTAACCTATATATTAATGATGTGGTGGGCCATCTTTATAACATGAGTTTTCACCACCCACCCACCACCCACCCAAAGCCTTAAAAGAGCACTGAAAGCGCTACCATTATACTGTAAGGAGGACAAATTAGAACTTAATTAGCAGAAAACCATAATTATGGCATTTACCAAAATGTCCAAATATCACTCACAGACCATTGATGGTGATAAGATTGAACCGGTCCCTTGTTTTAAAGTTTTGGGATTGTTCTCCACTCCTCTGATAAAATGAAGGCTCGTGGGGACTACGTTGCTGGGAATCCACAGAGGAGTTCACTTGCCATCCTCAAATTCCTTAAGATAAAAGGTGGTCAATATATTCCTGCAACTCTTAAATTGTTTGATGCCAGTTCAGTTGCACAACTTTTATATGGTGTCCAGTTAGGCCCCTTTACCAGTTTTGTGCCATCTAAATTTGGTCCCACCTACATTCTTAAGGACAGGTTCCAGATGTGTTTCTAATGCTACCTTGTGATTAGAAACAGGCCTCATGAGAATTGAAGCTAGAGTATGGGTGACTGTACTTAATGACTGGCTCTGGTTATTTTTTTTCTCCTACTTGACCTTGCCCCTTTGTCTGTGCATGATGACTTTCAGTCTACGTGGAAGCTGGCAGTGGTAACCAAATTCCGAACTTTGGATCCTTCTCCTCAACTCCTATTCAGCATAGGCTATGAACAAACCAAAGAAGCAGTTAAACATTATGTGGCAGATATAGAGCGCCAATCGGACTTAGCCAAGTCTCCATCCTTTATGGCTAGTGAATCTAATATGCACTCTGTCTCTCCTATGGCATACCTAACTAATCTTGAAGTATCTAAACAGTGGAAAGCTTTTACTCTGGCTCGGTGCCAGACCCTCCCTTCAAGCTGTACTGGAAGGCCGATAGAGGAAGACTCTTTATGAGAGAAAATGTCCCTGTGGATCTGGGCACATAGAAACAATAGAACATATGCTTCTCCACTGTCGATATTATAAAAATATACACAGTCATTTTATTTCACCTCTGCTGTATAAATTCCCAGGCTATGCTGGACAATTTCATATTTCCATGCTGCTCACAGATACCAATTCTGACAACAAACACTGTGGCAAACAAAGTTCTGTATAGCAGCACTTGAAGTAGGCTGCAGGATGATCTGTGCAATAAAGTAGGCTCAATGATTCAATTTGATAGCTGTAGCCTTCAAACTACCAATTTAATTGTTTATTAGGTCTAGCCTCCTTTTGTAGTTTTAAAGTTTTTATTCTCCTTTAGTATTTCTGGTTTTATTTTGCTTCCTTTATATTCCCATATTTCTTGTGCCCCTGGCTTCCTTTTACCAGTAGGTTTTGCTTTTATTCCTTTTAGATACATATCTACTGTTTTAAGATGTTTTACCCTGCAATATGTTATATCCTTTATTTTATTTACCTTGTGCTAGTCTGTGACCGCAATAAAGATTGATTTGACTTGACATGTGGGACTGGATGTTTGTAAGTTGCTGCTGCCCATGGAAAGTCTGCATGATAGCAGAATTAGTTATGATGAGCACAGAGCTGGAAAGAGCATCTGTGATCAATCTATACTAGGTTATACTATGTAACGTGCTCCACCCCCACCCCCAGTCCCATACCAGTAGCAGCTTCCCAAGTGCAAAAAGTATCTTGGGATAAACAAATGTCCATTTTCACTTGGCCCTCATGCAACTGTTGCATAAAGATAAATGTTGTCCACCCAATCTGTGCTGGTCCTTGTCCATGGTCTGGTCTGATTTAGGCCATGCCTAAAAGCATCCAGTCAATTTGGAATATGCAGGGAACTGAATACCCTGCAATAGCATCCCTGATGCCCAAGTAAAAGCTGAATAAATGTACCATAGGACTAGTATTTACTATGAACGGTGGCAGCAGTTCTTAAAGGTAATTTCCACATGACAACAGTGCTGTACATTTAGCACTGGAACTGTTTGTTCTGCAGGGAGCTCCATTCTTAGGGTATGTGAAGTTCATCGCAAGCACTGCTGTTCCTGCCTAGGAGCACATTCAGCCCTCCTCAAAGAATAGTGGGGGGTGGAGGTGACAAATGGCAGTTGGAAGTCAGCTGTTCAGCAGGGTAACGTGCTGTTTTTTGTCAGTCTTCTGAGGAGCTTTCTGAAAACCTCAGGGCTCCCAAAACATTCTAAAAACTTGATTTATAGAAGAAGCCTGGTATGCACTTGCAGTGGAATGAGGAGGCAGATAATTGCTGAGGTGGTAGAATGGACCATGCCGCTTTATTTTGACAAAGAGGGATTACATTCCCCCTCCCCCAAGTTCCCCTATGCAATAAACTCCATTAAGTAGGAAACTAGCACTCAGTGTATGGAGAGGTAGTCTACAACCTCTGCCCCACCTGCTAATTCCTCACATGGAGAGAGGTTTTTTTAGGTTGGGGTGTTTGGGATTTTTATTTATTTATTGGCATGCGGGAGCATTAAAAATGTCATCCCCTTCGTACAGCCCTCTTCAGGTATAGATCAGAACAGACAAATTCCAGGATTGCTCCAGATTTACATGGGAAGAATTCAGGAGCGCTCTTTTGGCATACTTAGGTCTGAACGCTTTCTTTTCTGACCTTGCAGTGGCATGAGCTGGAGCTGGGGGTGGGCATCTGCAGGCAGCAGCATTTTGGCAGAATTCGGCAGCCTGCACCTGGAATTCCTGCACCTGTCAGAGTTATCTGGGAATCCAGTTTATGCTGAAAAGGCAAGTACTTTCCTGTTCCTTACACATCCTCTTCCCTGTCCCCAGAGATTAAAATTTTCCTGATATTTTGTGAAACCATGGGGTGGGGTGCAGGTGAGACTTTTCTTTTTTAGTGTTCTCCTCCCTCAACACAGGGAAAAAAGAAATTCAGGCTCAAGGTGAGATGTCTGCAATATAATTTCTTTTTTATTTGGTATGATTTTGTGCCTCCCCCTCCAAGGAGCTTAGGGTGGCATATATTGTTCCCCCTTTTCCACTTCATTCCCAATAGCCCTCTTTGGTTAACTGGCCCAGGGTCACTGCCATAACACAATGGGAGGCTGACCCTGGGTCTCATGATCAGGGGTGGATTGGCTACTATGTCTACCAATGTACCCCATAATGGGCTGGATCCACACAATGGCAGAAGGGCCTTCTGCGTGGGAGATAGCACCCAGCCAGCTGGGCAGGCATGCTGCCTCTTCTTATCTCCCTCCTCTTCTCCCTCCTTTGGGTGGCAGGGCGGGGGCAGGCAGTCTTCCTCTCCCTCCCTCCTTTCTTGGGGGCGAGAGTGAAGGTGGATTAGGAGGCGGGGCCTTTTTCTAGGGTTCATTTTTCCCTCCCAGTCCACCCTGTTCCTTGCCCAACACTGTCTAACCATTGTTCCACAACGGTCAAACCTGAATTTATGTTACTGTTTTAAGAACATAAAACGCATCTTTTGCAATTTCGTTGGCATATCGAATAGTATTCTTTGGTGTATTATGAAATTTAAAATTATAAATGCCTTAATTTTGTTCAAGCAATATGACACATATACCCAATATTGGAGAGATGCAAACCACCCTGCTTTTGCTTGCTAAATGTGCACATGTCAGCTGCTGCCCTCTGAGGCTTTGCTATGCAAAGCACCACCTCCTTTGCTGTTTCTATCACACTCCCATGTCCTCCTGACACTCTTTTCCTCCTGCAAGGTGGGCAGTCGGGTTCTTATTTGCCAGGTGCTGGGCGTCTGCTTCACAGTGAGCTGAAAATGTTGGCCACATGGGGGGCGGGCAGAGGTGGGATTCAGCAGGTTAAGCCCTGCACTCCACTCTCAGCAGGCAGGAACCGATCACTACTGGGGGGGGTGGGACCTCAGTTTTAAGGAGGGGAAAGCATGGATTCCAAGGGATAGGGCTTTCAGTGCATTTCCCACCTCAGTCCAAGTCTACCCAAGGGAAAAGTGCAGAGTGGTACAAGTCCACAAGACCCTATTTCTCTCCTGTGAAAGGCAGCATCTTCTAGGTGAGCTCCCAAAGGCACCTGGTGGGCCACTGCGAGTAGCAGAGTGCTGGACTAGATGGACTCTGGTCTGATCCAGCAGGCTTGATCTTATGTTTTTATATGCAGGAATGCATTTTGGATTTGAGTATTTATGATATACGCTGGGAATTATCATTATGTATCCTACATCAAAATGTTTATATTACGCAATTCTTAGAAAGTCTGTGACTAAAACCTTGTTTTCAAAAGCATTGTACTCATTCCAAAAGAGAACAATTCAGGAACTCTTAGTGGAGGAAAAATTGGAAAGGAGGGAGCTCGGGAAAAAGGGGGGAAACCGAAGGACTCTGATTTTTTTCAGTTTTTCCCCACACAAGTCTCCTCTGCCTGTCCTTCTCTGTCCTTGCATCATCCCAGGCTTCTAAATTCAGGACACAATTCCAGTCCAGAAGCTGGAGCTTTGCCCTGTCAAACATGCATGGTGCTTTTCTGCACTGATCCCCCTTCTAGTCCTTGAAGGTGATTCAGCCCCAAGAGGTGCAGGGGATCTGATGTGCTGCACTGGGGATCTGTCAGTGCTGTGCCCATCACCTGGGAGCTTAGAGCCAAGTTGCTCATCAGGGCTGAACACCTTGGCTAACCCTGCCCGTTGCACAGAGGCACCTTTGGGGCTGTCTGTCAGCCAAAGACAGCACTCCTGTTTGCTTCGTGGCCTAATTAGGACACCTTGGAGGATCTCACTGCGAAGATCTTGGAAGACCCCGTTTCCAGAAAAGAGTACACTCCCCACCCTCGGTTTGATCATACCTATTTTTTCCCCTTTTTTGTGAGTAGTTCGCTTGCAGCAGGCCATTCCCACATGACGAGGAAACCAGAGCATTGCTACCTCTTCATCTGCTGCAGAAAGAATTTTTAGTCACCCTGAGTGAGGGTGGAGGCCCTGGATGCTTAATGCATCTGAGAATCTTGACAGTTCCTCCTTCCAAGGATTTCTGGTGTTTTTGCTAACTCTCAGATTTGCCTTCTGAGGCTTCATTCTAGTATCTTGTAACCATATGTGAGAGAGACGCTAGATGCCTCTGGGTTGCATCACTGGCTCATGTGCACACACAGGCCCCTTCCTTCAAAAAGACCACACCAAGAGAGACTAATTGCTCCAATTAGAGTTAGAGCCCACTTGCCAAGTCCTCGGGGAGCAGATACATTCAGTCACTGCTTGTGACACAGAATGCTCCAGTTGTGTCCTCCTTGGATTTTCAATGGAACAGCTTGAGAACAGTCTGTTCCCAGGATATATCTGATGCTTGCAAAGCAGCCATGGGCGGGGGGTGTGTGTGTTTGGGAGCGGGTCCTGGCAGGGAAGAGGGGGAGAACAAGATGCAAAGGGCTTTCAAGAGGAAATCTGGCCAGGGCAACAGGGAATCAAGAGAGACACAAGAGAGACACAAAAGTAGCCAAAAGAATGAAAAGCTGGAAACTGAGGAAACAGAATGGAGAAGATAAGGAATGAATGGGCAGAGCAGTATAAAAATGGTTACATAAGACCGATGAAGTACACTGAAGAATAAAATGAAAGTGGGGGTGGGTGGGAGTCTGAGCAAAGAAGAAGATGTGAAAGGAAATCAGCTGCGTAGGAAAGGCAAAACTAGCAATGAAATCTGCTGGTGGTGAGGATTGAAAGCTTAGATTCAGACAAAGGGCCTTATTTAAAGCTCAGATTCACCCCCAAATACTTGTTCCTAAGGCATTGTGTGATGTATGGTGATTGGTCTGGGTGGTGGTGGTTATTTGCTTAATGATATTCAGAGAGGCCAGTTAAAACCTTGTTCCTGTTACCAAGCCAAGCCGATCAATAAGAGTAAGAACTTGCCTGTTAATGGATTCGCCCACCCAGGATATATAGAAGAATGCAGCTAAAGCCATGTGACAGAACAGAGAACAGGAGGAGGTAGTTGTGAATGGCCATCTGGATGGAAACAGATTTCCAAAAAAGCAGATGAACTCATTAGCTCAGGGAACTTTTAACATGTTCAAACATGTCATTAACTTGCCCATGAGGCTCTGTGGATGTCTGTATATCATGGTTGTTCATGTGGGAGGGATTGATAAATGAGCAGTTTTTCAGCTCATCCTGGCCCTGATTCAAGTGAAATGTTAACTCTGGTTAGTGCTAATTCTGGTTTGTTGCCTGTAAACCCTGTTGAAGAGGCCGGGAAACTTTGGATCTCAGAAGTACCTAATGATGTAAAATAACAATAAAGATACAACAATTAATATCAGAAAAATAAAAATAACGGTGTAGGGCCTTTTCTGTGGTAATTATCTTCCCTTAGGCAGTTTTCTTGGTGTCTGAGTTGCTAACTAATGGGCACTGGGATATTTTTTTACTCACCCAGGCATTATGCTGGGTGAATTTCTTGAGTTACAGAGGGATATTTTTCTGTCTTTTTATTTTTATCTGTTGGTTTTTATTGCACAAGAGGTTTTCCTGCTGTCTTGTTTACAGCTTTTATCTGCTGTTTATTAATTTTCCCACCAAATGACAGGCATGCCTATAGAACTAATAGACACTAGCATAATGGGATGTCTTCTTCTTCTTAAATGTTTGGGAGGTTGTTCACTTTTTAAAATTGCATTCCTGAACGGAAGACTAAAACAAGGCTTATGTATTTCCTCCTTTTCTTTTTGACCTTGTAGGTGATGAACATCCGCAAAGTTCTGAACAGGATTGAGAAACCACAGGGGTTGTATCCCAACTTTCTCAGCCCAGTAACTGGGAACTGGGTACAGCGTGAGTATAACCACCTCAGAGTCTGTCAGTTTAAAGGCAGTATATAAGTATACCTAAATGAAACTATTACGAAATCCCTCAAGCTGAGCTAGAGAAATGCTTTCTGACATGTGTCGGACTTCCTGCTGTCGCTCACACATGCAAGAACATCAAGTCAAAGAAAGTATTAGCAGACTAATTAAAACCCTCAGTGATGCTAATCATAGATGTCATTTTGCAGAACTAATTCTGTTGACAGAGTCATCTCCCACAGCCTATTCCCTTTCAGGTATCTCTGAAAATCCGTGACTTAGAAAGTGGACCTCTGAGGCCCCGTACCCCAAATCCATTCAACCATTTTAATCTTCAGAAGGCTGCTCTCTCTTTGTGTATGTGGTGATTGTCCACCCTGGGGGTCAGCTGCTGAGTGACACCCAGGCATGTTGTAATGTGGTCACTTGCATTTCCCTGAAAAAGATCCAGCCTGACCCATATAGGTGTTCCAGCTGAAGGGAAGCCAATGAGTACCCTTCATGGATACACTGATTCTGGAGCCATACTCTCTGGGATTCACCTTAAAAAAATGATCCGTCACTCGGCATGACTTAGAATTTTGTAAAGGGGACTGTCCCCCTTTCCTCCAATGACATCTTGTGTCAGTTTGCCTCACATGTATTGTTTAGATGCATCTTCAGTTTGTTCTTGAGCAGGTTGCTCTTATTAAAGTTGCTTCAAGCAATTCCTCACTTTGATAACAGGATCTGTACCCTGATGTATATACAAGGTCAAGGGAGATGTCTTCTAAGACACTGGGCATCCAACGGCAGTGGAATAGAGGATGCAAAGGATAAAAGACAAGTAGAAAAAAGAGAAGAACTTAAGAGTTATGGGGTTGACAGGTCACTTGGCTCAGTCCATCAGAAGCTGTCATTGGTGTCATCTCACCAGTTTTCTACTGTTGTGGGGGCTTCCCAGATTGTCTTTCTCCAGAACTATTTCACTTCCTGGTCAACTTCTGAGGTAGCAAAGACACTTCTTTAGGGGTCCAAGATAAATAACAGGGGGGTAAATAACATGCTATAGACTTTTAATATACTGAAATTGAATGCTGGGGGAGCAAATTGGGAAACAATAAATATTTTTGGTAGGGATCACCTGCTACCCCTTGGACTTTTTCCTGGTATCTTAACCTCCCTTTCAAATGAAAGGCATTAATTAACAATCAAGCAAGCACAAATACCTTGTACTTGCATGCAGGTCTTGAATATGTTTCTCCCTCTCTCTCTGTCTCTCTCTGTCTCTCTCTGTCTCTCTCTGTCTCTCTCTCTCAGAAAGATGATTTGCACAACCTTGGTTACCCTGAAGAATCTATGCTTAATTTTTTTTAAAAAAAATCCCTTGGTACACTTTAAAGTTATAAATCTGTCCTACACTTTCGCAGGCAAATTCCCCCCAGGCAGAAATCTGCTGCTGTCAGGCATGTCTGTTTTCTGCAGTGATTTGCGTATCAGGTCACAGAGCACTCTAGTTTGAACAGGTAGCCTTGGAAAATCTCTGCTGTTCAGTATTCTGGGCACATTCCACACCTGGCATTGTAGCTCTGTTTGGTCCACCACCACCCATCAATCTGCTAAGGCTTTCTAAATCTCCACAGGACTTGAGTGTATGACTCCAGGCAAAGCATCACAACTGCAACGTTTTGCCAGCCTCACCAGCTGCCATGAGGTTTTGAACTGACTATTCCATCAAATAGCCTGGTTTTTCCGCAGTTACACTTTACATCAAGTGCTAGTTCCTTCAATTATCTGCAGTTTTGTTTCTCCACTGGAATGAAAATGGAATGGCTGTTATGGAAATACAAGTGGGAACTCACAAGGACTTGCAGGAGACGTCTCATTTTGCTCTCCCCCACTATTTCCTTGTTTCCTTTTCTGAAAGCCCCTATAGATTCTCCCTTTTTCCTGCTTCCTTGTTTCCTTAGGGTTACCAGCTCCAGGTTGGGAAGTCCTGGAGATTTGGAGGTAGAGCCTTGGGTGGTGAGGTTTGTTGATGGAAGCAACCTCAGCCAGGTATAATGCCATAGAGTCCACCTTTCCAAGCAACCATTTTCTCTAAGGAAACTGTAACCTGGAGATCAGTTGTAATTCTGGGTGATCTCCAGTCCACACCTGAGGGTTGGCAACCCTAGTTTCTCCAGAAAAAATGGCTGCTTTCAAGGATGGAGCCTATGCCAGTATACCCTTCTGAGATCCCTCCCATTCTCAAACCTCATCGTCTCCAGGCCCCACCCCCAAATTTCTAAGTACTTCCTGCCATGAAGTTGGTATCCCTGTCTCCTTCCCACTCATCAGCCAACCTGCCTTGTATGAGCTCCTGTTTTAAGCTGTCCCTCTCTCCTCCCACAGTAGCCCATACGGAGGAAAACTGTGACCTAGTTTTGTGGTACCAGCCACAGGGCCAGGCCCACTTACATGGTAGGGAATCCTTAAGGGCTTGTAGAGTGGGACGTCACTTTCCCCTCTATCCCCTTCCTCACACTATTTCCTCTTTCTCTCCATTCACAAACCTACCTTTTCTCTGCCACACATCTTCAGTTATATATGTCATTTACTTCATTTTTGCCCCACCTTTCTCCACAGCTTCTATTATTTTCCTCTCATTTTTATCTACACAATAATCTTGTGAGGTAGGTTAAGCTTAAAGTATGTGGTTCGTCCAAACTCATCCAGTAAGCATCTGCAGCAAAATGGGAATTCAAATCTGGGTCTTCCAGACCCTCCTCTGAAACTCTAACCGCTATGCCTCATGGGCTTGCATGGGGTGGCTGCTGTTCAACCAAGCTCTAACTGAGTCATACAATTCAGATGGTATCATGTCACCCAGAGGTTGCTACCAGGCCAAGGTTTGCCAACCTCCAGGTGGAACCTGGAGATCTCTCCGAATTACAACTGAACACCAGATGACAGAGATCTGCCCCACTGGAGAAAATGGTTTCTCTGGAGAGTGGGCTCCATGACATTATACCCAGTTGAAACCTCTCCCGGCCAAACCCTTCACTTCTCAGACTCCTCCACAAAATCACAAGGAATTTCCCAACCTGGAGCTGACAACTCTAGCCAGGCCTCCCTTAAGAGCCAAAATAGGCTCCTCCCCCTGCCTTTTACTGAGGAAAACCAAGCCTCAATTTTGTGGTTGCGTAGCAATGGCCACTGAAGGAATCTGTTGTTCAAGGCTACAGGCATTTTGTTTATCATTTTGGGAGCTTTGTTTGTTTGTTTGTTTGTTTGAGATTTCAGATTTTTCTGCAAGCCTAGTATGTTGTCAAGTTTGTAGAAAGCTCCATCTTGCCCATTCACCACTCCAGTCTCTGGATTTAAATATCCTCACATTTGGCCAACTTTACTATTTGTAAATAGATAGTAATAGGCAGGGCTTGCTGCTATTCTGAGAAAGCACAGAAAAAGTGCAGCATGTGGCACTGGAGCGTGTGTGGCGGTTTGGTTTTTTTACTTCAAGTCTCCAGCCCTCAGTGTTGTGATGGTGATTACAATTATGAGGGCCGTGTCCGGTCAAGTCTCAGAAGCCAGAGAAATTGCTCTGGGATCACGATGTTTCTATAGTCTGAAAGCAGAGCTTCAGGCCACGCCCATAACTAGTAGCTGACGAATTATTTTTATGCAAAATAACAGAAATCATGCACACTTAATTTATACTCATTTATATCTATGTTTTGTTGTTGCGGAATATTGTTTACCTTATAACAAGAACTGTATAAATTCCTTAGGGCACCCAAGGTTCCTAGTAAAGAAATATTAATGACAATAAATTATCAATATTAATTAAATCACGACAGTTGAAAGCACAGCAGCAGCATTTTAAATTAATTGTTCAAAGTTCAGCACAATTTACATAAACTCAGGGAACTGTTACAGTATACCTGGTATCACAGCTACTGACCCACAGCAGAGGTTTTGCACAACAGAAATTGTTCTCCCTGCTTCCTGGAAGCTGAGGGAAAGATCACTTGACAAGGAATTTTGCTGCTGAGAGATGACCCCTAACCGGCCCACTGTGTATCCTAAGCTTTAATAACTGGAAGGCCCCCTAGCTTAACGCTCCTTCCCACTCCTCAACCACTGAAGTCACAAGGCAATGCTTTATTTTTCCCACCACTGCAGACCACGTTTCCATTGGTGGCCTTGGAGACAGTTTTTATGAGTACCTAATCAAATCTTGGCTGATGTCAGACAAGAAGGACGCTGAAGCGAAAAGCATGTATGACCGTGCACTAGAGGTAAGAAAGGATTCTGGCTGTCCTGCATCTGCAGCTGTATTTCTGGAAGAGAAGTGGAAGGTCCAGGTCATTCTGGGGATATGTTACAGTGCTTCAACCTCTACAAGGCTTGGATTGTACCTGTTACATCAGCCAGAAAGTCACTAGTCAGCCTCGGGGCAGGCACTCCTCTTTCAGCCTTGATATGAAGACAGTAGTGACCTTTTTTTAAAAAAAGAGTCGTTGGGGCAAGTTTGCTAGTCTTGTGGGTGGGGGGTGGGCCTTGCTGCCAACATTGCTTTTCTTTTGCCTCAGGGTGAGTAAAATCATATATGCCAGTTTTCTTTCTGACTGGGTTTGAACTGGAGGAAAAGCCAGCTATGCAGGGAACCTATTGGCTAGCACATATAAAATCAAGGGACATCCATACCCATTCATTTTGACAAATAAAAATAAAACCATAGAATCTAACTGATGGGGGGGGAGAGGCATGACTGACAGCTGATATAGCATTTGATTTGGTGAAGTTTGTGCCTGTAAAATGCCCAGTTGCTCAGCAAAGGACCTGCTATGTCTGCACTTAAACCCATGTGTTTGCCTTCACTTACACTCTGTGTCAAACGAAACTATCATGATTTGTCTTTCAAGGCAGCTAATGATAATGAAAGTGAAATGGACTGAAAAAAATCTTAATGTGCTATATACATTGCAAATGTGGGTTTTATTTTTGTTCTTTGCTTTTGGTTTTACATCGCCAATTGTCCTGAACAAGTTCGCAGAAAGCTGACCAGCACAACTATATGTAAATTAAATTGAATGTTGCTGCTCTGGTAGGAGTATATATTTCAGCATCTGTTTCCTTTGAAAAATCCAGCACGTTTTCCTTCTTCTTTGATAAATGTAGGCCATAGAAAAAAACCTGGTAAAGAAGTCTGCTGGTGGACTGACTTACATTGCCGAGTGGCGAGGAGGCATCTTGGACCATAAGATGGGCCACTTGGCTTGCTTCTCAGGTGGCATGATCGCCCTTGGAGGGCAGCATGCGGTGGAAGAGCAGAAGCAGCACTATATGGACCTGGCCGCAGAAATAACACGTACCTGTCATGAGTCTTACGTGCGTTCAGGTAAATGCAAAATCTGTTCTAAGAAGAGGATTCGGCAGAGGCGTACCTAGGCAAACTGGAGCCTTGGGCAAAACCTGAGTTTGATGCCCCCCCATGGGCGGCCACCCTCCCCCACCATGACCAAACAATGATTTTTTTCACCAGGTCGTTTCAGAGTCACCATCACATTATAGAACATGCCCCAACTCACAAATCTGAACACAGCAGTGGGCCATGCCACACAGCAGAAATAATTTTTGGAAAACATTTTCAAAATGCTTTTGAAATGTTTTATTACTGCTATGAAAACATTTTATGGTGTTGTATCCGGTCCCCCCAATTGGGGGAAACAGCATCACTTTCAATGTTATTTAAACTGGGGACCCCAGATTCTCCCTTTAAGGTGGATTTAAAAGGAGAATCTGGGCTCCCTAGTTTAAACAAGTGATGCTGGAATCCACCCCCAAACAGCATCATTTTCAATGGTGTTTAAACTAGGGAGCCCAGATTCTCCTTTTAAATCCACCTTAAAGGGAGAATCTGGGGTCTCCAGTTTAAACAACATTGAAAGTGATGGTATTTTGGGGTGGATTCTCCCCCACCCTGAAACAGCATCCCTTTCAATGTTAAAACTGGGGGCCTCAGATTCTCCCTCTAAATCCATGCCAAAGGGGGTGGATTTAATAATAATAATAATAATAATAATAATAATAATAATAATAATAATAATAATAATAATAATAATAATAATAATAACAACAACAACAACAACAACAACTTTTATTAGGCATTGAGAGAATAAAAGAAAGAAAACAAGCATTGGCAGGAAGGGAGTGGATTTGAAAAAAGAATCTGGGGAAATTTAGGGGTGCCTGTTGTCAGGGGTGCAATTATTAAGATAGCAGCACCAAAATTTCAGAGTTTCTTCGTAAGACCCTACTGATGATGCCACCCAGGTTTGGTGAAGTTTGATTCGGGAGGTCCAAAGTTATGGACCATCAAAGGTGTAGCCCTCATCTCCTATTAGCTCCCATTGGAAACAATGGGGGATGGGGCACTCCCTTTGGGAGTCCATAACTTTGGACTCCCTAAACCAAACCTCACCAAGCCTGGGTCATATCATCAGGAGAGTCTCCCTTCCCTCTCTTGCATGCCACCCCTCCCTCACTCCCCTCCCTCACTCTCCTTCCCTTGCATGGCACACCTCCCCTCCCTTCTCCTTCCTCCCTCCGCAAAGGTGGGTGGGCCCCACCTCTTCCTCCCCCTCTCCTCCCTCTGGTAGGGTGGGTGTGCCATGTCCAGACGCCAGACCCCCTCCCCTCTCCTCCCTTGCATGCCACCCCTCCAGCATCTCCAGCATCTGGACATGACCCACCCCCACAGAGGGGATTGGAATGTGATGGTTTTCTATGCCAAGGAGCTTCTATTCCTCTTGTAATTATATTTATATAAGTAACTTTTTGAAGAATGGCAATAATTTATTTGGTGGCCTAATTCTGCTTATGTTTCTCATGGAAGACACAGATGTTATAGAGATATGGAAGCTCTGAGTAAACACACTACTTTCTCCAGCAGCTCCTGGAGTCAAATCTACTCAAATAACTGTAACTGATTGTCCTTTGGGAAATCTAGACAAGGATATTACCAGAACAGGTTCATCAGAGTTGTTTTGAAAGTTGTTCTGTTGATTATAAACTAGATGTGGGTGGTGGTTATTAATTTTCCTGTCGGTGTTTTATTAAAGTTATGGCTGAGTTTCCTTTTCGCTTTGCATGGCTGCTGTTTTTATGTGCAACGCAAATCCTTTATATTGGTCTTTTTGTTAAGGCCTTTGAGCAGTAGAAAACAAATTGCTTGTTTCTAATAACAGAGAAAAGAAGATAAAAAGAAAAGGGGTAGTGGAAAACTGTCTTAGAGAGAAAGTTCTGTAGGTGAGGGCGTGGTGTTTGGTTGGGCTACCAGTTCTGGGTTGGGAAACTCCTGGGGATTTGTGGGCAGAGACTGGGGTGGCAGAATTTTGGGACGGGAGCTCAGTAGGGATGCGATTCCATTGTGTCCACCTCTGAGTAAATGATCTCTGTAGCCTGGAGATCAATTATAATCTGGGAGAACTCCATGCCCCACCTGGAGGTAGGCAACCCTAATTCAGTGTGTGTGTGTGGGGGGGGGGGGATGTGATACACAGGTGGAAACAATGTTTGTTTGTGATCTGTTCATGCTTTGTAGGCATGAGTGGGGAGTGCAGGTTTGTTTGTGGTGGGATGTTCATGCGAGGTGGTCTTTTGGGGGTGTATAATGAGGTGGTGGGGGTGTGGTAGGATATCATGGGAGGTCTGTGCTGTATGTTGAGGGGGGTGAGGAGTGCATCGGGTATGCATCCCTTCCCATGCATGCTACCCCTCCCCTACCTCCCTCCCCGTCCCTTGCATGCCTCCCCTCCCCCTACCTCCCTTTCCTCTTCCTCCGTTAGTGTGGGTGGGCCATGTCCAGATGCTTGGCCCGCTCCTTCCCCTCCCTTGCATGCTTCCCCTCCTCCCCTCCCTCCCTCCCCGTCCCTTGCATGCCACCCCTCCCCCTACCTCCCTTTCCTCTTCCTCCGTTAGTATGGGTGGGCCATGTCCAGATGCTGGGCCCGCTCCTTCCCCTCCCTTGCATGCTTCCCCTCCTCCCCTCCCTCCCTCCCCTCCCCTTGCATGCCACCCCTCCCTCCCTTTCCTCTCCCTCCACTAGGGTGGGTGGGCCACATTAATTTTCTTTGGGGGCTTTGTGTGTATTTTCCTAGTGCCACAAATAGGAGGGAGGCAGGGAGCCTCCCTCTACCCCTCCCCAACTCCCTCGAAGTCCCAGCAGCTCCTGGACTAGCTGAGCCAGTTGTGGCTCCCTTGGGCCCTCCTGCTGCTGGTTGGCAGGCATCTCCACCACCAGCTTGCCTTCTCTTCCCCCCTGCCCCGCCCCCCATCTTTTCAGGCAGCAGAAGCCCAAGTGAAAGACAGGCGGGCAACAGAGGCAGGTGCCTGGCGAAAGTGGCAGCACCAGCCCCAAGGCTGGTGGGACACAGGAGGAGGAGGAGGAGGCGCAGGCAGCTCAAACACTCCACTTCCTCACTCCTGGATGGGGAAGGAGAGGGATGGGATGGCCAAACGCACCCTCCATATGATTCCTTCAAGTTGTAGCCATGCCTTGAGCACCCCTCTCACAGCTCCTATGGGGGAGGGAGATTTCTAATTCATCACTGCCGAGATATGCGTGTGTGTGTGTATTGTTTTCTGATGCAAAGATTAATCAATACTTTTGAGCATCACAGCTCCCAGTTGCTCTGAATGCTTTTTGTTTTCTTTTGTTAGATTCCAAGCTGGGTCCAGAAGCGTTTCGCTTTGATTCTGGCACTGAAGCAGTAGCCACCCGGCTCAGCGATCGCTATTACATTCTGCGCCCTGAAGTTGTTGAAAGTTATCTGTACATGTGGAGATTGACACACGATCCAAAGTACAGGCAGTGGGGATGGGAAGTTGTTGAGGTATGGCCAGCCACCAGGTATCCCTTGGTAACCCCTCCTCTCATTCCTCTTACAGATAAATGAATGATAAGCGGGCAAGGCACCACGGCTGCTTACTTGCCCTGGGTGGATCCTCCCAAGTGAGAGAGGAGGAAAGTGAAGGTCTCTGTGATTCAGAACCTGGAAGCCAGGAGGAGAAGAGTTTGTAGGGTCTCGCAGTTATGGCCCCAAAATGCTTTGATTTATACCCTGATTTTCATATGCATTTTTGTGCCTTTAATTTTCACACACACACACACCCCCAGCTGCTGCAACTTTGCAGGTTTTCCCCCATGTCTTTGAGACTACTTTGATCTTTTTCTGGAAGCCATCTTTGAGTAATCTTTTTCCTAGTCTGTAATGGTTCTGTTGGTTTTTGATGATTGGACTATCATAGTCAAACCAGTCCCTCTCCCCCTGCCAAAGATGAGTGGTTTCATTTTATTTTTCTTTTAAAATGGCACTTAAATATCAAGATATTGCTAGAGCATTGGAATGTTCTCTGAATTCCCAGCTTTAATTTTAGAAAAAAGGAAGTATTTAACCCATTCCTTTACAGAGATTTACCTTTTTCCTGAAATCTCCGTTAGGGAAGGAGATAGAGACTATTTTCATGAATGCTGGGAATTCAATGAACTGTAAGGCTGAACACACTCCAACAAATTCAGCTTTAAAAAAAGGAACAAACTTTATTGAACTATGTTACCCTACCTACAGGGTGCTGGAACTGAGGATTCTTGTCCTCAGTTCCAGTATTTATTCTATTTACAAAAACAGGCAGCAACCAATCAACTTTTCCCCTCCTCCCAGCTCCTGGCCTCTCATTGGTTCTGAAGCTCTGGTGGGATGTAGCTTCTCAGTTTGTTTTCCCACTTTTTTTGGAAAAAGGCAGCAGCCGGTGCATGCTGGAAGTTGCAGTCCTGACATGAACCTGCTAAGCCTATTGTTACAACTCTAGATTGATGTATCAATATTTCAGTATTTTTTTAAAAAATAAGGGGTGGGTGCTATGATGCCACCAATGACCACAACACGCTCCCTTGAAAATCCTGATTGCTTAAAGAATGCGTGGAAGAAAAGAAACTGACGCCACCCCTGTGAAAATGCAGAGGGAAGGCAGACATGGAAAAACTGTTCAATACCACTGCTTACAGATCAACTGCCAAGACAATTAGGAGTAAGTCCAGCATGTGGCAGAGCCTTTATTATACAAATGAAATGTCCATTCCGTGGGCACAATTCATAGTCCCAGCTGCAAGGTCTATTTCCTCATAAGTCTAGGACCTGCAGAAGCAACAGCTAGGTTCAAAGCCTCCCCTCTGCCTACCAGGAAGAATACCATCAAGGGAAAAAATTGTAGGCCCATGCCAACTGATCCACCTGCCCCCCACCCCCTGTTCTGGCCTGCTGATGGATTCCCAGTTGTAACCCTGATGTTCCAGGTTGGGCCAGTACTGATCATGGAGCTATGTGCAGGCTGCCATTGAATCTACAGGAGATAATCTTACTGTCAGAAAATGGTAAAATATTTTGGGAGAGGCGTTCTTCTCAGTTCCCATTGTTAAAACTGTTGCACTTTGGGTATAATAGTGCCATTGGTCAGAGCCTTCCGGCCCATCCCACAGTTCCTCAAGGCTAACCTGTTTTCTCAGGTAATCCTTTTTTAAAAAAAACACACAACCTTTTCAGTGTGGCCTCCATTAACCTGGATCAAACTTGTAAACTTGCCCACCATTTTTTTAAAAGTTGTTGATTGTAATTAATTTAATTACTTGTTCCAAGTGGCTGAAGAAATTTGACTTCATTTTCCTCTCACGTTCCTTCCCTTCCCTTCTCATTCCCTCCCACCCCCATCACAAGGCACTCGAGAAATATTGCCGAGTAGAAGCTGGTTTCTCTGGGATCCGGGATGTTTATACCACCAACCCGAGTCATGACAACATGCAACAGAGTTTTTTCCTGGCAGAGACGTTAAAGTAAGTTGCTGAGGATTGGGAAAATCTTTGAGCAAAAGAGGCTGTTTTCTCTGCTCCTTGTTGACTTGCCAGGGATCAAAAAAGCCTGCTGAGGTCTGGTTTACACATACAGGAGAATGAGGTGGTTGGACTGCACCACTACAGCTGGAGGACTCCTACACATGAAGACTCCTACACATGAAAAATTCCCTGTCAATAGAAAGCTAGCACAGCAGAGAACTCTGTCCTTTACTTGCTGTGCTGACTTTATGCTTCTGTGGATTTTTTTTTTTTTTTTGCATATGGGACCATTCTAAACCAGGATCTTCCATTTGTAGTGAAGGGGTAGGGTCCATTTACCACCTCTAAATACTATCACCTCATTTTCTTGCATGTGTAAATCAGGCCTTAGGTTCTTCTAAGGAGCTTGCAACAAGCATAATACACATCCTGTGTATTTATTTAATTATTTGCTTGCTTCATTTTTTCCTCACTGAGCCTTGAAGTGGATTGCAGAATATAAAACAATTAGTGCAGTAGGACTAGGATTACAGAATTGAATAACATAAGAACATAAGAACAAGCCAGCTGGATCAGACCAGAGTCCATCTAGTCCAGCTCTCTGCTACTTGTAGTGGCCCACCGGGTGCCTTTTGGAGCTCACATGCAGAATTTGAAAGCAATGGCCTTCTGCGGCTGTTTAGGGCCATGACGTGTTTAGGGCATAACGACACTAGTGTTTAGGGCATGACATACCATAACACAGAAAGTAGGCAATAAAGGTACTAAATAATAGGAGTGTTACTAAAGATGTGCAGGGATATTGCACAAAGAGGCAGAAGATGACCAGGTGCTTTTTACAGTCAAGTATTAATCACACTCTGTGCTTACCCTGAACATTTGTTCTCATTTGGATTAGATGTCTTTTAACTCCTGGCCGTTGGTTCTTGTTATCAGTGGAGCAATGAATGCAAGCAGAAATCCATTACTGAATCCCAGTGTGCACAACTTAACGAAACCCCTGCAAGATTAAAGAGCACTTCAGTAGCTAATGGTTCACTTCACATCTAGGTACTTAAATATTGTAACCAAATCATGTTTGAGCAATTTAAAGAAGATAAGCAGATGGAGAGCCTTTGCAGAGAATCCGTCTTGTACATAAAAAGAGAATGCCGTCCACACTGTTTTCTGTGTCTTGTACTAGAGAGAATAAAGAATGCCCTAATTGTTCAGGGGCCTGTCAAGTGCTTGACTTCCAACCTCTCCCTGTCTCCTATCCCATTTAATAGAGACTGCAAGAACCAGGGATCATAAGCAAGAACAATGATAAGAATGAGTTAAACATAATAATTTGTTGCTCAGTGCACTTAAAATACATATTTGAAACATAGGCCTTGAATTTAGCCTCTAGATTATTCAAGGCCTGTGTTTTTAATTTATATTTTAAGTGTACTGTACAATTAATTGATCTGTTTTGTTTAATTTTCAACATTGTTTCTTCTCAACCTTCAAGGGACCTAATTCTGTGTTTGGGTTGGGTTTGTATTCTCTTTTTTGATGTATTCGTTTTGATTGGCAGCAAGAACCAAACAAAACAGGAGGCGTACAGAGTCCCCGCTGAGCAGCCAAATGTGGATGGTGGGCTACATTCTATTTAGGCTACAAGATATGTGGGCCTACTTTAGGTGAAAACTTTCAGACAAGGAAACAAAGATGTTTTGTTAAGGCAATGTGTTTAATTTTGTTCCAAATGTGCTGCCTTTCCACATGAGCTCATCTGCTGAGGGAACCCCTGTGTGTTGCGGAGGATTCTGAGACTATTTTTGGGGATACACATGGTTTAAACAGATTACTGGCTGGACTGTTTAGCCCTCACAATCACACTGTATGAACTGAGGGTCCATCAAAGAACTCATCCAACTATTCTGTGAAGCTGCAGTAATAGTAGCAGTTGCTGGATCAAACCAGTGGTCCATCTACTCCAGTTTCTAATTATGGCCAATCAGATACTATACAGGAAAGTCCACAGGCAGGGTCCAGTGGCAACAGCCTTTATCTTCTGACTACTACCCATCCAATCAGAGGCATTCTGTCTCTGAGTCTGGAAGGTCCCATTTAACTAGGGCTGGATTAAGGTAATGCAGGGCATTATAAAGGGGGCCTTGTCACTGGGTCTCTGTGGAGGTGCAGGTACACCCTCCAGCGGCATAACAGCACACAATGCAGTGGCTTGAGAGCATGGAAGACAGCACAAAGGACACCACACGTGTGCACATGACGCAGCAAGAAGCCAACACACACCTGCATATCCACTGCTCTCATTACATGTAAACAACATTGCCAGATTGTGAGAATATGGTGAGATGCCAATTTCACCTGGTAGCTTGCAAATATTTAGTGTGGAACCCTCAAAAATGCGGGGCTCATAGCATATGCTACTTTTGCTTTAGGTTAATCTGGCACTGCATTTAACTACCACAGCCAACAGCCAGCAATAGACCTACCCTTCTTAATTTGTCCAACCCATGCTACAGCAAATGTAGCAACCTGTCTTTCAGATAAGTTTGTGTGCCGTTACAGACCTTCTTTCTGAGGAACCCATTATGTGCTTCCAAGGAATCCCATACAGTTTGAAGATGACTAGCTCAGTTTGCTTGGCAATATTTACCTGTGCACCATTGATTAAGACAGAACAAGCTGTTTTTTCTAAGCATGTCTTGATATCCCTTCTGCCCTGGCTGCAGGTATCTGTATCTTCTATTCTGTGAAGATGATGTGCTGTCTCTTGAGGACTGGATATTCAACACTGAAGCCCACCCACTGCCTGTGAACCACACAGACTTTATCCTGAAGACAAGTGCGCAGTAGAGGCGGCCAGCTTCCACAGTGGGGTGCAACGGGTCACTTCTCTCTCTACTTTTCAGTTTGTTTTTTCCTTTCCACTAAAGGAATGTGTGATGTTCCCGGAAAGGTATTTTGGGGGCATTCGTCCAATTCCGGACCGTATTTTATTGGGAAGTATAAAAACTGTGAAAAAAGCACCTTCTTTTTTTTCCTCTATGAGGAACCTTACTTAGCCTGGTAATGAGATGTTGGTTATGGGCCATAATAGAGAATCATGAACGTTGCTTTCTACAGAGAATTTATATGGAGCTCGCTGACTTTGTTTTCCACGTGGCCAAAGGATCTGGAGTTTGCCATAAAATAGACATGTTGTGTTCGTGTCTTTTTGGGTTTTTTGCCATTTTTGTCTCTCTCATCCATCAGCTTTATTTTTTAATCTAGCGTTGATTTTTGTAATCGCTTTTATCACTTATATTTTCAAAATCACATGCATTCTAAATGGACTCGGTGCCATCACTGGATCAAGAAAGGTCTGAAAAATCCTGAATCCCAAAAATTATTTCTATGTCACGCTTTCTTTTTTAACCCCCTGTGCTCCTTACAAAAAAAAATGTTTACTGTCAGTTGCATCATGTGTGACCTTGCTTTCCAATGCTGAAAGTTTTTCTGGGGCTTGGGGGAACCATTTGCTTTTTTTGTTTTTCTTTGTTTTTAACATTTGGAGCTTAAATATTACAAGGCATTTGTAATTATTTTTGTTTCTGTAATACTCAGAAATGTGAAATAGAATAAAAATTTCCTGTCTGATAAGAAAGATTGCTGGGTTCTCTTTTGGCACAGAATGTACACGGAAGGTGAAGGAGAGGTTGCAGCCCAGGTTTACAATGATGGGGGGATGCAGCACAAGGCAGGAGAAGCTGCATCTACTGACACTTCTTCCTTTCTATACGACCCTTCAAAAAAAAAGCAGCTTTGACCACATTCAGTAGTTGTTTGTAGCCATGTTGGTCCAAAAGCAAAAGGCCAAAAACACCACCCTTGTCATAGCTTTGTTAGGACCATCCCCGTGACCCATAAATGTGCGCAAACGTTGAGGTTCGTCAGAATGCTTCATCAGGCCAGATGTTACAAAATAAAAAAGAGGGAGAAATCATGTATTTCAGGTCATGATGTTGATCTGAAGATCCTCTCATGCCAGAATTGGTGAAACTACTGAAAGGCAAAGAAGACTGAAGGTGCTGCTAAGTAATTGTTGTATTGCCTTTTGCGTTTACGGCCCCTGGCTAGCAGGGTCTTTAATCCCCATCTTCTTTGCCTGTCAGAAATCCTATCATATCCTAGTACAAGAGGGTTTAAAGATCATCATGAAGACCTGAAATATATGCTTTCCCCCTTTTTTAATTTTGTGGTTTCTGGCCTGATGAAGAATTCTGGGGAGCCCAAAAGCTTGCATTCTGATATATGTCATTAGGTTGGTCCTAATAAATGTATGCAATGGATGATGCTTTGCAGCCAGTTCTTAGTGGCTAGTGGGTGCAAAATGCCCTGGCAAGGCTCCTATATTCTGAGAAGAACTGCTCAGGGTCTGCTACTTAGCCAGAGGAGTTCAGAAAAGGTCAGTTGGTGGTCATTAGCCATGACGAATGGGGAGGCAGCAGAGGTGTAGTTCCAAGGGGGCGGGGCGGGGCGGGGATGTGATGCACCAGGCGGGTGCCCCTGTGGGGGCTGGCGAAGGCCTGGCAGGGGCATTCTGCAGCGGAGGACACACTGGTGCACCGGGCACTTTTCCCCCTTGCTACGCCTCTGGGAGGCAGCATACCTTTGAATGCCTAAAACTTGGGGCAAAACAGCATCGTCTTTGTGTATTTCTTGAGAACTTTGCACTGATATTTTGAAAGCCCTCAAAAAGTCCTCTAACTGTGTGGCAAGGAAAATGGTGGTTTACAAGGGACTGATGAGAGAAACTGCATAGAAAACTTGCATAAGAAAGCTGTAAAGCTGATGTACATGTGTCTGTCTTTGCATCACTGATGAAGGTAATGAGAAGAAACCACACTGTGTAGAAGCAATGCTTGTCTTTCAAACCATGAACTTTTAACTCCAATATGAGGCTGCTTATATCCACTCTCTCGTTCAAAAAGAGTGTGTACAGCACAAACTCAGAGGCACTCTTCTCAACATGTGTAGAGGAAAAAACTATCATCATTCAATGGTAGTGTAGGCAGATACAGAATCTTCAGTATCTAACACAGGAGTTCGCAACCTTTTATAATTAAAGAGTGACTCTATGTCAAAATTCAGAGGAAGAGGTCAACAAAATGCCAGTGTAAAAGCGCTCATTCACACAGCTGAAATTATACAGCTTAACACTACTGATCATTGATGTTCTCATTAATTGACATGATGTTCCTGCAGCCCAAACACTGATTGTTGCATGTCCTTTATTAGGAAATAGCACAAATGTACTATTTCTACATTTATGTACTTGCGCCATTCATGTACTTTTGTTCTACCTCGCAATAAGTTTTCCTCTGCTGCAGACTTTCCTTTATGCATTGTTCTTTGCCCTTTCCTAGTCCTCCATGCGGCTGAGCAGAGAAGCTGTGCAGTTTCCAAATGCTGGCAAAATGTGACTTTTCCTGTTGCTTTGCTTTTCCCCATGAAGCAAAACATCTAAACAGGAAGCGTAATTCTTTATCTGAGTTTGTTGCTCCTTCCTGCCTTCCCCAATTCACCCAACAGTCATTTTTCCTATCTTCTGGCCACCATTTCCAAATGATTAGAAGGGCTTTGTTTGTAGGTTTGTGTGTGTGTTTTTAAAGGTCTAATGCTGGAGCAAAAGACTGGTCTACTGAGCTTGGACAACAGGGAAAAAAGGGGGAGGGTTGCAGAAAAACAACAAGGCATGCTGGATTTAAACTTTTGCCCCTGTTGGACTAGCAGGAGTACTTTAGACAGTGGCGTAGCGCTAAGAGGACTGGGGGGGGCCGCAACACACAGGTCGTGATCCAGTGCGGGGGCGGGCAGGGGTGTGGCGGGGTGTAGGGCACAGTTCCCCCTCACTCCAACCCTGACTTTAGATAAGAAGAAAAGGAACATTTTAAAATAAAAGTATAAGCAAAAAGGCCTCTGCTAGTGTGATACATTTATTGTGTGTGCTCCTCCCCTATTATCTGTGTGATTTAGTTCGGTCCTACTGGGTGGAGCTCTTGGTTTCAGTTTCTAGCTCTACTATGTTAGCTAATGCTGATGGTTTTAAGAGGTACCTTCCTTGCAAATAAAAGCTGTTGTTTTGGTCCAGCTTGTCTTTGCTGAATGGACATTGGGGTGAGTATTCTAGCCCAATCTTTTGTATAAACAGAAGACTGTGGAAAAACTCCAAGGTAAAACAAACAGCCTCAAGGCAAGCCATAAGTGCACAGCAGGAGTGCCTTGCAAGACTGCTCTGTTGCACTGGCATTAATCCAGACATTATTTGCACTGGGATTACAGGCAACTGTTCCCCTCTATGATTTCCCTTCCTGTTGAGTTTTGTTTTGTTTTGTCCATGTTCCATTTGATTGTAAAAAGTTCTTTAATGAGCAAACCAATGACATTTTGCACAGGTACTCAAGGATAAGTTGACAGTTAAATCATTGGGCATGGAAGCTAATGTAAAAGAAACAAAACTCCAAGAATCCCTTTAGTCTGATAAGAATTCTTCTCTTTCCTTACCGTAAAGATTTCACTTCCTTTTTTTAAAAAAAGAAATGGCATATCTTAATCCATACTGATCCACATTTGGCTGTAGGGCCATTGGTTGTCGAGTGGATGCATGCCTGTTTACATTAGGTATCGCTCATATTCAATCATTTTGTTTCCCAGTTGCAAACAAGACTTTTTTTCCCTACCATTCTGAATCATTCAACTACTGTGAGATTTTAGATGTATTTCTGTTCCTTTTTTTCACAGACTCGGGGCTCTGTAGTCGGGGCAGCAGGGGGGGGGGGCACTTCAAGCAATCTGTAAAAGACAAAAGATTTCATTTCGAATTCACACATCTTACAGCCCTGAAGGGAAAATCAACTGTCAGATAGGGGACTTTAATTTCATCCTGGGGATAAAGAGTGTGACAAATAATCTTCTCCTGGAAGGAGAGTTGTTGGTAAGTAAATGCTTTGGAGGTAAATAATCCCATGGAGAGGTTTTGCTAGCAGGGAAATAAGCTTAGCCTTAAGTAATTTTACAGCGGAATAAAATGTGCTGCTCCTGGAACCAGAATCTTCTTTTTGACACAGACTCTAGCTGCATGGAATTTTTTTTTTATGTGTGCAATGCAGTGCAGTATCACAATTGGTAAAAAAGAGTCCTACACCCCTTTCGAAGCCTGTTCTAATCTAAATTGTATATAACTCCCCAAAATGACAGTCAATGGAAGAGAAAGAAGAGACCAAGGTGAGAAATGGGTGTAAGAATATGGGTTTCAGAAAGGTGTGTGTGCAGAGGCTATGGCGAGGAGTGGGGGGGAAGGGGGGTAGCTCAGTGGAAGAGCATCTGGCTTTGCATGCAGAAGGTCCCAGTTTCCTTCCCTGGCATCTCCAGAAAAAAGGGCTAATTAGTAGGTGATGAAAGATATTGACCTGAAACCCTGGAGAACTGCTGTCAGTGAGTCAACAGTACTGACTGTGTGAGACCAATTCAGTATAAGACAGCTTCGCGTGTACTTCTTCTAGTTTTCAAAGTTGTGTTTCTATAAAGAAAGCCAGAGCCGTTATTGCCCAGTGCCAGGGGCTGTACAGATTAGAAGAACAAGAAGAGTTGGTTTTTATACCCCACTTTTCTCTACCTTTAAAATGCCTCAAAGTGACTTACAATCACTTTCCCTTCCCCTCCCCACCACAGGCATCTTGTGAGGTAGGCAGGTCTGAGACAGTTCAGAGAGAACTGTGACTGGTCCAAGGTTACCTAGCAGGCTTCATGTGAAGGAGCAGGAAAACAAAACCAGTTCCCCAGATTAGAGTCTGCCGCTGATGTGGAGGAGTGGGCAATCAAACTTGGTTTTATTAAAGACCACCACTCTTAACCATTACACTATAATGGCCTATAGAAAAAACATGGTATAATTGGATTATTCCAGAATGGTGAGTGAGTACACAAACATCCTGAAAGTTGACTGTCCTTGGGCCCCTCCGCACTGTAGGATTCGACCTTAGTTCGACTTGGGTCCGACCCGGGTACTCCGCACAGCCGTAACATTGGACTCGTGTCTGACTCGACTCACCCCCCTCTCACTGTTAAATTTTTGGGCTCGACTGGGAGGTAGAACTTCCTGGCGAACTCGGGTTGCACTCAAGCCAAAGCTGGCGGAATGCGGAATCTCCCTCGCCTCGACACTGCCAGCCAGCCAATCACAGTGCAGTATTTTTGGCCATGCGCAGAATGGGAGACTCATGGCGGCAGCCAGCAGCGCTCCTTTAAAAAAAAAAATCCTCCTACATAGCTCCTATGTCAGAAAACGAAAAAAAGGGATGCACACTCACGTTTCCCACCATAGAATGACAGCCAATTGGGAATGAAGAGCGGAAGACGCGAGGAGGTAATCCCGCCCTCTGAACTCGGCTCTGGAGACACAAGTCAGCTGCCGTGCGGAGAAACGGAGGAGTCGAGCTCAGGTAACGATTTCCACGGACACGAGTCAAACCTGAATTGCCGTGTGTGTGTGGAGAGGGCCCTTGTGGTTGAGATCTGCCACAATCCCCTATGAGCAAACTTCTGGTGGTCTTTCTTACTGGATCATGATTGCCAAGACAAATTCAGTTTTCCTGCTGTGCAGCAGAGTCTGTTTGGCACTGGGTCAAGCTAAAGGAACTGGTGAAACCAGAGTTTCTGAGATCTTGCTGAGCATTTATTATCATGGCTGTGTAGCCACAGTTGTCACAATACCTATCCAGAGCAGCACAGATTCAGAAGACGAGCATCTAATAGCGTCAGCTGCAGGGGCACCAGACTCTGATGCTGCCACCAAGCCTGAAACCCTCAGTAAGAGAGAACCCTGCACCAAGGACCTCCTCCTCTGATTTAAGGCCAAACAGGACCTTCTGGGTAGGACTCCTCTGAGCACCTTCTGCCCAAGCAAACTCAGACCCTCCTCCTTCACAGAAGACCAAGCTCAGGACAGGAGCTGTTGGAAAGGCCTTGCAGGACTAAGAAAATTCAACAAATGCTATGTTTGGCAAAGGATAAGAGGAATCCTCTGACTTCTGCAGGAGTCTACTTTGTAGCTGTGGACAAGTCTACATAGAGACCACCAAAGGCAGCGCCCAGACACAAATCAACGAACATGAAAGGCACTGCAGACTAATTCAGCTGGAAAAATCAGCACTAGCAGAACACTTGCTAAACCAAGCTGGGCACAGAATATTATTTGAAAACACAGAAATTCTGGTTCACTCTGACAACCACCATGTCAGACTACACAGAGAAGCCATTGAAATTCACAAGCAAATGGACAATTTCAACAGAAAGGAAGAAACCATGAAAATGAACAAAATTTGCCTTCCAGTACTGAAAAACACTAGAATCAAGACCGTTGCTAATGAATACCACCCAGACACAGGATTTCTCCAGGCAGTAAGCAACCAAAGGGATCAAAAAGCCAAGCTACTACAATGCAGATGCCCTCACTAATTGATTATGCTCTCCTCATGGTTACTCACATGTTCAAATGGGTGGATTCCACTCAACACATGCAAATCAAGCTTGCTAATTGCACCCTTTACACAGTTGTTAAAACAGGCAAATGGTTCTTTTTCCCACCCTGGACATTCCACAGGTATATATACTCCACTTGCTTTACTACCATCAGATCCTCTGAAGATGCAGGCAAAACATTAGGAGAAAATGCTACTAAAACACGGCCATACAGCCCAGAAACCACACAACACCCCCCCTTGCAGGACTCGTTTGCAATCTTGGGGTCTGTCCTTTCAAGAAGCACCATTCTTCTGCAATGGGTCAGAACCCAGGAAAAGAAGCCAGGCCACTGCAGATAATGTGACTCCGATTTTGTTAAGACAAGACACATCCCTGTATTTGAGACCTATTCAGGTGCCTGGATTGGAAGTGTGCATGGCCCACAATGTTCCTGACACATGTGGTTACCATCAAAGCTGGATATATGTGCAAACTTAGTAAACTGCAGCTTGGAACTTCAGATTATGAGCAGACTGTAAATGCAAAAAAAGAAGAACCCCACGTGAACATTATCAAATTACCTTTCTGGGGTACTGTGTAGAGCTTTTTAAACTTGCTATAGTTTTAGGGTTTCAGTGTGTCTGCGTGCTGCTGCTGCTGCTTCAAGTGAATGAATGCACAGAGAACTGAAAGGCTTATCTAGTCCAGCATCGTATCTCCCAACAGTAGCCAACCAGAAGTCCACAAGCGGGGCAAGAGAGTGAATTACCTCCCCCATAGTGAACTCCTTACCCAGCAACTGGTATTTAGAGGTACACTGCCTCTGGATTAAATAGCACCATAAAAACTAATAGAACAATCCTCTATGGATGTATCTAATTCCCTTTTAAACCCATCTAAGCTTGTAGGCATCAGTATGTCTTGTGGTAGTGAGTTCCTCAAGAACTCTTTTCTTTCATCTCCATTGCTTTATAATAAACTCTCCAAAGCCTCCAATTCTTTTGAGCCGAACTGCATCAGGCAGGTGATTCTAATTTCGTTGCTAGGAGGGAAGGGGCAGACCTTTTAACCCTATAAAGCAAAAATAATTACGCAGATGCCAGAAACAGAAACCTCTCAAAGGATTCGATTCCCGCTTCCTACCACCTATAAAGAGATCGGAAAATGGTTCTTGATATTAGTTTCCCCAAAGCCAGCAGAGAAAGCACTAAATCTTCTTGAATTTCATTTGGGTGGGGGGGCATCCAAGGGCTTGGGAGACAGTGATTTATGGAGAAAGATTAAATGAACTTAATACGTATTGCTTGGCCAAACAGCTGGCTAAGAAGGGACGTGACATTCATGCCCAAGGGCCCAAACTGTGCAAACATCAAGAAAAATGGGGCAGGGATTGTTTTTAGGGTGATATGAAAGCAGTATAATAATGAGGAATAATTGCAGGAAATTAATCAAAGGCTGGTTGTAGAGTTCAGTGACAGATAGACAGGTAGTTGCAATTACTAGGGAACTCAGATTGGGACATGCAAAATGGATGCTCTGGAATGGGGTGATTGGAAGGGTGGTTATGGTAGAACCGGAGGCTCAGTCACACCACACACTGTTCCTTAGCCTGTCTCTGGGTCCTGTGAAGCTGATCTGTTTCTTGTTGAAGCTTAGATTATAGGGTTGCCAGCTCAAACTTGGAAAATTCCTGGAGATTTGAGGACAGAGCATATAAATGATAGGGTTTAGGGAAGAGGAGGAGTGTTTTGGGGTCTTATACCATAAAAGTCCATCCTCCAAGCAGTCACTTTCTCCAGGAGAACTGATCTCTGTAGACTGGAGATTTATTGTAATTCTGGGAGATCTCTAGGCCCTGCCTGGACGTTGGCAAGACTATTAGATAATTAGACACACGGGAGTCTGTGGAATGCCTGGAGGAGGAGGAGGAGGCTCAAGATTACTACCTACAGTATTTTCCTAATGTGAAAAGTAACCCAGGGGGTTGATCCAAACAGTTTTTTGATTGCTGAAAAAGGGAGCATAGAGAGCCTGGGAAGGCAGGGGTTGCATAGAACCAGGGAGCATACATTGAAAATGCTGGGGGGAAGAATTAGAACTAATAAAAGGAAACACTTCTTCACGCAACGGTGTGATTGGTGTTTGGAATATGCTGCCACAGGTGGTGGTGATGGCCACTAACCTGGATAGCTTTAAAAGGGGCTTGGACAGATTTATGGAGGAGAAGTCGATTTATGGCTACCAATCTTGATCCTCCTTGATCTGAGATTGCAAATGCCTTAACAGACCAGGTGATCGGGAGCAACAGCCACAGAAGGCCATTGCGTTCACATCCTACATCTGAGTTCCCAAAGGCACCTGGTGGGCCACTGCGAGTAGCAGAGAGCTGGACTAGATGGACTTTGGTCTGATCCAGCTGGCTTGTTCTTATGTTCTTATGTTCTTATGTTGGGGAGGTGAGGGAACATGAGGGGTTACAGTGCCTCAAAGTCCACCTTCAGAAACTGCCGTATTCTCCTGATGAGCTGATCTCTTGTCATTTGGAGATGAGCTGCAATTCTGGGATATCTCCAGGTCCCACCTAAAACTTGGCTAACCTTAAGGAGGGGAATTAAATGAGAATGAGTGAAGAAACTGGCTGGATTCAAACCAGACAACTGTTGTTTGCCCTATTGGGAGGAAGTAGCTCATCAGTACAGGATACCTGGGAGCCACTTATGGGGGGGGGGGGCTTAAATCCTCTCTCTCTCTGCACCCCACTGGCTCAATCTGAATCCCATGTGCCTCAGAATCAAAACTTCAGCTGGCAACTCCCAACAAGCGGCTGCTTGGCAGGAGCCCCATGGGGACAGACCTGGGAGAGGTCCTACCTAGGACCTATGTGGTTAGGCAACTCACAGAGAGACTCTAGTTGACTGGGAATCATAAAGCTTGCTTTCCCTGGACTGTATCTTGCCAGCTTTTCCAGTGGTCAAAGGAGGAGTGGCTCCTTTTGACCAGCAAAAAAACTTATGTTGCCATCATGGGGCCCATCTTGGCAAAGCTGTATGGGACTGTGGCTGATGTGAAGACAGGAATTAGGACAGAAAGAAAAAGTAGGAGGTTCCAATGTACCATCTTCTCCCATGCTGCACTCACCTTGCACTTAAGATACTCTGACCTACAACTTGCGGTCAGATGGGTGCCAACCAGACAAGGGGCTTGTTCAGTGGTACCTCAACTGGAGAAGCTCCAAGATTTTCCCAGGTCCTAATTGGTTAACTTTTAGGTGCCATGCAGCTGTTTGCCAAGGCATTTTATTGCCTTTCCCCCCATTTGCTGTCTATCTAGAATGATGAGAGCCCTTTCTCGTGCCTTCTAAGCTGCATGTTGTAATGCATATTATGTTTTTTTAAGTTGCATTTTGACCTGTCGTCTCACTCTTGTATTGATCCAGTGTTATTTACTTTAACTGTTTGTGATGTCTTTTTTAATGTTTTTGTAATTTTGTAAGCTGCTTCAGGCACCTCTTACAGAGAAGGTTCTGATGAATAGCTGACATAAATAAATTTCCAAGCGCCAACATTTTTCTTAAAAATGGAACTGCAGGGATATTAAAAAGGAAGCTGTGATGCTACAAATACTCATTCTCTTTGCTCCGTGCTGAACTACACCCAGGCCTGGGAGAGGCATCTGTCTCCTTTCAAGCAATATTCACATGGCTACCACTCATCTGATCTCCTGATCTCAGGCAGGAACACCCAGGATTTATTAAGTGGTGTGGGAAAGACCCTGGCTGAGGCTCATGGACTGCTATAAGAATGACTGTACTATAAGGAAAGCCTGAAATAGGCAGTAAGACTTGGTGTATTGGCGGCGGCGGCGGCGAGGGGGAGCTGGTTCCTCACCAAGATTTTTTTCTCCTCCTTCCCTTTCAAAGGGGAGAGGTTTGATTTTTTTAAAGTTTCTACACAGAACTTTGCTATAATTGTTCTTTCCCCCAGATGTTCTCTGTTGTCAAGGTGCTAGTTGAAGTTCTCAAACCTGCTTTGGTCTGACCTTTTAGAAAAGAACGCATTAACACGTAAGCTAGACTGGATGGTGTGCATTTTCTGGGCCACCTTCCCTGCACCATTTTCCTGCCATCATTCCCTCGTGGGCACCATTTTGCTAACAGTTTTAAACGGCAAGGCCTTAGGTGTGAACCCTTTCCAAACTTCTCATCCCTACGTTCCTAAGCATATTTTTAAAAAATTAAAATAAATATTTCAAGGTGACTCGGTTGTGTTTGTGCAATATGGGGATAAACACGTACACTTCTAAAATGCTGGCTTTCAAGACGGATGTTAATTTCTTCCTCCTGTGCAAATTGTATTCCATGGTTGATGGCTGGTGCCACTCATTTACATCACCATTTTAGAAACAGCTGGATTTGTGCTTGGCTGTAACAGGAACGATGAACGGAGCATTTAGTCACACAAGTTAGTACCACTGAGACATTTCCATTCAATTAATGCAAGGAAGATTGGAAATGTATATCAAACAGAATAAATTGTTTCAGTTGCCTTTTTAAAAAACCCACCAGTTTTTGAATGGCTTTTTGAGACCTGAAATAAATGTTACTAACTAATACAAGTTTCTTATTAGTTCACATAACACTCCAACACACTGGACTCACACTGGCAACGTAGCTGCTACTTAGTGGTTTTCTCTGTGCTTTCCTGTCCCCAGAGCCACTACCTATGGGGATTTTGTTGTTTTCTAATTGATTATTTAATTATTTTAATTTTTCAAAAAATGCTTAAAATTATATACAGTGTGCTAACACTATAATTTAAGAAATAACAAAAACATGGGCAGAGGATGAAATAGTGGGCAAGAGGTAAGATGGCACCAAATGTTGCTCCAGATGTGGGCAGAATGGTGTGAAAATTCACACCAAAGCAGGTTGGGTGGAAGCCAGCAGCAGAAACAGGGAAAACCGAGAGGGTGAGTGAATGCTTTGAAATATCATGCAGAACTCCATATTAATAACTGCTGTAGCTCAGGGGCTACATGTGGTTTGCTTACTCACCGTAGAGTTTTCAGGTGTACTCCAGTAACCGAACACTACCCCCTTAGTAACTTCTCCTTTCCTTTGGGAGAGGCATTTGACATTATCCTCATCTTTATTTTGGGTCTTGATCTGTCTTGTCATCTCTGATATCCCTCCCTTGCAAATTTACTACTGATACAATAAAGAGTGTTGTACGGCATCCCTGGTTCCATGCAACTCAAAAAAAACCCCGTTCAGTCAACTCTTGGTGTCTTTAAGTAAGGTAAAGTATGTTAAGTTACAACCAGTTCATGGTAACCCCCGGAATTTCCACCTCAAGGAGTTTTCAAGGCAAGAGTTGAGCAAAAGAGGTTTGCTATTGCTTTCCTCTACTGCTACAGTCTTCCTTGCTGATCTCTCATCCAAGTACCAACCTTGCTTAACTTCCAAGCTCTGATGCAATCAGTCTACTCTGGGCTATTAGGAATGCTATGAAGATGTCCTTGGTTCAAACTTATGAATTAAAAAAACTTGTATTAAAAAAAATATGGATTCTCGTAAAGAATAAGCTACAAATTGTGACCGTGTGTGCATTGTCAAGTCACAGTTGATTATGGTGACCCCGTAGGGTTTTCAAAGCAAGAGATGTTTAGAGATGTTAGTCTATAAAATTATGCATGGGGTAGAAAATGTTGACAGAGAGAAATTTTTCTCTCTTTCTCACAATACTAGAACCAGGGGGCATTCATTGAAAATGCTGGGGGGAAGAATTAGGACAAATAAAAGGAAACACTTCTTCACGCAACGTGTGATTGGTGTTTGGAATATGCTGCCACAGGAGGTGGTGATGGCCACTAACCTGGATAGCTTTAAAAGGGGCTTGGACAGATTTATGGAGGAGAAGTCGATTTATGGCTACCAATCTTGATCCTCTTTGATCTGAGATTGCAAATGCCTTAACAGACCAGGTGCTCGGGAGCAACAGCCGCAGAAGGCCATTGCTTTCACATCCTACATGTGAGCTCCCAAAGGCACCTGGTGGGCCACTGCGAGTAGCAGAGAGCTGGACTAGATGGACTTTGGTCTGATCCAGCTGGCTTGTTCTTATGTTCTTATGTTCTTAGGTGGTTTGCCATTGCTTGCCTCCACATCACAACTCTGGTAGTCCTTGGAGGTTGTCCATTCCAAATTCTAACCACAGCCAACAACCTGCCTTGTTTCTGAGCTCCGACAAGGTCAGGCCAAGAGTGCCTAAGGAGCTGTAAAATCCAGTTCCTTTGAATAATTATATTTCCTGGGATCCTGGAGGAGAAGGATCCTGGAGGAGAAGCCTGCCGTACAGGCTCAATCTGACTATTGTCAGATTGAGCCTGTACAGCAGATTTGAATGGAGATGATTCTTCACTCAATTTTGTTACCAGCTGATAAAGCATGTGGGGAAGAGCCATAATATCTCTGTGCTTTAGCCATCCTACTCCATAGTAACAATCAAATTACCATGGTCCACAAATGGGAAGATAATCTCCAAAGGCAGGCTGGAGAATACTATTTTCTTGTGTGGTTTGTCGGGTGGCGTGGGGTGGGGGAGGGGGATCACTGGCTGAAAATTGTGGATGTTTCCCAACCCTAGGATGGGTAGCTGAAGGCACCCACCAGGACTATTGCTGGTGTTGTTCTGTTTGGAGCTTTATAAGGTCAGAAGTGCTATGTTGCCATAGAGACAATCATAGCAAAATGCTAACAATTCAAGAAGGCTGAGGTAGGCTAGGCAAAGAGGTACACCAGATCCAATTTTAAACAAGTACACAAATGTCTTTTCCTATTTCCCTGGATCATAGGATTTCAAATGGAGTTGACATAAAGCACGTGGCAGAAGAGGCTTGTTTCCCAGGCACAAAAGAAAGACACCGGTCCACAGACATTTATAGGGATAAGCCAATGTATTGAATAAACTTTGCTGAGACAGTGGCAAACCCCCACCCACCCAGTCTCCTGTGATCTACTTTGGGTCCTGCTTGTAATTTATGTATTTATATTTTTAGTCTGCCCAATACCCGAAGGTCTCAGGGCAGGTTACAACATAAGGTAAAATTAGTAAAATATCAATAAACCTAAAAACAATTTCAATCTAGAACAATAAAACTTATTTAAAATCCATAAAACCTATGAAACCTTATAAAATTATAACTTATTAAAATTCACAAAAACCCATTTAAAGTTCATAAAACTGATTAGTATTACCAGAAAGGGGGGAATTAATTAAGACAGTGCAGAGAAGGCAAAAACCTGTGCCCACTTGGGCCAATTTGGGGGCACAGGGAAAAATTTCTTCTTGGCTCCAATTCAAGCAACCAATTATAAACTTGCACTGTCTGTTTAGCTTGGTGGGTGGAGTACTTTTACCCCTTAAAGCTGGCTCTGACCCAAAAAGAGATCTGGCCTCTCCAAGAGGTCTACATGGCAAACTTCTTATCTTCTTGTATGGGGAAAGGCCAAAGATGGGTAAGGAGAGAGAAGGAAAGGGGAATACAGTAGAGAAAGAAGGCAAAGGGGGAGAAGAAGGAGAGCGTTGTAGGGAAGAGGTTTCAGGATGTTGCCTCTCAAAAGGAGAGAATGCTATCTAAGGAAGATGGCATGAGAAGGCAAGCCCTCTGCTGGACGGCTGCAGGACAATAACATTTCTCCTATTCCCCTTTCAACAAAAGAATAGAATAGAATAGAATAGAATAGAATAGAATAGAATAGAGTAGAATAGAATAGAATAGAATCTTTATTGGCCAAGTGTGATTGGACACACAAGGAATTTGTCTCCGGTGCATATGCTCTCAGTGTACATAAAAGAAAAATACATTTGTCAAGAATCATAAGGTACAGCACTTAATGATTGTCATATAGGTCTAGTAAGCAATCAAAATAACCTAAGTCTAGTAAGCAATCAAAATAACCTAAGTCGAATTGTCACCTCATCCGCCAAGTGCTGAACCATGTTTGTTTTAGAATGCCCTGCTTGGGTCCTAGTGCACAAAAAGAACTAAGTCAAATTGTCACTTCATCTGCTACATGCTGGACGGTCTTTGTTTTAGAATGCTTCACTAGACCCAAGCAGAGGATTCTAAAATAAAGATGATCCAGCATGTGGCAGATGAAGTGACAATTCGACTTAGTTCTTTTTGTTGAGAAGGGTACAGAGAGCCTGCTTCCTTAGAGGAGAGGCAGAAATGCTGGCCTTTTTATAGGAGGAGCCTTTTATGACTTAGTGGGGCAATGTAGCATTATGAGGTTGGGAGGGAGCTTTGGTCTGAGAGCCCATTGTATCAAGGCGTTGTCAAAAAATTGGGAGTGGGGATTTTGATAGCTGTAGAGGATGAGTTACCTACTCTCCTTAAACGTGGGTTTGGATTTTGAACTTTCACACGACTCAGAAAAAAGGCAGTTTCTTTAAAACAAGTTCTTAAAGTTTATTGAACTCGGCATTATTCAACAAACTATAGTCAGGTGGCATATTATGCATACAATTAGCTGAATAAGAGCAAACAGAGACAAAATAACTGAACCTACTAAAATCAAAATGTAAAACTTTTCCACTGCTTAGCAGGAAAAAAGAAAAGAATCAAACAGTTCTCATAATTCAATAGACAACCTCTAGCCAGCATGAGGTAGCATTGCGTATATTGGGAGTGAAAGGGGAGGGGGGAAGCAAGGAAAAAGGGTGCCTCTCTTACAAAATGGAAAAGCAGATATAGGGGAATTGCACATCAGGTGATCCTAGTGGACCAATCACGAATTGGTGCTAATTAACTAAAGCAGGTGATGTAAATCTTCATTCTTATCAGGTGTTGTGGCTGAAAGTTTATTGAAGTTCCAACCGTTAGCAAAACTTTGTGCAGCTGGGCCAAGACCTTCAATTGACCGTTACTCGGTACCAGGATTGGATTCACAACAAAGGGGCCAACAAGGCCGTGGTAGTGATGTTGAACTGTTACAAAGTTCACAAGCAACGGTTACATTAATAGACTACATACAAAATGGCGACGGTTAAGCTAACACAGACACTTTCTCTACAATAGCCTTCTGGTCAAACTGCACCTGCACCAAAACAGCTGCCAAGTGACCCAACAAGGTACATGGTTTATCGTGGGCTGGGCAGTGCCAAAAGTTATCGAGGGGGCCAGTGATTTGTTTCTTGTTGGGAAAGCAACACTCCCACTGTCCAGGGTGGGTTTGGCTTTTCCCTTGCTGGCCTGGCCTGGTGCAGCACCAACAAAGAGGGTGGGGGCCTGCTCAAGGACAAGAAGAGGAAGAAAAAAAAGGGGACTACCTGACCTCACATCTTCTACTTCTGGTCTCTTTACATCTTGGATGAATCTGCCCGTTCAAACCCAACCCTGCACCTGCATTTGCTAGACCAAAAATAATTTTGCTTTACTGTGCCACTTGAGGGAAAAAATTGGCAATTGCTGTAGCATTATAGGTCATTAATGATCTTTTGCTGCTGATCTACTCTAAATTTTAATGGAGCTGCATGCATGGAAATGAAAAGAGAGTGGGTAGCAGGGGGTCATGTTAGCAGTGACAACGATGTCCCCGAGATCCAATGCAGTCACTGCAGTAGGCATTTAAGGGAAGCTGGACAATAGTACAGAAGACATGTTGTGTGGAAGTGCTTTTGCCACTGTGAATGCATCCACATTTGCTGCGGTTAGGTTATGTAAGCCACGTGGAGAATCTTCACTATACTGGAACAGCCAGTGATAAGGAATGAGCTTCTCAGACAGGACATGTGAAAAAGCCGTGGGTGGGGGTGTTAAGCATTTGTTTTGTTTTGAATTTGTGTAACCCTCCTGGTGGGTAACCATTTTGGGTTTTTTTGTGCCTCATAGAGTGCCAGCTGTGTGGTTTCCCACTAGAAGCTGTGTTCCTTTAACAGCTGTATCAGGCCACGTGGGAGATTCAACAGCTGCAATTTCCTTCTTGGGATGAAAATTAGCTTTTGGGAAATGAGATTATGAATGAAACTGGATGGTTCTAAAAAGTCCATCTACTATTGCTAGCAACAACAAAATCATGACTGTTATTTGCCCTGAGCCTCAGAAATTGGCCAGGGTATGAATCCCTTTTTTTAAAAAGGCAAAATCCTATATTCTTCTTGAGCAGAAAGATTGTATGTGTATTTAAGTCTTCTTGTGAGCACCAGATTGTAAACATTGGACTTAAAGGCTATTATTAGGGAATATGTGACAGCACCTTGACTTGCATGAACATTTTTCTGCTGCAGCAAAAATGTATGTAGAGAAAAATGTGATGGCCACTGGTATAGTACTTAAGAGTGTCACACTAGGATGTGGGAGACCCAGGTCTTAATTTTGAGAACCAGTGGTTAATCTAGTGCAGCATCCTGTGTTACACTGGTAGTCAACCAGTTGTAACTGGTTACACTGTAACTGTGTTACTGGTAGTAACTGTGTTACACTGGTAGTCAACCAGTTGCCTATGGATAGACCTACTATTCATCAATCCCCTTTCAAAGCCATCTATGCTTGTGACTATCACTACATCCACTGGCAGTGAATTCCACAGTTTAATTACTCATTGAGTAAAGGATTAGTTCTTTTTGCTGTGTTGAACATTTTTTCCTGTCAATGTAATTGGATGCCCCTGAATTCTGGGATTATATGACAGGCAGAAAAAGCTACCTCTATTCCATGCATGATTTTGTAAACCTCTATCATGTCTCCCTTTATGCATCTTTTTCTAAACTGAAAAGGTCCAGACTCTCCAGCTGTCCTTATTGGAAAGGCACTCCCAACCCCTTAGTCATCTTGGTTCCCCTTGGTTGTACTTTGCCACATGGTGGCCTGCTCACCCGGTTTGGAGAGCTCTTCACAATCCTTGACTTTCTCCATTTTGAGAACCATGTGGAAACCACTGGTTCTCAAAATTAAGAAATTAATTTCTCCATGTGGTTCTCCACATGGTGGCCTGCTCACCCGGTTTGGAGAGCTCTTCACAATCCTTGACTTTCTCCATTGTGAATACTATGATACCATCTGCAAAACTGACTACTCCACTGTTCAACCCCAATTCCAAATCTTCTATGAATAAATATCACCAGCCCCAATACAGATCCTTGCAGGCCCCCATTGCTCCCTTCCCTCTATTGCGAGAACTGTCCATTGGGCCAGTTCTTTTATCCCATGATTTCTAAGCTTACTCTGGAGTCTTTGGTGAGGTAGCTGCCCCCACTCTGCCTTGGAAACTGGCTGGTTGACTTGTCAGGTATCCACAGAGGGGTTTTGTAAGGATAAAACAGGAGAGGAGAACAATGTAAACTGCTTTAGCTCCACATTGGGGAGAAAGATGGGATATAAATGAAATAAATAAATGATGCAAAGTGCACAGCAAACCTTTAATTCCCAGCCACCCACCAACCAAGTGTGCAATTATAATTGAATGCCATTCAAATCACTGTGATGTTAATTTCTGTGATTAACAATCCACTTCAACTGCATATTGGGGAGTTCAGCCCCCATGGCGGTAAAAGACCTTACATCTGAGGAATCCCCTCTAACATTTCTGCCCAAGCTTGTGCAGGGTTTCTCCAGTCTAATCCCACTGATGACTATTAGGGTTGCCAAGAGACCTGGAGGAAAAAAACACGCCTGTTCCTTTAATAGAAGCGTAATAGGTTAATCACCAGTTATATCTATTCATCCCCATGTCAGGAAAATCTTCAACTGCCCACTTCCCCAAATTAAGCTTGTTATGGATACCAGGACAATGTACACATGCTGCTGGGAAGGAAAATCTCGTACACAAATTGTATTCATTCAGGGCTGGAGACCATTTAAAAAAAATACTGCATCAAGATGAAATCTGGAGAGAATGTAAGATCAGAGATGCGGGTCTGTATGTAACAAGCGATCAGATTCACTTCCTTCATGTGGTTGATCTGCCCAACACACTCCTTTTAAAGTATTTCAGAAATATGCCATGCATTCTATGCATAAAGAGACAGAAATGTTTGCTTTAATAAATATCAACAATTTAACGGATGGAGATTGTTTAAGGATTGCACTGCAACAGGGCCGTCCTGAGCAAAGTTATGCCGAGGATTGCACTGTAAAACCGGCCCCGATCCTGTGTACAGATAGTAGGAGGAAGCCTGTGCGCGAAGCCAGCTTTTCTTAGGGATGCTCTAAGAGATCGATCCTCTGTAGTTTTACTCGGAGGAGTTGTAGGAACCCCTTCCGAGGAAGCGTGTAAACCAGAGAAGGAGGCCGGCCTTCCTTCCTTCCTTGGCCCAGCCCAGCGGCGTTGCCTGCCTCTCTGGCGCCTCCCCAGCCGCCTGGGCGAGAGCGAGAGGAAACGAGCGGCCGACTGGCCGAGGAAGGGGCGATGGGCCGCCTCGGAGGGAGCAGGCCGCCCGAGGCTCCGCGGCGGGGCGAAGGAGCCGAACGAGAAGGCGCCGCCGCCAGGCCTCGCCTTCCGCGCTTGGGCCTGGCTTTGGCGTTGCTGGCCGCGCTGCTGGCCGCCAAGTATTACCGGGACTGCGAGGCGGCCCGGCGGCAGGTAGAGAGGAAGAGGCTTGGGGGTGGGGAGGCGAGGGGTGCTTGCTTGGCCTCTGGGACTGGGCAGGGCGAGGTGGGCGGTGAGCGGCCCTTAGGTTGGACTTGGGGAGCTCGTGGAGATGGAGTAGGGTTGGAGGGAACTTGTGGGCCTGAAGCTCGGGTGAGTTTGGGGCAAGAGGGGGAATGGGAGAAGTTGGGTCCCGGGGGTTAAGGGGGCTGGGGGAATTAGGGGGCCAGAATGAACTGGGGAAGGTGAGAGGAAAGAGGAGATCTGCAGAAGTTGAGGACAAAGGAGAATTGCGGGGAGCTCGCCCTTTAAGCAGTACCTGCTTGCCCTTTGAGAAGCTGCAGCCGGTGAGCAAGAAATGCTTTACGGGGGGTGGGCGGTGGGGGGTGGTTCTGTCTGTTTCCAGTCTCGGGCTGGTCTGGGTTGGGGTCTTTTATTTATGCAATGAAATCAATGCAAATAGAGTTCGTGTAGCGCTTTGGAGAGTTTAGGTACCTTACTAGTGACAGGGAGATAACGGGGAAGCTGGAGCTGGCGATCTCCTTGCTTCTGGGGAGATATTGGCAAGCAGGTCATTTCGGGGTGGGAGTGGGGTGGGGAGGCGGTTCAAGCTGTTTTTAAATTCTCTTCCCGGGGTTTGTGTTTTCAGGATCGAAACGTAGTTGGTGTGGTGCTGAATGAGTTGCAAAGGAAAACAAAAAACAGTATGAGTATATGGGGATGTTAACGGGACTGGGCCAGATTTGGTGGTCTTGTTGTCCTTATGAATCATATAGTTGGAAGAGACCACAGGGTCATCAAGTCCAGCCCCCTGCCATGCAGGAACACACAGTCAGAGCACTCCGGACATATGTTCATACAAGCACCAGGTCATTACTGACTCATGGGGTGATGTTACATCGCAACATTTACTATGCTTATGAGGTGGTCTGACGTTGCCTTCCCCAGTCTTTTGTGCTATACTAGCAGCAGGCTGGGTATTTATTTTGCCAACCTTGGAAGAATGGAAAACCGAGTCAACCTTGAGCTGGCTACCTGAAACTGACTTGCGTCAGGATTGAACTCAGGTTGTGAGCAGAACTTTGACTGCAGTACCACTCTGCCACACAGAAGCTTTACCTAATGCGAATTCTTGGCTCTGTGTACCTGGCAAGGCAAGGTCCCCATCTCCTTCTTGGCTTCTGCCTCATCTGAACCCAAGCTTCAGGGCTGATGCCAGCTCTTTATCTGCCTGGTGCCATCTTGGATCTGCTCTACAAGGCTCTTTAGTGCTTTTTTCTGTCTCTAATTGACAAGAGTAAAGCTTTCCAGGCAGCGTTAAGCATCCTTTTGGGCTAGCAGGCGGCAGATGGAAAATAAGTGGGGTGAGGGGTGGGAGGACCGTTAACAGCATGCAGAACTGCTGCAGCTGGCATCACAGAAGGATAGAACCTCAGTCTTGTTCTTTTGATCTTTGTCCTGGATGGGGAGCGATGCTCTCCTGCTGTACATTGGAGAGGCCAGAGTGTAAAGAGTAATCCTGAGTGAGTGAGCCATCCTTCAGCTTTCTAGCATAGTAGTGAACTCCTTGGAGGACATTCTGTTCCCTTCTTGCTGTATTTATGGGATTGTCAAAGGTCTCCAAAAGGGACTGAACTGAGTAAGGATTTTTGAACCTCCTAACAGCTGTGAGCTCAGCTTGAAAGAATATAAACAGTGGGCCCTGTTCAGTAGGAACATCTGCTTCCTGAGCCCCATGGAAATGGATGTAGTAATAGGTGAGGCCAGCTACTATGAACATGTTTCATCCACCAATGGGCTTAAGAGGGCTGGAGTTTATCCACTGCTCTTGATATGGGGGTTTACCATAGAAATTCCTGGGTGGATTCTGTTCAATGTATCCTAAGCTTAGGGAGCTGGACTAGGGGAGGCCACGTCAGGCATTTGGGGGCTTTGGAAAGGGTGGGGGTTTTTTTGCTGTTCCTTATGCCTCTCTTATAGATACCATCATTACCTACCTCTTCTAACACTTTCCCCTCTCTCTGTTGCTACTCCCAGAAACCTGGTTTTTAAAACAACTGCAGATGACTCAAGGGGAACACCCATTATTTTTTCAGAATTCCAGAATTTCCAGAATTCAGTGCACAGAACTTGAGTGCTGTCAGTGCAGTAGCTGAAAAGTTTGGGTGTGGATGACACACCAGTGTTTACTCGTATTGGTGGTAACATCCATGCCTATAAGCATCTTAAGCGACCCTTCAGAGTATAAAACAATGAGATCAGACAAGCCCAATTTGTTTTGGGAAGAAAGTCCCAGTCGTCTTCCAGCCCAAATCAGACATGCTAATTAACATAGACCACCAGAACAATCTTGTGAATGATCTACAATGAAATGAAGAGAAACCATGCAAGAGCATTACTGAGCTTGTGCAGGAGCCCTTCCCAGTACATTGGTTTTCTATAAGATGTACTGGTCTTTCTCCTATGCTTCTCTCTTTCCAATGCCCCATAACCACCACCACCCTAAGGGATTGATTAGTTCGCCTGTCTGTTATTTGTTTATCCCACCCCTCTTCCAAGTGACTTGGAGCACCCTTCCCCATTTTCAGTAAATTTCCTTCTCCAAATCCTTTTCTTCCTCTGAATGGCATGAGACTTTGCAGTTCCTGTCCTTCTCATGGTTTCTTCACAATCCTTTTAACAGCTTGTCTTTTTGGATTGCTGTGGATTCAGACAACTGTGTTTTATTGCTGTGCAGTAATAGTCACCAATAATTTGGTGCCATCCAGTAATTGTCTCCAACTGTGTCTTTCCCAGTGGTGGTTCTAGATTGTCTGAAGGGTTTCACAATGTGCTGAAATCAGACTTTTCTTATTCACAGTGACAGTGTAGCTTTAATTTGTATTTGGGTATAATCAACATCCAACAAAATCCAAGGTCCTGGTTTTCTCAAGCGCTTGCAGCCCTATGTCCTGGTCTGTTCAGGGCTCAGATACTGAGCAAGTCAGATCCTTCAGATATTTAGGGGTTGTCTTCCAGCATAAGCCTGGCTGGGCTAAACATAGAGACAAGGCCCTGAAGGGTAACAAATGTGCTTCTGCTGCTGTTCTGACATTTTTTTACCCTCAATGGCAACAGATTCATTCTGGTGGTCCTGAAAGTATTTAACATGAAAGTGATTCAACATCTAATGTACGGGGTTCCTATATGGATCCATGCATGGAAATCCAAGCTTGAATGGTTGCAGTCTAGCTTCTTACATAAGGTCTTTGGAGTTCCTCACTGTGTCCCCTATGCTGTCCTTTGCCTTGAGGCAGGACAGCGTCTTCTGGAAACCAGGGCATGGGTCACCACTTTCAAATTTTGGGTGCATCTTTGTTTTCTTTCTGACTCTCACAGCCTGCTCCAGCTTGTGATGTGTGAACTCCAGACCTCTGACTGGTGGCTATTAATCGAGGCTAAGATTTCCTCCTTGGCCCTTTCATGGGATTCCTTGCTCATGCTCACTGCCAACGAGATTCATCATCAGTTAAAAAATAAACTATTCGAGCAGGAATACCAATACCTTTTGAGAAAGGCTCAGAGTTCCTGCTCACCCTTGTACTTCAGGATTATTCCCCATAAACTCTGTGTTGCCCATTATCTGGACCAACTTTCTAATCACAAACTCAGATGGGCATTTTCAAGAGCAAGATGCAATTCTTTTCCATCATCATTACTTCAAGGCCGGTTCTCAAACATCCTTTGGCATGATTGACACTGTTCTTTCTGTCCTTCTTACATTGACTCCCTTGAACACATCTTGCTCTTCTGCCCTAAGTACAAGAGCTTTAGGCCCAACTTCTCTGCCTTAACCCCGGTCGGGTTCTCAGACCTTTCTACCAATGCAAAAATGATTTTTTGATCAATAATCCTGAAGCTGAAATAACTGAAGCTGTAGCCAAATGTCTACTGCACGTTTTAGATTAGGTTCCCTTCATTTCTGTTCCCATCACTCACACTGTTCTATACTGGATTTACCCCTATTCTTTGTCCCTGTGTTGTATATGCCTAACAAAGGTCTCTAAATTCTAAATACTGTCATTTCTCAGAGAGCTGGTTTATAATCAACACTGAGAATTATATGTAACTGTAACCTTCATGGTTCATGCACTGGGTTGGTTATGTAAGTTATGCTATGGGAGTACAATAATTCTCCATGGTTCACTAGCCAGCCTTCAGTCAGTTGTCGACAGTTTTGCCAACTACCCGCAGGCCCTGGTAACTTGGAGAGAGATTTTGTGAGGTATCTTGGAGCTTTGGGTGTGATTCACATGACCACAATATTTTTTGAAAGATAAATTGTGTGTGAATAATTTGAATAGGCCTCCTTTTAATCAATAAAAATTCAAAACAAAGATGGATACAGAAGAGCACGTTTCAACTCTGTCTACACAGCAAGTCCAGCCCACAGTCAATTTGGCAGTGCAACCAAGTGGTCATAGAACTGCTTTGTAGAGGGAGTCAAATTGAATTGTTCATGATGCCATCCCGTTCACAGTGTGGCTGTTGATTGGCTGGAATCTTGTGACGAAGAAGCTCTAGTGAATAAAGCAGAACAATAAAGCCAACAGATACCAGCCAAAAAAAAAAAATCGCTGGAGGGAGTGTCCTGGGTTTTCTCAACATCCTTTCTTTTTTACATACTGGAACATATTTGTCCAGGTTGGTTTGGAGCAGCTCTGACAACAAAGGGGCAACGTGGCTTATTGGTACAGCCTGTGTTTTGCATGTAGAAGATCACAAGTTCTACCCCAGCATCTCTGGTTAACGGATCTTGGGTAACAAGAATTGGGAAAGCTCTTTTCCAGCACAGGACTTGAACAACACTAGTCAAAAATAGACAATACTGACCCATGATATAAGGCACGTTCACACAGCACATATGCATTCTTTGTTTTCTCAGTCTGCTTAATTCATTTGATGAAGTAGGTTCTTGTTTGCAAATGTGCATGTCAGGGAAACCCGATGACTTTTCAGGTGCTATAGCGGAATGAGTGTTCTTTGAGCCCTGCTTGTTTGGAATGTGATTTATTTCATTAACTTTCACTTACAAATCATTCTTCTTTGCCTTTTTTCCCAATTAGGAGATGGCTCTGAAATCTCTGGGGAATGAAGGCCTCTTTCTCTTCTCCTCCCTGGATACTAACAACGATTTGTACATCAGCCCTGAAGAGTTCAAGCCAATTGCAGAGAAACTCACTGGTAGTTATTTAACACTAAGCATAAAGACTTCTGAGTGTTTCTGAGCTGCTGTTCAGGGGTCTGTGGAGTGGGTAATGCCTCAATATCAGCCCAGAGAAGCTTTTGCTTCTCATTTTCAAAGGATGCTATCGTAGGGTCTCCTTTTCAGCATAGAGCCACCTGGTGGCTCCATGTGAAAATCCTTTATTGGGGCACACAGAAGCAAAGGATTTTGTGTTTGTGTGTGTGTGTGTGTGTGTGTGGGAGAGAGAGAGAGAGAGAGAGAGAGAGCCACCCGCAGTATGTGATGTCTCTTGCTTTAATTCTCTTTGCTCAACTCTAGGCTGATTTACCTGATGAGAGACCACTAAGCTTTCTGTGTTTTTTCAAAGGGCTTACCCTCCAGAAACAGCTCACACAATCTGCCTAAATCTGTGGCTCCTGTTTTCAGACTTGTGAAACCACAGGCCTTGCCTTTGTCAGGAGCTTAGTGGGGATTCAGAACAGCTGAATGCAAGAGATCCAGCTCTGTGCCAGTGTCATTCTGTACCAGATGCTGCCCAGATCTAAGTTGATGGCTCTGATCTCTAAAGTCTTCTCTTGCACGTGGAAATTAGAGGTTGCTTTTGCCTCCCAGTCACTTGCAGAGCTGCTTGGGCAGCACAGTCTGCATGCATGTGAGGATTTGGCCTGTGCTGCTTCTCTGCTGCCTTGCAGAGCAAATAATATTGATTGTGTCATGACGATCTGGCTTCTGGTCGGAAGTCTGGAGACATTTATTTCATTTACACCCCACCTTTCTCCCCAGAGCAGCTCCCATTTTATCCTCATGACAACCCTGGGAAGTAGGTTAGGCTGAGAGTGACTGAGGTCACACAAGAAGCTCACACAGCAGAATCAGGATTCAAACTTGGGCCTCCCAAATTGTAGTTTGACTCTTGTTCAACAGGGCCTGACACTGAGCAAAGATGGCTGCTGTGTGTGCATAGGATGACCAGTTCTGCCATGGTGGTTGGAAAGGATGGTCCTGTCTGTACTGTGCCACAGCTGGTGTTGGAGTAGATAAAGGAGATGCAAGTTCAAATCCATGTTATCAACTTGCGTGACCTTGGGCTAACCATAACTTCTCTACCTAACCTACTTCGTAGGACTGTCATATAATAAAGGGAAGGATGGAAGAACCATGCACATGACTCTTAACTCCCGAGAGGATGCTGGGGATAGAAATGCAATAAAGTGCTTGGCTGGTTTAAGCAGTTTAACAGAGCTGAGTCTGGTTCCCCAGGCTGGAATGTCTGGCCCTCACCCACCCCTGTTCAGAACAGTGCTTGCCAGTTAAGGACCACAGTGTGTGCTTTCAGACTGGTACAGGATGGTGGTAGTGGAGGAGGAATCAGCAGGGGTTTGGACAGAGGCTGGTAACGGCTGGTTGGCCACCAGTACTTGGACATCTCCCTCAACCTCCCTTAGAACATGTCATATAGCAGCACATTGAATGTTTCACAGGAACGCTGGACTCGCACGTACTGTTGCACAATCAGAGGGAGAGCACTTTCCGAACAATTAAGCTTCAATTAAAGAAGAGCAGGAGCCTGTAGCGTCAGTCTCCTGCTGCCCTCTGGAGCACAGAGGTAGATCTACACAGGTGGATGCCAGAGATGGTTTTAAAAAAACCTGAGCAATGTTTGCTACGAAGAGATTGTGCTGTTTGCCTTTGCTGTCGCCCGGTCCATAAGTGCTGCAGTCCGATTTTCTGCCTGCTTCTACCTGCTTTGTCACAACCGGTGTGGTTCCCATGGGCTGTGTTGTGACCTGGGTATACAAAGAAGCAGAGACCCTCTCTGCCACGATCCAGTCTGTTATCTGACCATGCCATATTGTTGTGTGAACGATCCCATAAAGCAGATTTTCCAAGAACTCCGACTCACTTTGGTGAGCTGAAATAGCTCAGGGAATGTTGCAGTTTGTGCAGTGCTGAACGTATGTCTGAAATATTATAGCTGGGGTGACAGGCAGAAGAGATGAAACAAAATCCTTTGACACCAAGTCTGGGTTAACATTCTGTGACGGGTGCTTTGTTCAGGTATTACTCCCGCCTCTGCCCTTGAGGAGGAAGAGGAGGTGCTGGATCCCGATGGAGAGGTGCTCTCTGTTGCTGCAAAATTCCAGCCTCTGCTAATGGAAACCATGACAAAGAGCAAGGACGGGTTCCTTGGAGTGAGTATTGCATTTAAGTGGGCTGCAAATCCAAACTGGTGGGTTAATCAACTGAAGTAGCAATTGACGAATCTACAGGTGACTGTTTTTATCAGTGGGGCTGTGAGTTAATGAGCATGGTTGGTGGTGGTGGTTGATTTTTTCCCCCTTTTAAGCCTGTTTTGGTTCATTTGTAATACCTTAATAGGGAAGGGAAATAGCACACATTCTACAGGGCTTCTACCAGTGGCTTGATCATAACAAAACTATGGCTAATTGATGTCTTAATTGACAAGCCACACTTGGGGTTCAACGAGCAAACCAAAATTGGAAGCCATGGCTTGTGCTGTTTGTGGGATTGCTGTGGTGTCTGAATTGACAATCCTCACTGAATGTTGGTCGTTCAAACTATGGAGTTCTTGGCACCATGGGAACAGGAGCATGGAGAAGATATGGTTTGTTCATATGTTTAGAAGCTTTTCCTATGGTTTGAACTCTGTATTGTATATAATGGCAAAACACCGTGGTTAGGCTTGACTTGAGCCTGTAGTTTTTGTTTCTTTAACTGCAAATTTTATCATCGTATGTTGTCTCTTATTATCTGCTGTTGCATATGTTTTATTTATTTAAATATGGTAAACAATCAAGTTTGTTAATATGCAGATATTAAATATAATCCATTTTTAAGTAAGCAGAACATTCTTAATAGTGATTTAGCATGTGGCCCGCAAGGTTTTTTACTCTGAGTACAAAGGGATAGATGTGATATACAGGCTTTGAAAATGACTGTGTGAATCGGCATGGTGGCTCTTAGATTTGGGACCTGGGCTTTAGGATAGCCTAACACTGAGTAATGAATGTTGAAGTCACAAGTACAGCAGCCGTCCCTTCCTGGAAAACTGGCTTCCATTGTCCAGTTGCTCACGGAACTATATCCCAGGCCTCAAACTACTGAATTAGTGTTTACTAATGATGGTTTCTGTGTTTGCAGATTTCTCACATTGCCCTTTCTGGACTTCGTAATTGGACCGCTCCGGCTTCCCCTACGAGCACAATGTTTGCCCAGCAGTTCAAGGCTTTCCTCCCACCAAAGAATAAACTGGAACTGGGTGATGCTTGGTGGATAATTCCCAGTGAACTAAACATCTTTACTGGATATCTTCCCAATAACCGTTTTTACCCTCCGGCACCTAAGGGTAAAGAGGTAAATCTCTCTGTTTATAATAAAAAGAAGCAATTACATAGTGTTATTAAAGAACAAGATATTATTTTATTTATTTAAGGTTTTTTTCCTGTTTTACTTTTCAGTTGGGACCCAAAGTGGCTTACAAAAATATTATTTATTTATGTATTAATTATTTAGATTTATTCTCCGCCCCTTTGCTACAATCTCAGGGTGGGTTACAATGAAAGCCACAATAAAATCCCATACAATAAAAACCAATCCTGAAACTGTAAGATCATCTAAACTCTAAAACTCCCACCCCAAAGAGGGAAGGGTGTACAAGACACCTTGAAGCCCCCCATCCCAGTCGCAGGAGGATCAGCCAAACACCTGGGTGAGGATGTTAGTGCTGCATATCTTCTGGAGACCTGAGAGCTGGGGGAGGGGGGTTGTATAAGGAGTGATAGCCTTCAGACATGTAACACCCCTACTCTGCATACAGCTGTTTTGCCACCCATTACTATACTGCCCTCTGCCCATGATCACTGAGAACCCTCCCTGTCACACCTCCCAACGCTCTCCCCTGGCCAACCATCACTCCCTAACTACCACTCGTATCCTTGGGAGTACAAAGTACCTGGCTCTCATGCAGGTATTTGGGGTTCCCTGGTGTTATTGGGAAATGGGGGACTAGAGCTGTCACTCAGCCCGTCACCCCCTCCCCAAGTCAATCTCCTGCTCTCACTTGGTTTCTGCACTCTCAGGCTCAGCAGCCAACCCAGGGAAGCCCATTCCAGTGGGATCAAGGAGAGGTCCACAAATTGCCTCCCACCCCTCCCCCCCAAAACATACCCTAACCTTACTTAAACTGAAACACAATAATTAAAAGAGAAAAAAAAGACAGCTCGGCTTTCCCCTGCCTCCAAATGGGCAACCCATTGGGCAGTGCCGTTTGGCCACTGCTGATATTAAAAAACAAGCAGTCACCTTGGGCTGATGTTTACCGGGTCAATCCAACTGGCCAAGGCTGTGGTCAAAGCTCTGGTGACACCAGGGTAAGAAATGCAGAGGTAGAGATCCATATAGCCTGGACGCTGCAAGCTGGCATCTATCTTTCCTCAGTTTCCACATCCTGCTGCAAGTTTGCACATGCTCTGCTTTGGGAAGTTACAACAGTTCTTCAGGGTCGGTTGGTATGGTTATTCCCAGTTTGAAACACTGGTTGGGGGTGGGGGGTCACATAAATGACACATAAGATGTGCAGAGTGCTTTGTAAATCCTGGACTGGTTTTTTGTTCAGGATCAGGAAGGGTCCTTTGCAGGGTGGGTAAAGAGTACCTGTCTTGCGTACGATATTTTGAGCACAGTGGGCTTTAAATCAGAGTCCAAGAGAAATACTGTCAAATCAATGCAGCTGTAGAGGAAAGCACAATGGGGAATGAGCAGATCAATTTCCAGGCCTTGACGGGAAATATTGGCTTTGGTGTCTTAAAGTCCAACAACACTTCTATTACTGTAAGAAATATTCAAGACGACCAGGCCTATAAATTATTGAAAGCAGCCAAGAAAACAGAGAAGATGACTCTTCTTAATCAGATCCAGGATGCTAATTATTGAACCTGGCCTTGGCAGGAATAGATTCCAGCTTTTATGTTCACTGATTGCCTCCAGTGCTGTGATCTTCTTTCCATAGATCATCATTCACAAGCTCCTGAGTATGTTCCATCCGCGGCCGTTTGTGAAAACCCGCTTTGCTCCTCAGGGGGCAGTCGCTTGCCTTTGGGCAGTGGCCGAGTTCTACTACAAGATAGCCTTCAGGTAAAATCTCATACTGGTGGGTAGAGAAGGAGGGTTTCTGTCAATGTGAAGTGCGGCAAATCTTTTTCTTTGTGAGAACTTTCTGTTGCCTTTCTCTAAAATTTTCTCAACAATGTTATCTAAAGCCGTAGTCAGAAATAAAACAAGTAAAGAACATTTCTCTCTATCACCACCATTCTGGGCAGTGCCAACCTGTGATCTGAGAGAACCAGGTATTCATAGTGTTGGAGAAGCTCAGGGGGTGACCTTGGACCGCTCACTCTCTCTTTTTGGCCTACTTTAAAAGGTGGTTGTTGTGAGGATAAAATGGAAGAGGGCACAAAGGTGTTTTAACTCCTCCAAAAGATTACCTTCATTTACATCGGCTTTGTTGTGATTGAGTCAGCTTCTTTCTATCTCCCAGGCTTAGAACATTACGCCAAGTGTCCAGCCATTATCCACCACTTAAGTGTGCAATACTTAAGTTAAGTGTCTTTCTTTTGCCTTCACTCTGGAAGACAAGAGTGTCCTTTGTCTTGGGAGATCAGGGCCACTTAGCATAACCTGAGGGCCCATTTCTCCCTGTAAGTGGTCCCCTCTCCCGGCACGCCATGTTCAGAATTTTTCTGGACGTCTCTTTGTCTGGTTAATGTAGTCCCCAACATGTTGTCATCTTGTTCTTCTTCTGGTGTCCAGCATGGGTTGCTGGACTCTGCTTGTTCGATCATTCTGCTCATGGGTCAGGTAATTATCACCTTTATTCCCCCCAACCCCTTAACTTTTCCAGATCTAATCCCTCAACATTTATCTAAATCCTAAATCTATGTGAATTCTCTTCTGCCTTGATTTATGTACAAAAACATTTATCATTTCTACTTTCTTAATAAAATTGTTAAACTTTTACTTAATTCCCTGTGGATTTCTTGTGGAGACCCATATTTGTGGATTGGCAACAAAGATCCCAAAGTTACTTAACCTCTCATTAAAGCATGGGTCTGCCCTTCACTAATTATACACTCTAAAAGGGGCAGACCCCAGCATTTTGAATAACACTGTCATCCATGTTTAAGGATAAAAAAGCATTAATTGGAACTATCAGCCACATGTTGAAGCCTTGCGCTTAGCTCCATTGCCTTTATTAGGAAGCCTCTTGGCTGATTCCTGTCTTTTGCCCAGGATCCATGCAGAATTCCAGCTTAACGAGCCTCCGGATTTCCCTTTCTGGTTTTCTCCTGCCCAGTTCACTGGCTACATTGTCCTCTCCAAAGACGCTTCCCATGTTCGGGAATTCAAGCTGGCTGTTCCTAACAACAGGTAAGGGTGAGCTGCAATCAACTAGCCAGAGCAAGGGTGTGTGTTTGGATGTTGGAGCTGAAAATATATCCCCCCAAAATTCCTTATCAGTATTTTTTGGATATTGAAATATGGGTCCTGCAAAATCTTGGGAATGTGTGTAATTAAGTGGGAATATTGGAAGCTAGTGTTTTTAGGCTCCTTGGGCCCCTCCCCGCCCCCGCTTTGGATTTCTGCATCTCCCTGGGCTTGATATTGGCTTGTCAGGCTGCTTTAGGTAAGATTCTGTGAGTTTCAAGTGTTTTTGTTGTTTCTTAAAGGTTTGTTTTAGCTGAGTTGGTTTGTTGGCAGCAGAAGGCCATTGCTTTCAAATCCTGCATGTGAGCTCCCAAAGGCATCTGGTGGGCCACTGCGAGTATCAGGGTGCTGGACTAAATGGACTCTGGTCTGATCCAGCAGGCTCTTTCTTATGTTCTTTTGTGTTGATGTCCCCTTTTGGGGTGGATTCTTTTCTTTCACATTGAGGTTCTTGCGGTTTGCACAGATTGATATTCTCACATTTTACATAGGTCTAAATTCTTGTGTTTTACATAAGTTCAGATTCTCCCATTTTTATGTTAGTTAGGCTTAGCAATAGCTTTTAATAACATTCCTGTGGCAGGGAGAGTCTCAGGTTTTAATCTTTTTCTCGTCATTTTTCATTCATAGGAAACAGTGGAGGTTGGCTGGGGGTACCTTGTTCAGGGGGCTGTAGAATTGGGTTCCTTGTCCAATTGACTTGAAATCTGGGGGGGTTATTTAAAGAACAGACATCAGTAACTTCCCTGCAATTTTGATGCTAGTACCTTTAACATCCCTCCACCCCTAACCTCCCAGAAAAAAAATCCATAGGAAATAATGGAGCAGAAAAATATTGGAAACACCCCCCTTTTAAAAAAACCAGATCCTGGGAATACCAATATTGTTTGGCACCAGTATGTCCAGATCTGAAAGAAAAAAACAATTTTTTTGCTGGACACCTCTAGGCCGGAGTTGAACAGACAAAGTCTCAATTTAAGCAACATATGAAAGCATGATAGGTTGATTTGGCTTGTCTAGCGTAAGTCCAGAATCTGAGTTTGTTTGCTTCCAGAATAAAATTGGGCCTGCTTATACTTCACTTTGAAGCAGTCTTAAAGCTCCGTGTTTCAGTGTAAACAGCTTGTGCTGAATAGTTGTTTTTCATGGTACTGGGTTTTTTGCCCCTAGATCTCTCAACGTAGACATGGAATGGCTGTACGGGGCCCGAGAGAGCAGCAACATGGAGGTGGATATAGGATACCTTCCTCAGGTCTGTAACAAGGGACTCATTCAGAGATGTGAAACCTCTGGAAATTTTGAAGCCATGGAAGAAAGAAGTGGTGTTTTGGGGAACAACAAAATAGAAATAAGGAGGATTGAAATATACAGTATTTCCTATTAAACTTATTTCACTGATTTAACAAAATAACAGGCATCATTTATACCTCACGTAGCATATAACATTATAATTTTAAATTATGGCAATATGCCAAAATAGTACAAATGTTTTCATTTTCTGTAAGAAGTTTTAATACTCTGTTTTAATTATTTTCCATGTGTTGTGATTTTTAAAAATTATATATTTTTTTGTAAACTGACTCCAGGTTCCTTGGAGGGACGGCATATTTGTCTAAATAATAAATAAGATAAATTGCTTGTACTGGTATAAACTGGTGCACTGTACACTACATTTATCTTAATATTTGCTATCTGAGAGGTTGGGAAAGTGGAAAGTAGAAAACAAGCAGAAAAGTGTATTGCTTGAAACTCTCATGCTGTCACAACAGGCAGGACTACAGGCATATTTGGATGTTACGTTGTTCAAGACCTCAGTATAAGAGCGGGGGTGGGGTTGAAAAGAAAGGATGTTAAGTTAAACATTTTGGCACTGAGAATGCTGAACTCTTTAATAATGTACTACCATTAAACACATCAGTTTTTTGCTGTCAAGTTACAGCTGAATTAATTACTACCAAAACTTACATTTAAACAAAACAAACTTTTAAATTCTGTATTTGTTTACAATATTAATAGGAATTATAATTGCTTGATGCTGCAGATTGTCTTATAATATTTTCATACGAATGCATTTTGAGTAAGTCTTCATTTTTTGTATCACTCATTCCTAGAAGAGGGAAAGGGTTTTTTTCCAGTTCCACCCCAAATTTCATAATTTTTCAATGTTTAACACTAGAAAAGGCTGAGGACCTTTTCCTGCTTACATTTTGAGATAGCAAACCTCATTTTAAGTGGGGTTTTTTTTTCATTCTAAAAGTGAAAATATTTAACAGGAGTAGCCTAGAGAGAGGGCTGCAGTTAAATGAGAGTGCTATTAATATAGGTTAAGCACCATGGTGGTTATGTTTTTATTAGACCTCGTAACAGCAATAGAAGAGAAACTAGAAAGTACTGAAAAACTATTGTATTTGCTTTAATTTTTTTTTGGCTTGAACTTGACTTCATTTAACTTGATTTTGGGAGAACAAGACTGGATTCTGTCCGCCAGGCAATATTTCTTTCTTTCTTTTTTTTGGTGCAACTACTTAACATAATATGAATTAAAAATAAAATAAAATGCAGAGCAGCATTTCCCAACCTTTTTAAAGTTACGCCTCCCTCTCTTTCAATTTTGTGCTATGCTCCCGCCCCCAGTAGGAAAAATACACTTGAAACTACAGGCACTCTAAAGCAAAGCAAAACATTTGAAAGGAAGAATTGCATTTAATGCCGTGAGGAATGATAGCATTCAGGTAATATCGCACTTGGAACTAGATATGCCAAACAAATAAAGTTCTTTTTTTGCACTTGGAATTAGACATGCCAAACAAATGCACTTCTTTCCTGACTGCCACTTTTCGCACTGCAGCTTTCTGTGTCTTTCCCAATTTAGATGCAACAGGAAAGATCCTTAGGATTTATTGTTCTGAACATTGCAGGAGCAGGGAGGAATGCTGTGTGGCATTATTTGAAAATTAAAATTAATTTTGTCTCCATAACTTGTAAAGAAGTGTGCAACATCCTTGGAGATGCTTGGTGACACACTGGGGTGTTGTAAAACTAGGGTTGGGAAACTCTTCTTAGAAGCATCAAGGTGTACAGGATGCTGGCTTTTTAGCACTTAAATAAAACAGATAGCAGCAACCGTGAAGGTCAAACCAGTACCTTTAATTGAACCCCACAATTAATGCTATTTATTTAATGGTATTTAACAAAAACACGGGAAAGTACTATCTGCCGAGCCAGATCATTGGTCTTTCAAGATCCTTACCGTGCGTTCTGACTGGCAGTGGCTCAGCAGGGCTTCAGGTGGAAGTCTTTTGTGTTACCCTCCACCTGAACCTTTTAATTGCAATTCTAGGGATTTAACTTTGGACATTCTGTGTATAAAGTCGGTGCTCTATTGCTTAGCCACATCCTCTCCAGGGAGGTACAGCCCCCCCCCCCCCATCCCATCCTTACAATTAAGCAGCAGATCAGAGCTTAAAACCCAGTCTATGTTTGTGTCTATCATTTGTATCTACTGTCTAGTCAGTTGGGGAGCCATAGAAGTAGGCTTGATGTGCTTTCCCACATTTGTTATGGTCTGTTGCGATCTTGTCTTGCTGGATCCAGCACCGGCGTCCTAGGAGAAGGCGAGGCCATTTGGCAGCAACCTGTATGGAAATCCCCTGTAGCAGTTTTTGTTTATTTTGTCTCCCATATTATTCAACTATAAAGGGGTATCCTACGAAATTGTTTAGCAGAAGATTCAAGGCAGACAAAAGAAAGCAGTGCTTCGCACAAAATGGCTGTTACATTCTAGAGACGAGTGCATTTTCTTAGGAGTGTTTAAATAGTTTATCTTCTTGTTGTCTTGTAGATGGAGCTGGAGTCTTTGGGACCATCCATCCCTTCTGTGATCCATGATGAAAATGGGAATGTAATTAACAGCAGAGACCCCAAAGGGGAACCAATTCAGTTCATATTTGAAGAGATCACTTGGCTGCAAGAAATAACTTGGGAAGAGGCAGCCCGCAAGCTAGAAGTTTCTATGTATCCATTTAAGAAAGTACGGGAACCTTCCCAGGGTTGTTGGTTTTTTTGCGGGGAGGCGGGGTTAAGTGCATAGAGTTGGATCCTATGAACAGCATACCTTCCCCTGCCAGGAACCTTTTGTGTCTAGGCAGGCTCCTTGGAAAGCACAGTTCTTAGTGGAATGGGTTCTCAGGATGCAGCCTGGGTGGCTGAATTATTCTATTAGTGCCTCAGTATGTAATATCTGAGCCTTCTGATTTTATTTGGAAATTGCAGAAGTGACCGTGTTCCAAGACTCGGCATTCCTTAAATTAAGTACCTAGTCTGTCTTTTTGATATGTTGATTCAGAGGTTGCATGAGGCCACCCTGGAAATTTGCGACCGAGGCCAGATCTCCTGTGCACAGCTAGAGCCTTGAGAGCCCTGTCATCCATCCTGCCGCTATCATGATTCCCTAGTTCTATTTTTCAGAAGAGACAAGCACTAGAGGTGTTTCTAAGAGCGTTCTCGGGGCAAAGCATGCTGCAGTCTCAGGACAGCACTTTTCTTATCAGCAGGAAACATTCCAGCCGCGTGTGGCTCAGCGTCTGGAAACAAAAGAGTGAATTTGCAGCACGAGTTGTTGAGAGAAATTAACATTCCTCTGTGGTGGCTGGCAGTGTCACTCCTATTTAATCTATCAGTTGGGGAGGGGAGCAGAAGCCTGTGGGAAAATGATGCCATTTGGATGAAATTGTTGAGAGCCATAGATGGCTTTGAAAGGGGATTAGTTAGATTCATAAAAGAGAAATAGTCCATTCATGGCTATTCACCGTGGTAACAATGGGCACCTCCACATGCAGTGATAGTAAACCTCTGAATACCAATACTTTTTGGGAGGTGGGTGGGCGGGGGTTGCCATGAAGTCACAGCTGAGTTATGGGAAACCCCATGCGGTTTTCAAGGCAAGAGACGTTCAGATGTGGTTTGCCATTGCCTGCCTTTGTGTCATGACTTTGGACTTCCTTAGTGGCCTCCCATCCAAATACTATCCAGGGCCATCCCTGCTTAGCTTTTAAGATCTGGTGAGATCTACCTGATGAGGACTATCCAATACTAGTACTGGTATTAACAGGCAACATCAGAGGAAGGCCTTTGCCTTTATGCCCTGGTTGTTGGCCTTCCAGTATGCTCGATTGCTGGCCTGATCCAGTAGACATTGACAGACTTCTCTTCCTCAATTCTCCTCTGAAGTCATCTAAGCTAATGGCCACAACTGCCTCTGTGTTCTATGGCTCTAGTTAAGCCAAACATTTTTGTAAGGTGCCTTGGCTTATAACCCCCCGTGGGTTCTGTTTTACTTTCTAAAACTGGCTAACTAGCCATTTTAAAAAATGATGATTCCAGCGAATTTAAAACTGTATCACTAGAAAGTAACCCTCCAGTTTGCTCAGATTGTGCAGAACACAGTAAACTCTTTGGTTAATGTGTATATGTAATATTCATATAATATGTGCACTCATGTCTTCCCATACTGTTACATGCCCTGGGAAGCAAAGGTCTATCAGGAACTGCTTGCCATGTGTACGGATACTCCTTGTACCAACTAGTTGCAATTTTAGCAGAAACATATGACACAATTTCTGCCCCCTGTTGTTCTGCTTTCAGGTTTCCTACCTCCCTTTTACTCAGGCTTTTGAAAGAGCGAAATCTGAGAGTAAACTGGTGCACTCCATATTGTTGTGGGGAGCACTGGACGATCAGTCCTGCTGAGGTGAGAGTCTCCTGTGTTGTGTTTCACACATTGGTACATTTTCGGTGGTAGGAAGTGCCATCACATTGCAGCTGATTTATAGTGACCCCTCATGGGGTTTTCAAAGCATGAGACAAATAGAGATGGTTTGCCACTGCCTATCTCTGCATAGCAACGCGAGGCTGCCTTGGTGGTCTCCCATCTAGGTACTAACCAGGGCCTACCCTGCCTGGCTTCCACGATCTGACAAGATCAGGCTAGCCTGGGCCATCCAGGCTATATTTAGGGGGCATTGAGAACCAAAGCAGAGTGCTGCTAGATCAGGTCAAAAGCATTTTAAAGGGGAAAAAATACTTGAATCTCCCCTATCTGTTAGAATGTTAATTATAAAGCAGAAAACTGAGTGGAAGATGAAGGATTTAAATCTCTAAAGCTACACTCCTCTGAGCAAGTTGTTATGAGCCCTGAAGTACATTCAGTGAACCAGGGTTCCTTCATCCTGCTTGTCATTTTTGAAGTCCTCAGTACACTTTTTTTCTGTGCCTACTGTCTTCTACATCTGTAGACTCTAGCTGAGAGTTTATGTAGTAGATTTTTCTGCTAGTGGCCAACCTATGGTGCTCCAGATGTTCATGGATTACAATTCCCATCAGCCCCTGCCAGCATGGCCAATGATGGAAATTGTAGTCCACGAACATCTGGAGCACCACAGGTGGCCACCCCTATGCTAGGCACTTATCACACAAAAGGAACATGCAGAATGACACTATCAAGAAAGCATCACACATCTGCTCTGAAATTGTTGCAGGGATAAGTTTGTCCTGATCTTGCCCTCATATTTCTTTCTCTCTCTGGCCAGGTTCAGGGCGAACTCTCCGGGAGACTGTCCTGGAAAGTTCGCCCATCCTTGCTTTGCTGAATGAGAGTTTCATCAGTTCCTGGTCACTGGTGAAGGAGCTAGAAGACTTGCAGGTAAACATTTGATTCATGTGCAGGGATAGTAAAAAATGCTACTTGGACTCAGACATTAAAACAAATTAAAAGTGGCAAAACCATTAAGTCTCTGGCAACTCCTCTACCAGGGTCCTTTTTAGAAGAAGAATGTGCCATCAAGCTGCAGCCAACTCATGGCAACCCATCCCATGGGTGTTTGAGACTTGAGATGAACAGAGGTGGTTTGCCATTTTCTTCCTCTGTGTTAGTAACCCCAGTCCTCCTTGATAATCTCCCATCCAAGTACTGACTGAAACCTACCCTGTTTAGCTCCCAGCCCTGAAGAGTTCAGCCCAAATTGGTCTAACTGGGCTTGTATCCTTTCTAGATGCAATGAAAAAGGGGAGTGTAGCTTTGGAACAGATGCTGTTGATTAAAGAACATCCAGTTAAATAATTGGGTAAATTTTATATCACCAAGAGTGCTGCATGAACATCTTCTGTAAAATATAGAAAAATGTGTGAGAGCACATAATACATCGAAGTTACCACATCTTGTTAAAGGAAAAGTTACCTTCTAACAGTTTTTCAAAATCCCTTACAGTAATCCACTGAACTCAGTAGCCTCAAAAACCCTAGCATCTTCTCCAATTAAAATGGACTCCTACCAGTTAATCAACTTCATAGTATTAATTTCCTAAATAAGATGTGCAGCATTTAGGAAGGGTCAAATTGTATTTCTTTTGTTCTGGTCAAGATGCAGTTCAGCAGACAAACCAGGAGTCATGAGACTGCCTTATTATTTTGAGAATTACTTGACTTTTATGACTGGGATCATAATTGATCCCAGAGGAGTATTAAAAATATGATTCCCCCCCCACCCACCCCCCACCCCCATTTAACCTGCTCTGCTTTATACCATCCTGGTGTCTCTTGCCGAAATAGTCGGTGAGCTGTTCTGTATTGTTTCAACCCACTCATTGTATCCTTTATATGTGTGTGAAGGTGATTGTTTCATTAAAAGGGCCACATGAATGAAACTCTGCACATATAAGATATTGTGGGGTTTAAATGATCCCAGTGTGGTGAAAGCCCACGTTTGATAGCACAGCATTTATTTTATATTGATATACTATTGATATTGAGATGAGGACAGAGTTTATAATGTATAGTATTTTTTTAAATAATCATACATGCTAGAGATGTTGAATTAAAGGAAGCATTTCATTTGTCAGGAGATTGTGAAAACCCTTCGAATTAGCATGGGAGTTTTCACAGACCTCAGTTATTGTCCTTGTACCCCAAATAATTTTTTTTAATACTGATGTAATTTTGTACATTTTTACACTGAAGTAATTGTCAAATTCATCAAGTACAAACAAACTTGACTTATTTGATTCCTGTTTAAAACAAACGCCGTTTAGTTATGTTTTTAAAGCCAGCATAAGAGTTAAAAACATGCTTTCATTTTCCATAGGCCAAGAAAGAGAACAAGCTCAACAGCAAACTTGCAGAACTGCACCTTGAAAAGTATAGTTTCCCCGTGGAAATAATGATCTGCTTGCCCAATGGCACTGTGGTATGACCTAGTTCCATTTTAGCACCTTGGTTCTGTCTGTCCTTCTCTCTTTCTTTTAAAATGTGCTTTATTTTAAAAAGAATTTATATCCATAAACTTAGGATATGTGTGTGTAAGTGCCACCAAGTCACTTCCAACATATGGCAACCCTATGAATTGGTGTTCTCCAAAATGTCCTCTCATTAACAGCCTACCTCAGGTCTTGGAAACTGAGGGCCATCTCATTTTGGGTCTTCCTCTTTTTCTGCTCCCTTCAACTTTTCGTTGCATCATTGTCTTTTCCAGTGACTCTTCTCTTCTCATTGTGTGATCAAAGTATGACAGCCTCAGTCAGAGTTGTAGCAAGGGGGGAAAGCGCCCGGTGCACCGGTGTGTCCTCCGCCCCCCGTCCCACCATGCCATGCCCCAGTATGCCCCTGCCACACCCTGGAACACCACGCCCCAGGAACACTCTTGCCACACCCCCACAGGGGCGTGCCCCCCCCCCCCGTGTGTCATGCCCTTGCCCCCTTGGAGCTACGCTTCTGGCCTCAGTTTAGTCATTTCACCTTCTAGGCAGTGGTGGGATCCAAAATTTTTAGTAACAGGTTCCCATGGTGGTGGGATTCAAACTATGGCGTAGCACCAATGGGGCTGGGTGGGGCACGACAGGGGCGTGGCAGGGCATTCCTGGGCAGGGCTGTGGCAAGGACACAGCCGCTGCGCTGGTCCTTGGGCAGGAAATGAATGCACGCAGGCGCAGGCTGCCACGCACACCGGTGCACCTCCTGCTAGACTTCTTCAAGTTCTGCGCGCTACTGCTGAGAGGAGAGGCGTAACTAAGGCAAAAATCATGTGGCAAAATCACCAATTAGTAACCCCCTCTCGGCACACACAAATAATTAGTAACCTACTCTCGGGAACCTGTGAGAACCTGCTGGATCCCACCTCTGCTTCTAGGGACAGTTCAGGCTTGATTTGATGTAGAACTCACTGATTTGGGGTGGGGGTTGGTGGTCCAAGATGTCTGTAGCACTCTGCTCCAACAGTATATTTCAAAAGCATCTACTTTCTGCCTGTCAGTTTTCTTCATTGTCCAGCTGTCGCACTCATAGAAAATAATAGGGAACATTGACATTAATCTTGATTGCCAGTGCCACAACCTGACACATATTTTCTGTCTCCTTCATGACTGCCCTTCCCAGTCTCAATCTCCTTCTGATTTCTTAGTTGCATTCTCCCTTTTGGTTGATGGTGGAGCCAAGGAATTAAAAGTTTTCAGCTTAGGACATACCGGAAAGTAAATATTATTACCTTAGCTCCAATGGTGTTCCTGCCTAGGGACAGGGGGTACGCTATGTCCCCGGGCGCCCCCCATTTGGTCACGTGGGGGGGCCCCATCATTTCAGGGTCGTTTGTGTGTTTTTAAATTTTTTAAGTGTTTTTTCACGTTCCGGCCTGCAGGGGGCGCATTTTTAGGCTAGCGGCACCATGATTTCAGGGTACCATTCAGAGGCTGTCCTGATGATATCATCCAAATTTGGTGATGTTTGGTTCAGGGGCAACAAAGTTATGGACGCCCAAATGGAATGCCCCCATCCCCATTGTTTTCAATGGGAGCTAACCTGAGATGGGGGCTACCCATTTGAGGGACCATAACTTTGGTCCCCCTGAACATAATTTCACCAAACCTGGGTGGAATCATAAGAATAGTTAACAGATGATACCCTGAAAATTTTGTGTCACTAGCTTTAAAAATACACCTCTTCCAGGCACCCCAAGAAATTTGCCCAAGATTCTTTGTTTTGCAGTGACTTTGCTCCATTGTAGCCAATGGGGAATTTCTGAGTGTGTAGGCAGGCTGCACATTTTTGAAGATAGAGGCACCAGACTTTCAGGGTGGCTCCAGGAGGGCCTCCTGGTAATATCATCCAGGTTTGGAGACCTTTGCTTCTGGGGGTTCAATTTTATGGGCCCCCAAAAGGCTTACATGAAAGCCTGTGGGCTGAGTTCTCTCAGAACTCTCTCAACTCCCCCCCCCCCCACCATTCCAGAAGCAAAGCTCACCAAGCTTGGATGCTATTACTCAAGGCCTCTTGGAGCCACCTTGAAAGTCTGGTGCCTCTATCTTCAAAAATGTGCAGCCTGCCTACACACTCAGAAATTCCCCATTGGCTACAATGGAGCAAAGTCACTGCAAAACAAAGAATCTTGGGCAAATTTCTTGGGGTGCCTGGAAGAGGTGTATTTTTAAAGCTAGTGACACAAAATTTTCAGGGTATCATCTGTTAACTATTCTTATGATTCCACCCAGGTTTGGTGAAATTATGTTCAGGGGGACCAAAGTTATGGTCCCTCAAATGGGTAGCCCCCATCTCAGGTTAGCTCCCATTGAAAACAATGGGGATGGGGGCATTCCATTTGGGCGTCCATAACTTTGTTGCCCCTGAACCAAACATCGCCAAACTCGGGTGGTATCATCAGGGCAGTCTCTGGATGATGCCCTGCAATCATGGTACCTCTAGCTTTAAAAATATGCTCCCTGCAGGCCGAAAAAGCACCAAAAATGCCCCCCCCCAACCCTTGCATTTGCATTTGTTCATATTTGGGCAGACATAATCGGACAATTTTTGTCCAATTGTGCCCAAATTTGCCCAGATTCCACCCGAATCTGCTATTTGTTTCATCTGAATCTCCAACCTTCAAAAGTGATGCTATTTCAGGTTGGGGGAGAATCCACCCCCAAACAGCATCACTTTCAATTTTGTTTTAACCGGGGACCCCAGATTCTCCCTTTAAGGTAGATTTAAAAGAAGAATCTGAACTCCCTAGTTTAAACACCATTGAAAGTGATGCTGTTTGGGGGTGGATTCCACCGGAGGTGTTTTAGGAGAGATGATGCTGACATTTGTTCGGTAAATGTTTTGCTGGGGGTGATTTGTGAGAGATTTACATGCTTAATACCCACTTGCATGCTTAATACCCACCGGCTTGGTGTTGTTTCTCAGGCTAACAACCTACCTCATAGGGTTGTTGTGATTAGGAAATTAGGAAAAGAGTTGGTGGGGAGAGAGCCATGTATGTTTTTGATGGGAGTGGGAGGTGTTTTGTGAGCTGGTACAAAAATAATTGTTTGTTCATGGTGGGGGAGGGTGGCCGCCCATACGCCGGGCGGGGGGGGCGCCAAACTCAGGTTTTGTCCCCGGGCGCCAGTTTGCCTAGGTATGCCCCTGCTTAGCTCTATATGGTGGCAGATAAATAGCTGTACATACTGTATATACTCATGTATAAGTTGAATTTTTCAGCACATTTTTAATGCTGAAAAAGCTCCCCTCGACTTATATGCGGGTCATTAAAATAATTGTGTTTTTATTTTTCCGGCCAGCAGGGGGCGCAGTTTTTATTATAGCGGCATCAAAATTTCAGGGTACCCTCAGAAGACTCTCCTGATGATACCAGCCAAGTTTGGTAAAGTTTGGTTCAGGGGGTCCAAAGTTATGGACCACCAAAGGAGGTGCCCCCATTCCCCATTGTTTTCAATGGGAGCTATTAGTAGATGGGGCTACCCTTTTGAGGGTCCATAACTTTGGACCCTCTGAACCAAACTTCACCAAACCTGGCTGGTCTCATCAGGAGAGTCTCTTTATGATACCAGCCAGGTTTGGTGAAGTTTGGGTCAGGGGATCCAAAGTTACTGACCCCCAAAAGGGGTCCCCCATCCCCATTGTTTACAATGGAAGCTAATAGTAGATTTTCTATTTCTGATAATATCACTCTTAAAATCTAAGTTGGGTTACATTTGGACATACAGATGATGATGAGGGATCCAGTTTTGAAGGATTTTAACTCTTGTGTTTTAGCTTGGTTGCTGGTTGAGCTAAGGTTTTTGTACTTTTAAAGTTATTGTTGATACCATATTGTTCTTGTTGACCCTCTTTTCCACTTACAGAGCCAGTTTACTGTTTTTCTTTGAAATAAATATTCAAAAACATTTAACCTACTGATGCCTCAATTGATGTAATTTTATTGGCATCTATTTTTATTTTTGAAATTTACCAGCAGCTGCTGCATTTCCCACCCTCGACTTATACGCGAGTCAATAAGTTTTCCCAGTTTTTTGTGGTAAAATTAGGTGCCTCGACTTATATGCGGGTCGACTTATACACGAGTATATACGGTAATTTCATTTTCTTCTTTACATGCGGATTTGTATTTGTGCATTATAACATGCATGACAATATTTGGGTACAAGTATCCTCTGGAATTGAAGCCATTATTGGTTTTCAGGATGCCACCAAGTTCGTTACTGATTAAACCGAATTATCAGATTGTTAACTTAATATAAGAGTATTTGATAATAAATTATTAGTAGCAGCTGATATAATATGGACTGGACATTAGAATAATTCCCCTCTGGGCAAATTTACAAACAAAACTCATCATACAAAATTGAGAAGAAACTCTCTAGTCTCATTCTTGAAGAAATGGATTCTTATTCACAAGTTATTAGAATGTGTATCCAGACTGCATCACAATAGAACTATTTCCTCCCTCTTTTATTGATTGGAAATTTCTGCTTGGATCCCAATTGCCTTCTTCTTATATAGTTGCAGAAGGAATTAAGCATCTGATGTACACTTTTCTTTCTTGGCTCAAAAAGCCATCTCATTGTGCTAAGCAAAGCAGCTGCAGCTTAGCATTATGGCCTGTGAGCACCCTAGGCCAAGAAAGAAAAGCACTGTCTTCCTTCCTCATTAGCAGTCTTATTTCAGAATGCCCATAGTCATTTAATCTGGCATCTGCTGCCTTTTCCTTTTAGGGGGGAACAGCTGCTGCCAGATTGAAATGGTAGAGCCTTCTTTGGGGAAAAGAATCTGCATGTGGGACGCTCTTGTTTTCCTAAACGTCCCTCATTTTACAGGTACACCACATCAATGCCAACCACTTCCTGGATATTACTTCTATGAAGCCTGAAGAAGTCGAGAGCAGCATCTTCAGTTTCTCTGCCAGTTTTGAAGATCCCTCGACAGCAACCTACCTCCAGTTCCTGAAGGAAGGCCTTCAGAAAGCAAAACCACTCCTGCAGACCTAACAAGAAGGCTACTGTGGTTCACCAAAGATACAAGAGGTCTTGTCTCCTGACACTCCTCTTACTCTGTACTTTCTAGTGGAGTTCTGTTCTTGAATGAGAAGGCTCTGGAGTGTCCCTTTGGAAAATACGGAACAATAACAATTATAGTTGCACACATTCTTCTTTTGAAGGAGTATTTTTGAAGGAACTGAAGTTGCCAGGGTCCTATTGATGAGTTGGTGGGACTTACGTGAAGTGAGCGCTCAAGATGCTTGCGCTAGAAAATTAACTACAGTGCAGCACAGAGGAGAAGATGGGACAGGTTTCCGAACCAGGGCGTGAGTGAAAAGTTGGATCTCAGACAGAGACTGAACCATCACATTAGTAAAAAGTCTAAGCATGGCTGTGCTGATTTATGAATCACGTGCCATCTTCTTGCAGCACCTGGAGCAGGGGCAAAGGTACAGATTTTTTATGGGGTGGGTTTGGGGGCAGAGCCATGCCCCACCCGCCCCTGGGGCAGGGCTGCGCCTCCCCAAGCCCCGCCCTCAGTGCTTATAAAAGCAGCTCTCCGAGGCCAGGGATGACAGACTCCCCTACCCTGCCTCCGCCCTTCCCCCCCCCCCCAAGCTGGACTCCCAGCCAGCAGCCATCAGTCTTTTCTGCACTCCTCTCCGGGCAGAGGCATATCTGGGGAAAATGGAGCCCGGTGCAAAATCTGAGTTTAGCGCGCCTCCGCCCCGCCATGGGCGGCCACTGTGATGCTGGAATCCACCCCCAAACAGTGCATGGTACTCTTAATGAGTGTTTAAAGAACTAGTGAGAGCCCAAATTCCCTCCTTTCTTTTAAATCCACCTTAAAAGGGAGTAATCTGGGATCTCTAGCTGGAATGAACAGCATTGAAAGTGATGCTATTCCAGAGTGGATTTATCCCCTGCACCCCTTGAAACACAGCATTACTTTCAATGTTTAAACTGAGGACCTCAGATTCTCCCTTTAAATCCATGCCGAAGGGGGTGGATTTAAAAGGAGAATCTGGGGAAATTTGGGGAATTGCTTACCATGCTGTCAGGAGTGCACATGAAAGTTAAGCTTAGCAGCACCTTTAAACTTTCTCAGGTAGTAATCTTTTAGGGAGACTCCTCCCTGATGATGGGCTCAATTCCATTTGTGGGTTTGGCCATGGGTAGGGGCTGATGGGAATTGTAGTTCCTGAACATCTGGAGAGCCGCAGGTTCCCTACCCCTGTGCTAGCCTAAAAACTTCGTGCCTCCTGCAGGGCCAAAAAAACTGGAAAAAAAAAAAACACTTTTAAAAAAAATACAAAACCACAAACAGAGGGGGATAGGAGTTTCTGGATTGATGTAATGGGGGGGGGTTTAAACCCGGGAAACCCCCCCTTATCTACGTCCTTGAACTGGAGTCTTGTTTCTTTCAGGACTTTTAAACTGCTTTTACATAGCTGAAGCTCCATATTTTAGAACTCTGCATTGGAAAGCCCCATTAGACTTCTGTAGGTCACCATGACAGATACCTTTTGGGAACAGAATGCATATTAGCAATTCTAGTTTAGAAGAGAGGCCTGTGTAGTTACACTCCCACTGGTGTTGAGTATTTTTTGCATTGGGCACCCAAAGGCAGTGCTGATGTTCCTTCTGAAATTAAAAGTGCCCCTCATTCATAAATATTTGTACAGGTTGCATTGTGTTGATGAAGTGCTTCTGTCATTAAGATCAGAGCCTCTTTCTTCAGCAACAAAAAGGCCCCAACTTGAGCAACTATTGCCAGAGGAACAGGTAAGCTGTGAGCCTCCTTGAAGTGCAGGCCTCATGCCAAGGATGAAAGTAAATGTGGCTGTTTTGATTGGTGGCAATTGGGAATGAAGCTGTATATAAGCCATGGAGTGAGTACCATTATCTAAGCATTCTTCTCCCCTTCCCAACCCCCAGAATTCTTATTCTCAAATAAACATAAACAGTTCTAGCAGTCATTATTGGAATGGGGACTTTAAAACATCCTGATGAATGTCACAGTGGGGCTTCCTGTAGTAGCAATCCCCATCCCCATGCTTCACGAGAGCCATCTTGGTGTAGTGGTTAAGAGCAGGTAGATTCTAATCTGGAGAACAGGGTTTGATTCCCCACTCCTCCACCTGAGTGGCAGAGGCTTATCTGGTGAACCAGATGTGTTTCAGCTCTCTACATTCCTGCTGGGTGACCTTGGGCTTAGGTGCAGTTAAGCAGAGAGAAGTTCTTCGGAACTCTCTCAGCCCCACCTACTTCACAAGATGTCTGTTGTGGGGAGAGGAAGGGAAAGGAGTTTGTAAACCACCTTAAGTCTCCTTACAGGAGAGAAAGGTGGGGTATAAATCCAAACTACTCCTCCTCTTCTTCTCCTTCTTCAACATGCCAGTTCCTTGCTAAGGTTTCTTTTTCCATTCAGCAAAACAGAATTAAAAACCAAAACATGCTGACTGAATTGAGGTACGTTAATTAAAAACACCAGGTGCACCTGACTGTCGTTCTTCAAATCTATTCAAAGTTCAAAATTAGAGTCTTTTTGGTTGTAGATTTTGAAATTGAATTTAGACTAAAATTCTAACCCTTCAGGCTTAACTGGGGATGATCCCTTGTCAGCAATTAGTCCGAGAGAGGGAGGTAGAAAAATATTGGGTTGTAAACTGTTTCCCATAGTGGCAGTCATTGCTGCTTTTAGTGACTGTCTTGTTTCGGGGCTGGACTGGGCCTCCAGCTGCTGAGCCTTTATCTGTGTTACTTGTTTATTACATCCTTTTCCAATGGAGCTCAGGGCAATGTTCACAAATTTCCCCGTTCTCCATTTTATTTTCATACCAGACCAGCCTTGTGAGATAGGTGAAGAGCACAGGTGTCCCAGGGCATTTCTTAGCTGAGTGGGGATATGAACACAGGTCTCCTCACCTTAACCCAACACTGTAACTATTAATCTGGCCACCAGTGTTTCTTAATGACTATTGCCTCAAACAAGAAAAAACAGTTTTCTTCCCAAGCACGTATGATATGAGCAAAGCACATTCACGTTAATTTGCATTGTTCTATTGGAGTGAGATTGCAGCTTTTTGAAGTCCTGACTTTTAAAAAAAAAATGAATGAAACATTGGCAAATAAAGGGTTAGTTCATGTGAAATGTTCCGGTCCTTCAAACTGTGCTTACTTATTGTCTAGCCAGATTTTGGCAGTGTGGTTATGTCATGGCAAGCTGCATTTTGCCTGTACCGGGAAGAAACTAATTTAACTCTGGAAGAGGGACTGGGGACAGGCGAGTGCAATATTTAGAATAATAGAATCATAGAATTGGAAGAGACCCCAAGGGCCATCAAGTCCAACCCCTTGCAATGCAGGAACACATAATTAAAGCACTCCTGACAGATGGCCATCCAGCCTCTGTTTAAAAACCTCCAAAGAAGGAGACTCCACCACACTCCATGGTAGTGCACTCCGCTGTCGAATAGCCCTTACTATCAGGAAGTTTTTCCTGATGTTTCCTTGCAAACTTTCCATATGAACCAAGCCTATATCTGCAAACAAAAGGTCAGTGATGCCTCCAAGCTCTTCTCAGTTCTCAAAAGGGAACAGTCAGCTTTTGCTCTGGTGCTAACCTCAGGGCCTTTCCCAGGCATACTGGTTTTCCTGCAATGTGGACAGTGCCGATTTTTTTTACTAATCACTCAGGTGACATTGCTTCAACTAATGCCGCCTTTGTGTGCTTCTTCTCGTCATTCCTGACCACTGAACGCTTTTGGAAAATAGTGACTCCCGCTACAGCTGTTGTTCCTGTTTTGTTGCCCCGTTCTGGGCCAGCCCACCCATCAACCTAGCAGTATTTATCCCAACAGGGCAGAGAGTCTCAAAAAAAGGTCTTTGTCACCTGCTAACCTGAGATCATTTTAATTGGAGATACCAAGGGTTGAATAATCTTTTGCATGCAATGCAGGACTTCTGCCATTGAAGACTAGTCTGTTTTGCCGTTTGTCTTGTCTTTTTAAAGTGCTAAGCTTTTTGATATTTATATTGCCTTTATATTTCAAGAATTTTATAGGTATTTTGATAAATCCAAAGAGAAGGAAGTTGAAAGAGGCATTTTCTTCCTAAATCATCTGTTCTTTATGATGGTCTGATCTTAAATCATGAACAGGTCAGACCTGATCTCTGACAGTTGCTGTTTGGGGAGAAAGAACCCTTATTTCATTTCTTTCTTTAAAATGTTACATTTTAAAAGGGGTTTTTTTTTGCCATAAGTATATTTTGTAGGGATGGCTCATTTTAAGACTCAAGTTTTTCTCAGATACTGTACATTCTATATTACATTGGGAATGTTTCAGATCTAATCAGTGTTACTAATTGCAAACTATACTAACACTGTGCTGGACAGATAATGTAGCAGTACTGAGAGGATTTCAAAGAAAATGGGGAAATGTAAGGCTACTAATAGACCTGTTACATATTTTGTAAACTTTTTTTAAAAACCTGATTTTTATATTCATGTATGAATTGTTTTAACTTGCCGTGTTCTCTTCCCCCCATCCACATGTGTGTTCTGTTTACTTTGAAATTGAACATCCATGCAATGTTTTAAAAGTGTATCTTTTTGTTTTTTAAAAAGGGTTTACATATTTGAATAATGAAGGGCACATTTCACTACCCATGTGTAGCAACATACCGTCCAGTTTAGTAAGCATTAACTCAGTGTTTTGACAAAACCTCATAGATATATTCTTGTATAGAATGACTTCAGTATTGCTGCCTTGAAGCAGCCAGGCTCACTGTTTTTCAAATAATAAAAATTAAAAACTCAAATGTTTGTGTTTTATACTTTGAGATTTATATTTGTACCATTTTTGCAGTGCAAGTGGGAAGAGCCAGAATGCACAGGTTCAGAATCTAGGGATAAACTTAATGTGTTCTAATTGATCATAGAACATAATTTTGACAGCTTCTAAAGTGATGACTAACAGTGCAGTCCATATGAGGAGAACAGAGGTGGCCAGGGAGTTCCCAGTGATGTAGGAATAGATTTTTAATGGGGTGGGTTCGGTGACTGAGGGCTTTCTGGCTGTTCCATTCCATGCATTGTTTCAAGCAAGCCGGACATGTAATGGGAGGAGTTTGAACCCGAGGAAACCCCCCCCCCTTACCTATGTCCTTGCCGGGTACAGCACAGCAAAAGCAGTGCTGTGTCACCTCTACAATGGCTTCAGGTGACGTGGAAAGGAAGGTAATTTGAAAACCCCATCGCCCAAATAGACTTATGCTGTATGAAAGTATGATGTAAGTCTGAGGGCTCTGCTGTCAGTATTCCCAAGATAGAATGCTAGTGCAAGCTGTCTACCCCCTGGAACATCCCACGTGCCCCATCAAAATCTTGATCTGCAGCAAGCACAAATGGGTCATCATAAGAACAAGCCAGCTGGATCAGACCAGAGTCCATCTAGTCCAGCTCTCTGCTACTCACAGTGGCCCACCAGGTGCCTTTTGGATCTCACATGCAGGATGTGAAAGCAATGGCCTTCTGCGGCTGTTGCTCCTGAGCACCTGGTCTGTTAAGGCATTTGCAATCTCAGATCAAGGAGGATCATGATTGGACATCTGAACATTCAGAGTGGCTCGTATCAAACTTGACCTCTTGTGTAAGGTGACCAGATAGTCACCTTCCTCACCAGGGACGGGGAGGTGGTCGTGTGCGCACGCGCGCACCCGCATCAGCACACGGGCTTCTGGGGCTCACGTTTTGCCGCCCTGTCACAGGGCGGCAAACCGCGAGCCCCAGAAGCCGGTGCACGCGCACACAAGCCGCACTCCCCAGGCCGGAGACAGGGAAGCGCCCCAGAAGGCACTGCGGCAGCGCGTGCGCGGCCGCAGGAGCACATTCCCTAACCGGGACATTTCCCAAAGCCCAGCGGGACATGGGACACCTCACGCAAAAGCGGGACGGATGGTCACCCTACTCTTGTGGTATCTCCCCTTTCCGTCTTGTCCAGTTGCTTGTGACTATAGTGGCACCTTAAAGACTAGCAACATTTATTCCAGCATGAGATGTCACATCTCTGGAGCTCACTTCTTCAGATGCAATGAAATTTTTCTCTTGGTGCATCTGAAGAAGTGAGCCCTTCCACACTTCCATGTGTCATAATAAAATTTAAGTATTTAAAGTGCCAGTGGGATTCAATTTTGTGGTAACAGACTAACAGGCCACCCCTTCCAGAAATACTAAGTAAGTGATCACTACTGCTCAGAGGATTATCAGCTGATCACTACTGCTCAGAGGATTATCGGCTGCCCTCTCCCCTCCTTGGAAGGACTCTATAATTCCCCAAAAAAGCCCAAAATATTCTGAGAGACCCATCTCATCCAGCACACTCTCTTTGTGAACTGTTACTATCCGGCAGACGATACAGGTCCATCAAAACTAGGACAAAGAGGCTTAGAGACAGCTTCTACTCTAAAGCTGTGGCTATGCTAAACTCTGCGGCTTCATGTTGATGTGTTTGGGGCTGTGTAGGGATGGGTGGAGGAAGGGGAAAGTGAGGATGGGGTATGAGTCTGAAATTGTGTGCACCGAGGAATGCTGCTGTAAATTTCGTTGTGCATGCACGATGACAATGAAATGCTTATGCTTATACAAGCTTTACTGAACATCCACTTTCTCAGATCTTTGTTGCTTTTAGTGTCATAGCACTTTATAACATACGGATGACAAAAACTGAGCCACCTTGAACCCATATCTGGAAAGGCAGCCTGTATTTCCTAAAGAAATACACACTGGGGGAAAAAAATCCTTCAGGTCTATTCCTGACGCCTGCGACTACAATACTAAACAGAAGCTAGAGAGGACCTGGGTTCTGAGGCTGCAACCCCATGTACATTTCATTGGGGGGCAAAAACACACAAACGCGACTGGTTTCCGAGTAAACAGAGCTGAGCCGTGAGCCACGAGGAAAAGATGCTCGAAAGGGGCGCCCCTCCCTTGTCAGCATCTTCGTGCATGCCGAGGCCTGCGGGGATAATTTATTTCCCGCCATTTTGAGGCACCAGCCAAGAAAGTGGGGGAGGGACAGCTTAATCCGCTATTTTTTTCCGTCAGTATCGCGCATGCGTGCTAAGGGGCGGTGGGTGGGCACCGGCGGGGAGGCTGCGGCGGCGGAAGGGCGACGTGGGGTTGCTGGGAAGCGCCTGCCGGATTCACGGGGCATTTTCCGCGTCCGGGTCGGCCGGCGTCGTCGAAGGGGTTTGTTCGGGGGGTGGTCTCCACGCCGCTGGACGGGTAAGGGATGGAAAGGGAGGGGGACAGGCGAACACGCAGTGGGCGTGTCAAGTGAACGGCTGAATAGGGGGTGGGGGTGGTGCGCTCGCGGGCATGGTTCGTATCCCCCCTATAATTTGTATCCCTGCGCCGTGTCTGCCTTGCCGAAGCGCTTTATGACCATATTAGTCATTGTTAGGAAATAAATCGGTGGCTCGCAAGTTGCCGGTTTGGTTCTCCTAAGAGCACTAGACGGGCGCCTTAGGGACAGCGTATAGGTGAGAGTACCTCTAAGCAGGTACAGAGGTGTCCTCTGAGCAGATACAGAGTGCATTTCCTTTTTTACTGTGATGAGTTCGCTCCGCTGCCCGCGTATCAGAGTTCATTTTTGTAATGTGAGGAAAGGTTCTAAGTCCAAGGGTTCTAGGTCGAACGTTTTTTTCCTACGCAAATTCTAGCGCGTTAAGTGTTGCAGCAATAAATAAATAATAGCGCTGAAATGAACTGTACAGACTAGCAACAATTATTCCAGCGTAAATTTTTATGTGGCAGAACTCACTCTGAAGTGCTTATGTTCGTTGTTAAAGTATTACCGGACTGCCGTTACAATAGATTAATGCAGCTGCCCTCTGAAATAAATGTGGCAGTCTTTTTTAAATACTCCTTTTTTGTCATTTTTTGTTTAATATTCTTCAATACAGATTATCAATTACAGCACAACCCTGTATATATGTCTGCCAGTTGGTGGGCATTGACATGGGTGGGTTAAGATTGCAGTAACTCTACATGTCGTAGGATTGTGCTTTAAGTCTTTAAAGTCCTGCAGATCCTTTTTAAAAAGGCAATAAACTGTTATATGCAAGAAAACGGGGGAGCTGCTGGAATAGGAGTGGTGGTGTGAGTGGAGTAGGCTTATGGGAGTTCGACTGGGTGAAGGTGTCGGTATGCAAGCAAAGGGCTGCTTTCTTTTTCTCATCCTATCATGCCTATTATTTCCCTTTTGTAAAGTAAATATTTCTTGTTTCCCTCCATTCTCTCCTGTCCCCACATTTAATTATCTGGTGCTGAGAACATTTGTAGTAATTTTCTTGAAACAGTGAACTTGCTTTGTGGGAGGTGGAGAACACAACTCTTATTTTGTTTAGAGAATAGGATGTTGATGTCAGTTAAGCCTCTGTGGATATTTACTCAGAAAAAATTCCTACCAGATTCACAGAACTTGCTTCCAAAGTTGCATATACAAACTTACAGACTTGGTGATATATTCTCCTTCTTCCTGTTCCTTCAAGATGGAAACCAAAGCGAGTGGTTACTTAGGCCAAATGTTCTTGTAATCTTTTACTGTGTTTTTTCTTGTGTTGTTTGGGCACGCCCTAAACATTAGTTGTGTTTTTGGATTAATAATGAGCTGCTGTCTTGTAATACTAGAAGTCTTTGGTTTCCTGGTCTGTAGACTTTTAGATCAGTGGTATGTGCCTGTTTTGTGCTGGCGGAGACAGTGAGGCAGCTCTGCCACCTTCATATTTATCCAGCAAGTTTTTAAATTTCTCTTTGAACAGTGTCTCCTTTTGCTACCCAGTTCTTCTGCTGTTGAACTGGTGATGAAAAATGCTGTTAAGCCACAACCAAATTAACGATAACTCCATTGGGTTTTCAAGGCAAGAGATGCACAGAAGAGGGTAGGCTTCAGAAGGTGGTGCGGGGGGGAGGTGGCTGCTGCTCTGCCCTTGGCCTGTGGGGTCCCATAAGGTTCTATCTTGTCCCCATAGGCTTTTTGTTTAAGATCTACATGAAACTGCTGGGTGAGGTCATCTGGAGATTTGGGCTGGTTGTCAGCAACATGCAAATGACACTCTGCTCTATCTCATGATTTCAGTTGATCCCCAGGAGGCTGTAGAAGTTCTAAAGCCCTGTGTAGTTTAGGACTGACATACTTGAAGGACTGCCCTACTCCCTTATGAACCTACCCAACCATTATGGTCATCTTTGGAAGCCTTGCTTCAGGTGCTCCTGCTTCCTAAGATTAGGTGGGTGGCTTCTTGGGCCTTCTTGGTTATGCACCAAAACTCTGGAACTTTTTCCCCTGGGAGATTCATCTGTCTTCTGATGGTGCCTTCCTCCTGTGGGTGAAGACTTTTTCATTTCCTTTGGCATTCGATCAATGATCCCTCCTTCATAACCAATGTTTTTAGATTTTGGAAGTGTTTTATCTGTATATTAACTCTGTTTTAAAACACTCTAAATTAGTTTAATGATGCATGTTTGGGTGGGGGGTTGATTTTAATGGTTTTATAATGTAATCTTTTTCATGTGCGTTTTAAATAGTAAGCTACCTTGGCACAGCCTGTATAAGAGCAGAAAAGCAGTATATAAGCAGTATGTAAATTTTGTAAATAAATAAGAGGTGATCTGTCATTGCCTGGGCCATTCAGATCCGATGCTGTTGAACTGTCTGGGAGTTAATCCTTCTGTACCTCATTCTCTCCCCCCCCCTACCCCCGGCACCTCATTTCTTTCACTGTGGTTACTTCTTTTAGTCTTCTGCCTTTGTTGGGAGGAGGGCTTTTTATTGGAGAGGCTGAGGTCTGGAAGGATTTACACTAGATTTCTATATTTTAGTGTTTTTAAAACAAAAATAATAATAGTCTTTATATGGTTTCCCAGAATCCCACCTTTTCCCTTCACATCAGGGTTTAGGAACTCTTTACCCAAGGGTCCAGGAACAGGACCATGCTCTTTGAACAACAGAGATGTTTATGAGATTCCCCCATGCCTGCTGCTGACTTGCTTCAGAGAATTCTCGTGCATCCTTTTTTTCCTTGGGATTTCATCACCAGTTATATTAGCTGAAATAGGGTGGGATCAGGTGGTCCACAGAGCCTCCCAGTTTCATTTTGGGGGCATTCTTCACCTCCCCCCCCCCCCCCCCCAGCACCTCACTGTTCTTTGGACTTTGTATTACGCAGGTGCAAAGACTGGGGGTTTTGTATTTTGTATCAATTTTTTAATTAAAATAGATATTACCGGTACATCTTTCTTCAAAAAGGAATTCAGCATAGTTTACAATAAAAGGTAGCTTTAACTGTAAGTGTTACCCAGAATTCCTTTTGTTCTCTTCTGAGGAATTCTGCAATGCTTGGAGGAAAGGTGGGATGAAAGTATATTCTGATAGGATACTACTTGTGTGAATTTGAGTGAGTAAATAAACTTTCTCTTGTGTTCATCCAACCTCAGAACATAAAAAAACCAACAGGGAATCGTCTCTTAAACCCGATTCTCAGCCCACATTTGGAGTTTCTGAGTTTCACGTTTACTAGTAATCAACTTTGTTAAGTTGTCAGTTTCTTTTTAAATAGAGTTGTTTGGCTCCAAAACAAATGTTCTCCTAGGCTTAGCTATTGTTGTATTGTCGAAGGCTTTCACGGCTGGAATCACTGGGGTGTTGTGTGATTTCCGGGCTGTATGGCCGTGTTCTAGCAGCATTTTCTCCAGGATCCTCTGAAAATGCCAGCCACAGATGCAGGTGAAATGTCAGCAGAAAATGCTGCTAGACCATGGCCATACAGCCCGGAAACCACACAACACCCTTAGCTATTGTTTTTTGGAGGGAGGTGTCAGAAAATTATTTTGTGCCGTTATCTTGGGGAAAAGTTTTGTTTTTCATGCATAACTATTTAGATATTGGGCTGGTGACTAATAAGTCACTAATACTCCTTCAATTGTCTCACCAGAATGCATGTAAAGGAAACATTATAAAGGAACCTGGATGTAAGAACTGGGGTGGGGGGTCGAGAACATAACCTTTTCATTCCCTCCTTTCCCCAATCACACAAACATATCCTTGCTGTCTTGGGCCGTTTCCGCACGGCCTCCCTGTCGCCTCCACGCCGGCAAGAATTCTGCCGGCGTGGAGGCGAAGGCCGTTCGCATGCATGCATGCGGGCGGCCTCAGCAGAGCCACCTCTTCCCCCTGCCCCGTCCCACTCACCTTGTCCCCGTCGTTGCCTGCTGGCCGTCGAAGGCTCGCCCACGCTGCCCTCCGACCTCCAGGGGTCGGAGGACAGCGTGGGCGGGGCTTCGACGGCCAGCAGGCGACGACGGGGACAAGGTGAGTGGGACGGGGCAGGGAGACAGCGTGTTCCCGGCGGTGCGATTCGCACCGCACCGCCGGGAAGACGCTTTCCCCCCAACAACAACCCTTTAACAACCCTGGGGGAGGGGGAGCGCAGTCAGGTCGGTGCTGCTGCGTTGCAGCAGCGCCGCCTGTGTGAATGGCGGCCTGGGGGCGGCGTTTTTACCGCCCCCAGGCCGTCGTTTTTGGCCCAAGCGGAAAGGGCCTTAGTGATTATTCTTTTTCAGCTGAGATAGCAGCTAAATGTTTCCTTATCAATAGATTTTAGTATCTGATCAGCTGATATTGTAAAAATCCTACCTTGGCTTCCCTTCTCTTCTAGGCAGTCTGTAGGCCCCTGTGGCAGGCCAGTGCTTCCATGTACTCAGTAAGGAGCTGGTATAGATAATCCCCCACCCTGACTGAGTAACTTCTCAGAGAACCATTCACTGTCATGTATGTTCTGGTTAACTGAGCTGCTATGGCATTACCCTGCATTTGCCAATGTCTTCACCTTGGCTCGCATCAGAGGAGGCTACTAAAGAGTGAGCTTCCTAATGTTTTTAATCAGATTTGTTGCTGTTCATCAAGTGTCTCAGCTGACTTTCTTACTTTGGAAGGTTTGATGACAAATGCAGTAAAAGTGAAGCATTATATAGGAAGTAATTAGCCAACATTGTAAAAGTCCTTATTGAGAAACCTTACTATAGTGATATTGTTGTTTAGATCATCTGCTTTACAATCATCTTCTTTTACGCTTATTCTACAATTGGTTAAACCCCTCTTTTATATAAATAAACTGAGGCGAGGAACTAGGAATTAATATGCTGGCTACACCAGTAACGTGTTAGATCACAGAACCTCATTTTTACTCAAGAGAAGTTGTGCATAATCTGTGATGTTCTGTTGTAGCAGTTGTAGCCCCAGTGGGGCTGGAACTGGATGTCCTTTAAATATTCCTACTTTACTGTCTGCTTGCGTATAAGGCATATTCATAGTTTCTCCCAACAAGTATCAAAGATATGCTTTTGAAATAGACCTGGTTTTGAGATGCTGGGGAAAGGAAAGTAGCTTACAAATGCATTGTTACAAAACAAATGCATTATGTTGCAAGGACAAATCTCCAAAGCAAAGATTCTGGGTATGTCCAGAATCCCCTGAAACTTGGAGAGATGAAACTGCAGTGAATTGAATCAGATCGTTGTCTTGTGTAGCCCAGTATTGCCTACTTGGACTCATAACAGCTTTCCAAGGTCCCAAGGAAAGTTCTCTTCCAGTTCTGAATCTGGACCCTCTGCTCCATATAGGTCCCTAATACCATCGAAACCCATTATTCTTTTTGGGAGGGTTGCGTAAGGGTTTCGTGGGACGCTGTTTTAGGACATAACTGTTGTTTTAAATTGTATGTATGATTTTATATATGATGTTTTATACTGTACACCGCCCTGAGCCCTTTGGGGATAGGGCGGTATATTAAATCAAATTAATGATGATGATGATGATGATGATAATATGTAAAAAAAAAGCATGTGCTGTGATATACAGCCACAACCTCTCCCCAACTTGACAACTTTTGATTGGTAACTTTACAGTTGTGAATATTTTACATTGCTCTTTTGGTTTATTGCTAGAGTTGAATGATCATGAACACCAGAAGCAGGAAACTTCTTTTTGAAAAACATAGCCTCTTCTCCTTAAATACCTATGTTTTCCATCTTCAGATCAAACACTGGTACAACTACAAAATTTTGGACCACTGATATTCTTTCCCCTTTTATGGTGAACGGGACATCAGCAGCAGTTTCTTCAACATCAGGAATATCTGAGCCCTTTCTGGTTATCCTGTAAGTTCTAGATTGAGGGGAGGGAACTTGCAATGGGAATGGCACGAGTTATATTTCTCCTTTAACATTCATACCCTTTTGTGAGTTCTGTAGTGCTTTTATCTGTTTCACAGGTCAAAGGGGTAACCCATACTGCCATCCTAAGCAGATTTATGCCTTTTCTAAGTCTGTTGAGGTCAGTGGGCATGGAAGAGTACAACTCTGTAAATGAGGTCTTCAAAAGGGGGAGCAGGAATCATAACAAGCTTAATTCTGTCTGGAGCCAGCTGTAGGGAAGAGCCCCCCTTCCAGCCTCCAGTGATGGGGTATATCAGATGGAGGGCAGAGGGCAGGGTTAACAGACCCTTTTTCATATTTGAAGCTCACCTGAGATTTGCACCCCTAAGGAGCATGATTCGAGTCCTGTACCGCCATGCTACCTTCTACTCCTCCTTCTTGTCTTCTACTGCAGATCAACATAGCTTCCCTTAAAAAGTATTTATAGTGAGTTTTAATATCTGTTTTCTGACTTTTTATTTTGTGGACTCCGCTGGGGGCCAATTTTCTTTGAAAAGCAGGAAAGAAATATAATAAATAAAAGACAAGGTCTGTCTTCTCTGAATCACCAGTTTTCTACTTCAACAGAAAACTGTTGTCAGTATAAAAGCTGATAAAGTTTGACAATAAAGAAGGTCAAGGTTTCTTATTAATTTATTTACTTCATTTATACCCTACTTTTCTCACCATTGGGGAGTCACTGTGGTTTACAGCATTCTCCCCTTCTCCATTTTATCCTCTCAGTAGCCCTGAGGGATAGGTTAGAGTAAGACTGTGTGACTGGCAGAGTGGGACTTTGAACCTGGGTCTCTCAGATCCTAGTCCAAAGCTCAGATTTGGGGGGGGGGGGGGCCTGAAAAAGAATGTTCAAAGATAACATAATGTTTGTGGCAGAGTTACTTGTTTCTAGTTTCAATTTCTGTCTTGTTTGAACCATGATCTTTGAAATGCCATTTTAAAAATGTTCTGAGTGGAGTGGTTATTACATGACTCTCCTTGGTAATAATTTGGTACAGTGATTTAAGTACAGGGCAGCTTCGGTAGGTATAAAGCTAGCATAACACTTCTTGTTCAAAAAATCCTCCCTCCTGCTTGCATATTATGCAAATAAACATTTTTAACCAGTAGCAAAATCAGGGCACTGAAGCAAATTGCCATGGGAAATCAGTTGCATTAGTGTTGAAGGATACTGTGATAAGCGCTGGCCAGGAATATTTTCTACAGAGTGCATTAATGCTGTCTTGTTGGATGACAAAATTGCTAGTTTGTCTTCTTGGCCCTGGAGTCTGGAATGATGAGATGGCTGGAATATGAGTTATATAACTACTTATTGCATAACTAAGATTCTTCATAAGGATTATATATCTGCTCAGTTCCTTTAAAGTTTACAGAGAAATTGCTCAAACCATTATTCTCAGTGAGCAAACAATTCTTTTTAAAGGTGCAGTACTATGAAGCTGTCGCATGATTTCCAGAGCTGCAGTTTTGGCCGTTGATTTATTTGTATTTCCTGTCTGGTCTGAGATGGAAGAAGACGCAGTAAGTACAATGGTAAAATCAAAGTATTCTGGGAGAACTGAGTGTACTAATGGTTCAAAATCTCACTGTTCTGCACAACACTTTGAAGCTGTGACTCTTCTAATTAGTGTGTCCTTCCAGAACCTGCTCCAATACTTGGAAGGAAAACCTGACAGATTCCATCCATTTTTAAGTAGGATTAATCTTTTGGTGTTCGAAATATGCACACAGAAACTACAATTTATATGCTCATAGATTCCACCCTCAAACATATTTTGAAAAGGGTTGGCATTTTTGACTAAAGCCTTCACAAGCCATGGAAGGAATCCTCTCGACTTCTGGCAGTTTTTAAAAACTCTGAAAAAGTGTTTGGCTACATGGTATCATGATATTATCCCTAAGTAGCAGAGTTAACAGTAGCCCTGATCACGTTACAGTGAATGCCTGTTATCGTATGTACAGTGTACATTTAACTGTCCTTTGTACGTTTGTTGAGTAATTGTCATGTTACAGTCAACACAAGAACATGTGACACATACCCCATATTTACCCAATTTCATTCATAAAGTCATTTGTGAAGGGAGTTTTTAAATATTTATTAAAATATAAACATGAAACTGATACAAAGAAAATTCTGAGACACAGAGTACAGTGCTATTATAGTTCTAAGATGGAGTTTTTAGGATATTCTGCCTCCTAAATGCTTTCTGGAGAAAACCCCATTCTCCCCCTGGCCTTTCACTTATAGGAGGCTGCTTTATATTCTGACCCACAGATTTCCTTTTTCTGTTTGCAATCCAAGCCAAGCCTTTGTTGGCATCTAGGCTATAAAGTATTACATAATATACAAAAATTTAAAATACACAGAAATTTAAATTAGATAAAAGACATCATCCAGTACAACATTGCATGGAGTTAAAAAGAAAGGAATTAATACAATCATAAAAAGGAGAAGAATAAAAATTAGCACCCTTTCTTTGGAAGACGTAGTTTAATGGCTTCTTGCAGAAATTTAGCTACATTCTCACACATTTCTAAGATGGGGCTATTTAGTAGGAAGATCAGCTTGGAACTATCAGAAAACTCGGCCCTGTTAGCTATCTAAGAATGCAGTAGGCACAGTCATGCAACCTGGCCTTAGCTTGGCTGGGGAAGGGGGCAGTAATAGCTGTGGGGAGGCTTCGGATTCACTGGTCCTGTGTTCCTTTCATCAGAAATGTGGCCAGAGGAACTGCTAGTTTTTATGATTGAAATTAAGCTTTGCTTTGGCTATTTTGTTGTTTGTTTTTGCCACACCTGCCAAATAATCACTCCTTTGTGTTAACAGGAAGTGAGAACATGTCCTTTCCTGCGCCATGCAGTCTGGTCCATGTTTGGACAGCAACCAACAAAATGTTTGGAGAAAATTAAAAACTGTTCTGATTAATAGTCTTCAACTGTCCAATTTGCTTATTATTCTTTAGACTGGGACTAGTCAAATGCACAAAATTAAGATGCATTCATTTTTTTAAAAAATAGCGACTGTAATTAATGTACTGATTAATATAATTAAATATTTTGTCAACCCTCAGACTGTCCCAATTTGGCAGAACAAACCTTACGGCTCGTCACGCAGCTTTGTCAGAAAAATTGGAACAAACCTGCCTTTAAAACCGTGTCCTAGAGCAAGCTTTCAGGTAAAATGGTGCATGCTTTGGTGCAAAGCAGTTCTCAGTTGCTTTAAAAAAAATATGGTTGATTTTGCTCTGATTGGTTTTAATTTTTTCAGGTTTATATTGAATTTCTTTTCTGTTTGTCTTATTGACTGTATTTTATTGTTTCCTTTCCTGAAGGAGGTTATTGTTTATACTGTTGTATTGCTCCTGCTTCTGGCCTTTCATTATACTATTAGAAATACATACATAGATACTTAAGAAATTATTGCAAAATGAAGTCCAGTTTCATTTGGGCTTGGAGGGGCTTGCTCGCCCTCCCCTGGAAGGGGGTGAGAGGGGGCTTTTAGAGCCCCAGAGCAGCCTGGGGGAAAGGCATCAGGCTGCTCCAGGGCTCTGAAAGCCCCCTCACTCACCCTCCACTGGGGTGGTATGATTCAGCCGTTTCGGCAAACTCAGCAAAAAATTAGCTATCGTTTCTGCTGAACCGGTGCAAACTGGCTGAATCCCACAACTGCACTTGGGTTTTGCTGAAGTTTGTTCTCAAGACTTTCTGAGAATGAATGCCTCAAGACCTGTGTTGATGCTGCAGAAAAACAAACTATGTAAATTAGCTATGGGTCATGAATGACTTTCAGTGTAATGATTCTGCCAGTCCAATGTGTCTCCTGGGGATGCAATTTTTTTAAACAAAAAAGCAACCTTTTACAGTGAAATTGTCAGAAATATTCTTGTTTAAGACAGCTTCAGATACAGGGAGTGCGATCAACCCTACAGAACTGCTGTGTGTTTCTTTTCTCTCTCAATAACAGATTCCACTCATCATCGGCCTTGTTTAAACATTTTACAAAACCGTAAATGGTACATAATTTGGTATCATTTAAAGCATTTTATAATGTGTATACCTAATGTCTTCATAAGAAGTTGCTTTATAAAACAAAAAACAGATCTTTGTGGAACCACCCAGTAATTTTATTCTTTTTCTGTCTTCCCCCCCACAATTTCAAGGCTCTACCAAATGTTTCAGATCTCTATTTAAATGACGCTCCCCCTGTCCCCACCCTGGCAGATGTCGCATGGATCGCTTCAGATGATGAAGAAACGTATACTAGAGTCAGGTACAACCTTCCTTCCTTTTTCACTCTTAGTGCCTGTTACTTCCCCTTGTTTAATAAAAATCAGGCACTCGTCATAGCTGTTCTGCTGTCTACTCCGCCCCATATCTTCTTCCAGCTAAGTGTGATCACAGGCTTCAGGGTAAAAGCCGGGTTCACTGAAAGGTTCAGAAGTCTATTCTTAGAAATATAGAGATTCAGTTGCTTAAGAAGCAGGTTGTTTTAATGTAACTGGGACAGTTAGTTTTAAATAAATAGACTGGTAGTATCAAGTGATTGCTCCAGAAGAATATTCACATGTGTTCTGGACAGGGGCGTAACGAGGCAGCCCTGGGCAAACTGTAGCCCTGGGCAAAACCTGAGTTAGATGCCACCCCAACCCCACCCCACCCCATGGGCGGCCACTCCACCACGACCAAATTTTTTTTGCACCAGGACATTGGTGCCTGCAGGGGGTGCATTTTTAGACATATCAGCGCCACAATTTCAGCGTATCATCAGGAGACTGTCCTTATGCTACTCCCCATGTTTGGTGAGGTTTGGTTCAAGGAGTCCAAAGTTATGGACTCCCAAAGGGGGTGCCCCATCCCCCATTGTTTCCAATGGGAGCTAATAGAAGCTGGGGGCTACAGTTTTGAGGGTCCATAACTTTGGCCCCCCTGAACCAAACTGCACCAAACTTGGGGGGTGCCATCATCTCCAGATGATACCCTGAAATTTTGGTGCCGATACATCAAAAAATGCACCCCCTGCAGGAACATCCTAGAAATTTGCCCAAGAATCTTTGTTCTGCATTGAGTTTTCTGCATTGCTGTCAATGGGGGTTGCAGGCTGTGGGGGGCACAATTCTGAAGGCACAGTCTCAAAACTTTCAGGGTCTCATCAGGAGACTGCCCTAATGATACCCCCAAGTTTGGTGCAGTTTGGTTCAGGGGGGCCAAAGCTATGGACCCTCAAAACTGTAGCCCCCATCTCCTATTAGCTCCCATTGGAAACAATGGGGGATAGGGGCACCCCCTTTGGGAGTCCATAACTTTGGACTCCCTGAACCAAACCTCACCAAACTTGGGTGGTAGCATAAGGACAGTCTCCTGATGATACGCTGAAATTTTAGTGCCGCTAGCCAGGGGTAGGGAACCTGTGGCTCTCCAGATGTTCAGGAACTACAATTCCCATCAGCCCCTACCAGCACGAACATCTGGAGAGCCGCAGGTTCCCTACCCCTGCGCTAGCCTAAAACTGCGCCCCCTGCAGGCCAAAAATGGAAAACCACTAAAATACCCAAAAACAAACCCAGCATTTTGATGCCCCCCACAAAGTGATGCCCTTGGCAGCTGCCCACCTTGCCCAATGGGCATTACGCCAGTGGTTCTGGAACATAGAGGTGGACAAAATGTCTTTCCCCGAGTGGCTTCCTAATGAGGAGATGGTTTTTAAAAAGTTGGAAATATCTGTGAATTGACTCTCTCATAAAATGTTATAGGGGATTTTAAAGAATGGAGAGAATCGCACACGAAAAATAGATCTTCCGAGGGGAGATGGGAAAGATTCAAGAGTCACAGGTTAGGTAATATGGGCAGTGAGGGAAGTGGTAAAAGCAATTAACATTCCTTGTGGGATACAGCAGCTATGGGGTGCTTTTAAACTTTTACCCATTGGGGTGAGTTTATTGGAGCATTTTGGGTTTCTGAATTCCAGGACAGACTCTCGTCCTCTAAAGCACAAGTGGAAGCCCAGCCCGTTCTTTGTCATACAGCGCAATGCCTCTGTCCCAAACTTGAGAAAGCAAGAAGAAAAGTTATTGGCTTTGAAGAAACCAGGTTTACCTGCCTTGAGTCGGACCACAGAACTCCAGGACGAGCTGAGTCATCTGCGGAGTCAGATAGCAAAAATTGTATCTGCAGATTCAGGTAAGAAGAACAGCGTCCTGATGTGTTCAGTGACACCACCCTAAACTCTGATGTTGGAAATTAGCACTGTTACACTGCCACTGGGAAAATGGTATTGCAGAAAACATTCACTCCTAATGTTCCACAGGGTGTTCGATGGGTGGAACTTTGAATTGAATTTGTTCCCTACCCTCAGTAGCAAATGTAGATTAACCTTCCAAAATAACACGTTAGGCTAGCAGCTTGAAAATTATACTCCTAGATATGCAAACAGAAGTAACAGAGAAGGGTTTGGGAGAAAATGCAGTTCACCTTCTAAAGAATGTCTCCTGCTGCCTGACTACTAACTAGGAATTCTGTTTTGGAGCTTACTAGTAAGCCAGTAGTTAAACTCCCAAGGGTTAACCTGGGAAGGGCAGAAAGCCTGCTGTGTGTTTTGGCGAAGAGGTAGGGGGAGAGAGAGGCTTCAGGGTGAGACTTTCATGGACCCAGTAGAACAGTCCCGCTTCTGTGCTGAAAGCTCTCCTGCTGTTTTGGAGGCTGAAAATCTCAAGGTTGGCATCTGACTGTGGAGGAGAGATGTGATCCCTTAGAAGGGACCCATTCCTTGGATGATGAACCAATATCCTTTTGAATGTTCTATGTAGCTTCTGTAGTTGCAAGGAGGTAGACTTGGTAAGATGATTCAGTTTTTAGGAGTTGAGAACGGGATCTGTGATAAGCATTCTGACTTCATGGTGACTTGACTACCTGATGTGAAGATTGTGGACATCACATTCTCTGTAGATAGACTGATAGTGCTGGGGAGGTAAGCAATTGTGGTACACATTGGCACCAATGGCACTGGGAAATGTAGTCACATGGTCATTTGCAAAGGCTATTTACTCCTCCCCCATTTGTCTTTTGGAGGTATTGTTCATGGGTGACTGCATAGAGGCTGACTTTTCCCTCCATTGAAGTTTGTGTACTGGCAAAATTTGGTTGTGACCAAAATGCTGTATAATGGAGATTTGAGCTTGTGTGTGCGTGCATCAATTGCTCCTGAGCCCAAAGTGGATCCTCACTCTTTGGCTAATCTTGTGTCTTCCAAAACCAGCTGTTTGCTTCTCAAACAATAATTTTCTTTAAAGCTGTGTTTTGAGGAATGGACAGTAACATCTGTCAATCTTTAGGATACACAATTTTGTATTAAGTATAGCAGTTATTTTTGAGAGTGATAAAAATTCACTGTGGTAAAATGCAAAAAAGCATTGTTTGTGTAAATAGACATTTCAGTCCAACTTACCAGAAGTAGGTGAAATAATGTATAATTTGATTAGCACCGATGAAGCGTGAAACATGAAAATTTGGTGTCCTAGAAGTGTTAGTCAGCGTCCAATGAAATCTGAAATTGTGGGTGGGCAGATTATTTTAAATCCCTTTGTCATAAGTAGGACTTTTTTGATTTAGCCTTAGTACTGTTGCCTTAGCATTTCTTTGCAGATTTGGGGGTGGGGGACAATGCAAAGCCTAGGCTTTTAATGGAAGGAAATGCTCTAGATAAAATTTCATACTCATTTTAATGTCCATGAAACTTCTGTCTGTTCATTGTTTGTTAAGTGAAAGGGATCTTTTGTTGGTTTCAGGCCAGGATACATATTTTGTAGTCTTTGCCATGGAAATTTTAAATAAGTATCCCCATGGTGTATTTGAATGTTCTGTGTAGAGGCATTGAATTTTAATAATTTGGTTGCCTTGGGTTTTTATTATTTGGAGCTAGCAGTGTGCATGGTATTTTAACAAACAAAAATGGATCCCTGCCTCCAATAACTTATAGTCTTAGAAGTCACCATGAAGGATGCAGTCAAGGTGGAAGGAAGACACAGGCAAGGGTAATAAGGGAATTAAATGCATTGATTGATTATTGTATTAGAGGTGAAATATTTTTATTAGTAGTAGCTATAGTTGGGGAAGTGTCCCACTGAAGAAGAAATAACTTGTTGGTAATATTCATTTCTATCTGTTCTCATTTTGTAAAAGTCTCTTGGATGAATCAGTGCTTTAAAATGAACACAACCCATTTCCACACCCCACTTAAAAAAAACCCAGTTGTCCCCTTTTGCCATATTTTCTTGCTGTGCTTTAGCCTACATTTTCTTCACATGCATTTTAGCCTGGTCTGGTCTTAGACACCTTGGTGCCATAAAACCCTAATCTGGCATCCCTACCATTCTTTTTCAAAAAGAACTGTATGCATTTCAGACATCAGGGCTGAATGAATCACTGTTTTCTGTCACCTGCTCAGTTTATTTTTTGGATAAGAGACAAGATAAAGCTTTACTGGATACTCTCAGTTGTAGCAGATTTGAGATTATTGGGACTGTGTTGTTGAGCAAATATTCTAACCAACATTCCACTATGCAATTATTTTTGACTAATTATAGAAATTTGGAAAAAGCAATATCTAAAATTTACAGTTGACCAAAACCATGTCAGCCTTTCCTTCCTATCTAGATTTGTATTTCATTTTCAGTATTGTGCCAGCAAGATTTGGTGCTCAACTGAATCTTTGTATCAGTGTGTTTACAGTGCAGTCTTATGCTGAATTACTGTTGTCTGAACCCACTGATTTCAATGGTTTCAGACTGCAGTAAGTCTGCATTGGTTTGCGCTGTTAATGTGGTTATGCTTTTTCTGTGGTCACTGCCTGATGTGGTTCTGAATGAACCATTGAGTTGTATCCGCACCAAATTTCCACCAATTCCTCTTCCCTGCTTCAGACCTCTCTCACATCATTCCTCAGGTTCCCTATCCCAGGAGCAACATTTTGTGGAGATTAATGGATGGCAGCAGAGAGGAAACTGAGAGTCAGGAAAATTTCCATTCCATGAATAGAAAACTTAATCTGGATCTAGCCTATTGTTCTCTTCAGCACCTAAAAGCTATTTATACTGGATGGAATTAGATTGAATTTAGCTCTCATTACAAAACTCTGTATTAGCAGTGGCCATTATATGTTCCATAAAATCTTTGGGGATTGGGCCCAAATCCAATAAATAACAACCACCACCACCACCTGCATCAGAATCTAAGTCTTGCTATGACCAGTGGTTTAAGCAAAGAAACTGTGTTTGCCTAAAGGAAGTTCACTCACTTCCTTAAGGTTTCTTTTTTTTTTTGCATCATCCTACTGCACTGGAGTGCTATTAAGGAATGACCAGTGTTGCAGCTGTTCCTGCATATTCCTGTGCGCCCCCCCCCCCCAATTGCCACAAGGACTGATTTTACCCTTTAGAGAGATGTGTTAAGTTGTGACAGTCATGTGAAGAAAAAGTAAAATACTCCCTGTCCTGATCTTCAAAACAGTTACCTGGGGCTGCCAGTTAGCATTTTAAAAAATCTGGTTTGGCACTAAGGATCACAGAGGAGGCCTACAATATGGGGGTTTCTGGGTTTTTTTTTCTGGGGGTATGGGGAGATACTTGGCCTAGACCAGAACTTGGTGTGTGTTCTACTACACAGCATGTAAATAAAAAGAACTCTGATTTGGCACTAGGTTTACTTCCATGTGTATTGTTCTTTTTTTCCAGCTTCCTCTTCATTAACGCCAGATTTATTATCTCCAGGAAGTTCAAATGTATCTTCTCCCTTACCTTGTTTTGGATCCTCATTCCAATCTACAACTTCCTTTGTCATTAGTGATATAACGGAGGAGGAGGCAGAGTTAGAAAGTCCAGAGCTTCCATCCGTTTCCTTGCTTTGTTCTGCAACCTCTGAATGTTGTAAAGCAGACCCAAAGGATTCCGACGATGAAGATTCTGTGTCCCTGTCCAAGGCCAGCAGTTTTGCAGACATGATGGGCATTCTTAAAGACATTCATCGGATGAAACAGAACAAAGACTTGTAAGTTTCTTTTTTTTCCCCCTCCCGTTCCTAAACGTCTTGTTTCTTTTCTGATTGGACACTTGCTGCGTGCTTTGAAGGTGCATTGGTTGGTCTTTAGAGCTCTGATTAAGATTTTCAGTTCTAAAGTGTTTCTGCTGCACTGTCACAGTCCTCACAATACATGTTTTAAAAGCCTGTCCCTTCCAATGTGGGGCCAACATCCACAACATTTTCTAAACAGCAGATGTTTTCTTTAACTTGCTTGTCTACACATTCCTGTCATTGGCACTGGTGAGCCTAACAGAAAAGAACCTAAAGCCTATTCTATAAACAAGCAGTTTGAGTCACCGTTTTGGCAGTGGAAGTGGTTTTTAAAAATCTCCCGAACCCTAAATGTCATAGACGTTGCTCCAGCTTTGGCTGTTGAAATGCATCCTCCAGATGCCCGATTCATTTTATGCGTTGCCAGTTAGAACCAAAAGATCCATTAAGCATTGTACTGTTCATGGATGTAAAATTCTGGGCTTCGATTGATTGAAATCATCAAGAGTTCTGCTGACTTCTAGACACAAAGGCTCCATAGTCTCACAATGTGTAACTGTGCTAGTGAGATGGGAACATTTGTCAAGGAGGTCAAAAATTCTTGCCAGTGATATTCTAGAAGTTCTCTTCATTAAGAGGATAATTTAAATCATTGCAATATGGCTTATGAATTTAACATACTTCTAGAATCAGAGGGCTTCCAAGTTTGGCGTAAGCAGCAATGATACCATGGTAACATTGAATTAAATTCTGTATTATATTTATGTTGTAATTTTATATTGCCAGTCTAGGCATCAGCTGCATCCCCCCTCCCCCCGCTTTGCTCTTTATAAAGTTAAATTGTATACAGAAGGCAGAATCCCTTAGAGTTTATAATCTTGTTGGAGACCAGAACTGGTAGAAACAGGACTAACTCTTCATATGAGGATGCTGCATGGCTCCCTTCTGAATTGCTGATTTCAAAGTTGTTCCAAGTCCAGTTTTCAAAAGTTATCTTGTAGGCGTTGGAGAGTGTTTGTGTGTCTTGTTTAAATAGAGGGAAATCTCATGAACTTTTATTAATGTTGTTATGTAGCAAGAATTAGCAGAGACCATACCATTTCAGTTCATAGTATTTTGTTTTAGTAACTTGACTCAGATGTGTTAAAACATGGGGAAAACTGGGTGACTAATCTGTTCTGTTAAAACAGCCTGCATTGCAGCCGTATCAGCAAATGTGGGTCACGTTTTGTGCAGCATAATAGTTACTACCCTGAATAAGCAAAGCTTTTCAAAGGGAACTCATGATGCAAATGCTTCACAAAAACTAGATCCCGACTGTTGGTGGTGACATGTCCAAGCACTGAGGGTAGAACTTTGAAACAGAGCGTGCAAGCATGAAAGGCGTCTTGTTGGGTAAGACCAAAGGTCTGCGCAGTCCAGTATTTTCCCAGAGAAGTCAACTTCATAGAAACCCACAAGCAGAGAATGACAGCATCAAGGCAGCTGCCTCTTCTGGTTTCCCCTCCAGAAATTAGTACTTAGGGGTATCCTGCCTTTGGAATTAGTGACTCCATTCAGTCATAAGGTGGGTAAACGCCATCTATGGGATTTGTGTAGTTTTCATTTAAAGTCTACCTCCTTGCAACATCTCGTGACAATCAATTCTGTATAAGTTGCATATATGTAATGTGAAATGAATGCAAAACATGGCCACTGCAGCAAGTCGCCTTGGCTTAGTTCATTCTTTAGACTTTTTTGGAATGATGGGATCACAATATAACTTCCTTTTTCTGTAGCCAGTACTGGATACAAGCAAGGAAGGTCTGATATTGTATATTGTATATATTTTAGGCATATGCCAGTTGTGAAGAAACAGTGACTAGAAGGGTGGCAACAGGTAGGAAGTAGTTGTACATGAACACTAGAAGATGTCTTAGAGCACTAGTGCAATTAGCTTTGTATTGTCTTTTCTAACTGGTTTTGATGCTTCAGAAATCTCAAGCAGAGAAGGGCCTTCCACTAACCTTTGCCAGCTGAGGCGCTGTGGGTTTTGAACTGTGGACCTTTATTATACAAGTATTTGCTTTGTCCTCATGCTATTGTGCATCACATGATTGCATAGATTCAGGATTCATGTGAAACAACTGGTTTAACTGAGTAGAAGAGCTGGGCGACTTCCATTTATTTTTTAGGGCATGTGGTTTTTGTTTATGTATGTATCGATATCTCCAATTCTCAACACGGCCAAATCTGTGGATCCAAAGACTGGAGCTATGAACAGATAAGACAGATCTTCGTACAAGCCTGAAACAAGTCTCAGGTTTGCAGAACTATCTGAAATCTTTTTTAAAAAACACACAAAACTGGAGGGATGACACCCCTGTCCCCATTATAGAAATAGTGTCCTGTAGCTTTAAGGCAGTTTCCCTCTGTGACCATTGCTGGGCAGCCACAATAGTATTGCCTGTTGAAGTTTTGTTTTCCTTCATACAATGCAGTGGAGGGAACAGCAGCATTTCCAGAGCTTTTTGGGCCTTTGGGGGAGGACTCATTAGTGCCAGGCCTGGCAACAACCTCTGGATGACTTGCTGCTATGCAATTTGTATGATTCACCCAGGCCTGCCTGTTTGCTGCTGTTCAGCAGGCGTTGCCCTGTGCAAACCAGTGTGGTCTACCAGTTAGAGTTTCATCTGGGAGACCCAGCTCTGAGTCCCCCCACTCAGTTGTGAAAGCTTGCCAGGCAGTCATGAGCCAGTCACACACAGTCAGCCTAACCTACTTCTTAGTGTGGTCATGAAGATGAAATGGAAGAGAATGCAGTAAGCTGCTCTGGGTGCACATTGTAGAGAAAGACGGGGTTTAAATATAGTAAATTATAAATATAGCTGAAGTTGGGGGGCAAATAAAAGAGAAGTTTGTTAGTAGATGGAAGGAAAGAAGGAAGGAAGCAGGGGATGCCAGGGGGAAGAAAAAGGGGTGAAGGGGAACTTGAGGTGCCCCTCACAAGAACATGTGGGCTGCGCACTGCATAACTGGACCTGGGCTTGTGCCCAGCACTAGCCAGACTTTTCCCAGGAAGAATCTGCCAGGGCCACGAAGGAGGGGAAACTGACGAGGAGGGTAAATTGGCTAGTGCAGGGGTAGGGAACCTGCGGCTCAAGAGCCGCATGCGGCTCTTCTGCCCTTGCACTGCGGCTCCACGAGCCGAGCCGCTGGCCCCATCCTTGCCCGCCCTGCAGGCAGCAGGGTGGGTGCACCAACTGCCCGCAGCTGGCTGGGCCGTGCTGCAGGCTTCCCCTCTCGCCTGCCCTGTTGGAGCAGGGCGGGTGCTTTTCTGGAGGCCGGCGAGGCCGAGCCGCTGTCCCCATCCTTGCCCACCCTGCAGGCAGCAGGGCGGACGCATCCATCCGCTTCTCAGAATGAGCGGAGTAAAAGGTAAAAAAACCCCAATATATAGTGTTATCTTTATTTTAAATGTCAAAAATTATTTGCGGCTCCAAGTGTTTTCTTTTCCCATGGAAAACGGGTCCAAATGGCTCTTTGAGTGTTAAAGGTTCCCTACCCCTGGGCTAGTGGGTGGGTGGAAAGGAGGCTCTGTGCCGCTTGGACTCTAAGCAAGTGTGTTGTATTTTAGTGTGCTACAAATATTTCAGACTGGGGCAGTAAGACATGCTCTTGGTATGACCTATGGAGTGAAGGAAAATTGAGAAATGGGCTGTCCTAGACTTTGTGGTTTGAATTAGTAATGTCCACTTTGTCTTGGGTGACAGTTGTCAATATACAGGAGGCTTACCAGGAGAAATGCTTATACCATTTTTAGTAGAGTCTTTCTTATGTTTGATCTTGGGGATTTCCCTTCCCTCTTTCACATTTAATTGGCAAAACACAATTACTTCTCAAAACACAATTACTTCCACACAACTACTGTGTGGAAACAGCAGCTGTAACAGATGTCAGGAAAAAAGAAATCTGGAACAAAAAGTCCAAGTGCGGACATGTTCCAGATTCCTGTGGCATTACATGTAGAGAGAAACCAGAGTTCAGGACCAAAAGTAAACTGACAGCTTTGTTTCCCAGAATCAAATATTTGCCCGAAATGTGTGTGATATAAACATTTGTTTAGCAAAGCAACAACTTTTAAACTATCAAAAATATTGCAAGATAAATATTAACACATTTAAAGCCCATCTCACCCACATACATCTTTTTTGCATAGTGTCAGCCCTGCTGCTGATTTTTTAACGTAGAAAAATTAACAGTAACCTGCTTTGGTTTCAGTCTTGTGCTCTGATGTTTAACAATAAGGCCACAATTGGGAAAAGGACATGCTGCCGGCACAGATGATCCTGGAAAGCACAGATGACCTTTTGACAGTTTTTCAAGCACTGGAAAACATGTAAACATGGATTGCAATATATAAACAGTAAACAGCTCCTTAGTATTAATCATTTGATGCCTGCATCCATGATGTTTGCACAGCTGCAAAGTGCCAAATCCATCAATTTGGGCCATAGATTGGTACTTAGAACAGACAGCACAAATGACTAAATGATAACTTGTTGTGTTACACCCAAACATTAATGCTGTATTTTGAGATTAACCTTTCTTTTAAAAAATAATCTGGTATTGTTTGTTTGTGTTCATTTGATTTATAATCCGCTCTTTCTCAACCAAGCTGAGGATGGCGTACCACTTTGATCAGACAATAATAAAATCAGTGATTCCACAATTAAGTCCCACAGCGTTTGTTGTAAGGGATTACAATTAAAATTAACTGTATTCCTTAAAACATGTTCATACCAGTCAAAGGAAAAAGGGAAGGAAAAAGAAAGGGGGAGGGGGGAAGGGAAAGGCAAGGGGAGGTCAGCAGATGGATACCGCTGCTTTCCTCATTCATAAGCCTGTCTGCACAGACCCTGTGAAGCTGTACCAAGTCCCACAGGGCCCAGATCTCGCTTGGTAGGGTATTCCACCAGGCTGGGCCAGAGACAAAAAGGCTCTGGCCACGGTCGAGGACAGCCTTTGGGACAGCTATGCTAAGTCAAAACTGTAATATGAGGTGCATTTGATGTTGACCCCAATTTAAGGAAAAAACCTGTGATTTGTATTGACAGTTATTTATAGTTCATGGGTATAACACATACAGACTTACATGTAACATTCCCGTGTTTGAATACTTGTGAACACTTGTAGATAATGCACTTTTCCTTTCATTAAACATTTCTAGGTGGAAGAAGAAAATGATAAATAATTTGACTCTTCTTTGACTGTTACATCACTACAAAAGTCATACTGTTAGAATTTTCTCCATTGTGAGGTCATGTAGGCCCCTACCTCTTCCCCCACCCACTATACCATATTTCATTTCCTCCCATTCACTTCAAGAGGTCTACCTTAATCCCTTTCCTTTCTAGCCCAAATGGTGTGCTTAAATGTACCACAAGAGGGAAGTGAAACTCCACGGGACCATAGGCCCCTTCATTCTGAAACAATATATGAAATGGAATATGTTGAAGTGGGGAAAGGTCACATGTTTATGCCATGCTTTAGAGTTGTAACTGACTGCGAGCCCTAGGAAATTAATCCTGACTGCTGTGCATTTTTTGTGGAAGGAGTTGACTGGACTGTGTGTAGCTGCATTGCTTGAAGGATAACACTGGGAGTTCCAGTTGTACTAAATATTGTGTGTGGGGTTCCTTCATGGCCCCCATCTTTCCAGGAGACATGAGAATGGCAATCTGCAGTGCCCCCAGAGTGTGTGTGAAGGGACTGGCAGAAGAAGCCAAGCAAAGTTCCTGTGTGCCATTTGGCTTTGATACTTACAAAAGAATGTGACAGTATTATTATTGTGTGTGTCCCTGGGAATGTCAGAAGTTGCATAATGTCCCAGCTGGCTCGTCCAACAGAATATAATTTGGGGAGATTTTGGACATTGCAGCATTCTCCAGGAGAGCTGGCTGTATTCTGCATTTATACCAGTCAATTTGACTATGTATCTAGAATCCTTTTGTGGTTAGATCTGCTATGAAATTGAGATGCCATTGATGCCATTTTTTGTTTCAGCTGCCTTTGTTCTTTGTGCAATTCATATAATCTCTCAATTCTGAGATCCTCAATGCTGCAGAGACCATCACTAGGAAACCCATTGCAAGTGGCGGAGGGGGGAAGACAACTAACTTACTTAGAAAAACGTTTAAAAAATGTATTCAAGAAAACATTGGCTCCCTTGTGATCCTGAAAGGACATGTGTCTGTATTGCTATTAATCTAGTTTATCTTCTGTCTTCCATATAGGAATAGAACTTTACTGAAAGAGGAGGATCCTGCAGTTCTCATAGCGGAAGTTTTAAGAAGGAAATTTGCCCTGAAGGATGAAGATGTAAACACAAAAAAGAACTGACGTCATGTTCCCTTATTACTCTATAAGCAAATTATTATACCCCTAAGATTTTTTTTTCCACAGTGGCTGCCTTCCTCAAAACTCATTATTTAAAAGTTAGGCTACCTCTGAGAGGAGCTGTGGATTTGCTGTTTTTCCACTCAACTTAGGAAGATGCAATTTTTTATAGGGTGAACTGTTTTCCACAACTGTTTTTTGCAATGTTGGTAAGGATTCTTCTGTAGCAGAATATGCCAGAGACTTGATGGAACAATTTAAATTAAAAATGATATATTCATAATTTTGCTGCAAAAAAATGGCTAGCTACTGGTTTATATACTCTAAATGGACACAAGTATCAAGCCTGTGGTAAGTTATCAAGATATATAGTCCTTCCAACTTCTCCGTTATTGGTGGATTCTTCCTGTGTTTTTTTAGAAAGGTTAGTTTATCGAAAATGGTTTACATTTCCCCACAGTTTATTTTCCTTCGAGAAATTCTGTGTGCCTGAGACAGACCTGATCAAAACATGTTACCCTGAAAGCATGAATAGCTTCATTTGTACTCTGAGTTTCTCCCCGATAGGAACTTGAAGGAACATCATTCTTCTCACAACAACCATGCGATAGTTTGACTGAGTGTGGTTTGAACCTGGGTCTCTCAGATCCGAGTCTGACCACTGTACCAGGCAGGCAACATTTACAGATTGGTTTATGTACCTCTTAACACAGCTGTGGCAGACTTTTCTTTTTTTTCCAGAAAGGGATTTATTTAAAACAGTAGTAAACACCCTATTTTGCTTGTGATGTCCTTTAAACAGTTCACATCAGGAAATAAATGATTTGATTCTTCAGAAGAGGTTGTGGGTCAGTGGTCGAGGCCATGTTTTTTACAAAGAGGGAGTTGCAGGTTAGTCTTTGACCTCCAGTTAGAGCAGTGGTTCTCAACCTTCCTTTTGCCATGACCCTTTAATACAGTTCCTCATGTTGTGGTGACCCCGAACCCTAACATTTATCCATTTTACAGATGGAGAATACTGATGCAGAGATTCTTAGGTGACCCCTGTGAAAGGGTCGTTCGACCCCCAAAGGGGTCCTGACCCACAGGTTGAGAATCACTGAGTTAGAGGCTGTCAAGTGAATGATATTGGAGAAGACTTTTTCCTGCCTGAAACAGTGAAGAAATGCTGCCAACTAGAATAGACTGCAAAATGGTGGACTTGGTCCAAAGTAGCTTCAGGTGAACATTGTTGAAAATTTTGCTGCGAGAAATCATTGCAGTTCTCCTTCATGTAACATTCCTTTATTTAATAATTAGTAACCACAAGGCACTATGATATGTATTTACAGTATACCTTTTATTTAAGTTTCAAACCTGAATGTCACGTGCATAACTAGGCCTGCATCCCACTGAGCAATTACAAGTCAGTGCTTAATTACTCGATTGCCTTCCGAATCCTCTGTGAATAGCAAGTCGTAACATGACTCCAGTTGAATCTCTGCTCCTGCAGGTAGTTGGGGCCCACTCTCTTTAGGAAAACAAGTCCTAAAGCAGTCTCTATAGACTGGGCTGGTTCCTCGGTTGCTTTTGTCCCACAGAGGCTGTTTCAGCAAACAAAGTTTTTCTCGCTCGCCAGAAAAGTGGTGAGAAATTACTCTGTGGCCCTCAGAGTCTTGACTGAACAAGGAGCTGGTGCATCCTGATTGGCTGTTCTCGGGCCCCTTATCAGAAACATGAAGAGCCATGACTGTTTCTGAGGAAATCCCTGCCATGTTTTGGTTAAAGTCTCTCAGCTTCACAGCTGTGCCCCTCCTCTCCAGCTGAGGATCTGTGTTCTCAGAGTCTGAGGAATCACTCAGGCAGCTCTTGCTGAAGGAGGAATGGCTTCTGTCTCTTCTCAGAGCTTTCAGGTTTTGGTTAGTTTGGGAACACAGGGTGCTGGATGTTCTCCGTCCACCATTTTTGTTTCTCAAAGGTGACCTGGAAACAGCACTATGAGTGGAGGCTAAGTTGTTATCTTCTGTGGTTAGTTTTTCTTCCTTAGCTCGATCCATACCTCTGCTGTTACTGTGAGAAGAGGCTTGATAGGTATCATTTGGTACAAGTTTGAATTCCAGAAGTGGCAGAAATGATGAGGCTACCAACCGGCTTTTCTTCCCTTCTACTGATTCACATCCTTGCAGGCTGTGGTTGCTTTTTGACGCAGCGCCTGGCAGCCCTGAGTTTGTGCTGGCTTTCTTTTCTCCTGAGGGGGGAAAAAAGAATTTTAATTGAGCCAGACGCATCAAATACACACAGCCTTTAGACCTGCCAAATACTGGTAAATATCTTACCCTTATCTGTGCAGGTGAGCATTTTTATTGGGTACAGTACACAACTTCTGAGAATTTTTTAAAATTCCTTGGCTCCATTATCAACCAAAAAGGAGACTGCAAACAAGAAATCAGAAACAGACTGAGACTAGGAAGGCCAGCCGTGATATTATGGGGTAGGCAGGGTGGGATATAAGTCCAAAATAAAGTAAAAGATTCTTAAGGGCAATGGTGACCAAGTTCAGGGTAATTCATGCCATAGTATTCTCCATTCGAATGTATGGGTGTGAAAGATGGACAGTGAAGAGAGCTGGCAGGAAGAAAGTTGATTCATTTGAAATGTGGTGTTGGAGGAAAGTTTTATGGATATTGTGAAGTGCCAAAAAAAACAAAAACAAATTAGTGAGCTGTGGATCAACTCATGCCTGAACTCTCCCTAGAAGTGAAAATGACTAAACTGAAGCTATCATACTTTGGTCACGTTGTGAGAAGACAAGACTTTGGGTAAGGGAGGCTGCCTGTGGCCTTTCTGCATGAGTTCATGGCATAGGCCTTGCTTTCTTCTTTCCAGACCAGAAGCTCGCCCAGAGCAGACTTGTTCTGCAAGAACTTCAGCTGCACGCCCATGGAGGGCGTGTAGTTCTCTTGCATGCCATCAAAAATTCCACAGGCTTCAGAAACACGAGGAAACAAATAACTGCAGATAAATAGTGTTAGAACCACTGCCGCTTGGCCTACCTGTCAGCAATTTCCTACTGTTATTTTGTTTTAAATTGTGGTATGGTGAGACATGAGAGCAGATGGAATGCAATCACTGATCAGTAGTGTAAACTGGGAACTCCCTGGCTTAAACCTCTCAGGTGTAATAAAACTGACCTACCTTACAGGGTTGTTGTAAGGATTATGACAAAATAGTGTTTTTGTTCAACATCTTGAACACTGAAGAAAACATTATGTACATGCTAAGTACTGCTGTTACTCTCCCAGTTGGCATACCTGAGGGCTGTAGCTACCCAGGGTGACTCTTGAGCTAAGCCGCAAGTAGCCTAGGCTTCAGCAGCTCTACATTTTTACAATTGCATGAGGATGAGAAGTGGAAGGCTCAAAAGCCAAGCAGACATAGTTTCCACTGCCCTCCTCATTCACCTTTTCAAAGCTGCCTCAAGTTTGCTTGTTCAGTTTTTCAATGTGATGCAGCATCAATAAGCAGTAAGGAGCTGTGGCCAATGTTCAAGTGTCCTTCAGGGCAGTAGGAAGACGACAGCCATTTTGGAGGCCATTGTGTGTGTGGGTCTGTTTTTGTGAAGTGTTTTCACAATGAAAGGTGCAATAGAAGTGTGAAGTAATAAACCTTCTACAAAACCTTTGCCAGCTTACATTTTTTACAAATCCAAACTTTCCCTAGCAGCTGAGTATTCCCTTTCAAAGTCTTTGAGGTTACTAGCTTAACAACTGCACCCAAACTCCCAGTTTTCCATTCAATGAGCAACAGCTTGTGTTCAGATCACGAGACAGTGTTAATAAAGGCTATGCGAGAAGCAAGTCCCCAGAGTCCCAGCATGTGATCACAAGACTGCAACCTCTGTACAATAGGAAGGTTAGATTATGTCATCTTAAGCAGACACTAAAATTGCTGCTGCAGCCCACTCTGAAGTTTGTGCAGAAGTTAACAAGAAATCATGAGAACCTCACAGAATTCAAATAACTCTGGTTCCAGGCCGAGGTGATAATGTCTGCTGCGGGAGCTCTCAGCTTGGCATCTGTGTTTTTGCGATCTTTAGCACTTTCCTCAGGAGCAAGGTACATTTCCCCTTAATCAACTGCCTCTCGCGTTAGGGAACTGCAGCTTGGCCCAGAAGCAGAACAAATCCATGATAGCCAGCATTCTCAGTTTATGTCCTACTTTTTGGTCGTAAGATTTTCAAAGCTGCTTATGTGTAAAGTGCCATCAAATCACAGTTAACTTATCACAGCTAACAAATCACAAAAAAACCCAGGAGGGTTTTCATGGCAAGAGATTAACATGGGGTTTGCCGTTGCCTTCCTCTGCATAGAGAGGGAGCTTGGTGGTCTCCCATCCAAATATTAGTCCAAGCCAATCTTGCTTATCTTCTGAGAGCTGAGGAGATCAGGCTAGTCTGGGGCCATCCAGGTCAGGGCCAAAGCTGCTTACAACATTTTAAAAGACGGTATTTGACATCAGTGTTCTGCCAGATGTTTCGCCCTTAGAGGTACGATGAATATTCACTGGCTACAATGGTAAGACTGGGAAAGAAACACTTTCTGCAGAATCCTCTGTTGTAACGTGTGCCTTTAATAGGTTAGACAGACTTCTACAACTGTGTACAGTTAGCAAGCCTTTAAGAATAGGAAGAAAAGTTTGGATTTAGACCCCACCACCTTTCTCTCCTACAAGGAGACTCAAGGGGCTTACAGACTCCCTCTCCCCTCAACAGACTCCCCTTGTGAGGTAGGTGGGGCTGAGAGAGTTCTGAACGAACTGACTAGCACAAAATCACCCAGCAGGAAAATAGGAGTGCACAAGCAAATCTGGTTCACCAGATTAGACTGCCACTCGTGGAGGAATGGGGAATCAAACCTGGTTCTCCGTATTAGAGTCCACTTGTTCTTAGCCACTCAGGCAAGCTTTTCATTTTTGACCTGTTTGCTGAGAAGCCCAGGGACCATTGTAGGAGAGGAGGGTGTAGTCAGTTTATGCAGAGTAGCATATATCCAAGTCCAGTCTTACAGCACATTCAGTGCTGCATTACAGAAGACCGTTCACAGCAGAAGACACAGAGTTGGATCTGTTGCAGTAATAAAGGTACTTTCCTCCACCAGAAGGTGCAAGATGCTCTTCTAAACAGTTGTAGGGATCCGACCCAAGAAGCTTTTCCCCAGAGAAATCTGTCAGCCATTAAGTCACCCTCACTTAGTACCCATGCAGTCTGATCCTTGTGGTATACAGTCATTAACATATTAATATTTAGGATACTTGTGGAAGAGTAGTCATACATTCCTCTCCAGCTGGGCCCCATGCAAGCAGAAACTGCCTTCTGTATACGTGCTCCTAGTTGGACAGAGGATGACGTGCACCCCAGTGGACTGTGAATGTTTTGCTGATTGGATCCACCAGCTGGAGCTGTAGGCGCACAGCCTGAAACAAACACTGAGCAACGAAGCTGCTCTGCTGTGTCAGCTGCTCTTTGTAGCATTGACTTGGGGATTCACACAGCTCCTGATGACTATATGATGCTGGATCAGAACCAAAGCCGCCTCTCTTCCCCATGCACGCCCTGCTGCAACATATTTAAAAACCACTCTAAACATTTACATTTCTAGTCACGCAGGACAGTGAATAAAACTGGACTGTTCGGAAGATTTCTAGCACAGGAGGTCAAATGGGGACTTGTGAGGAATGGCAGGAGAATCCCATTTCCGCCCTGCAGCCTCCAGCTGGCCTTCCCTATCCTTGCCTCTCTTTGCTGCTGCCATCCACCTTCCCCCCACCCCCCATGGACTTCCTTCCTGCCCACCCTGTCCACATTCTGCCTTCCCCCAGTCCACCCCTGCCAGTGCAGAAAAATGGAAGAGGAAGAAGCGAGATGGTGCAGAAGGCAAGCTGGAATCAGCATTCTCTTGCTGCAAGGGGCTGCCACTGCTACATTTCTACACCCATCTTTGGATCATTACAGGCTAGGGTGGGTAGATGGGTGCATTCTTGTTTTGCAACCTTTGCAAAGATGACATTGCTGTTAACTGTAAGGGGTGGTTAACCCCCCCCCCCCCCATTAATAAACCTGAGGGTTTTCAGAATTCTGTATTGTAGCAATGGTCGATTATTTGTGTACATTTGTTTACCCAAAAGTGGTCCAGCCTTTATGTTACTAGATACAGGGAGTCAAGGAAGGTGGGCGGGTGGGATACAATGCAATCCAACTCTGTAACACTAAACTACACATGGATTCAAATGAACACTCGATTCTTTGCCTCTGAGAAAAACAATCTTTAGCAGGGCAAACAAGAACAAGTTCACTTTTGGAAAGTATTCCCTCATTTTGATCTCACTGGACCTAGACAAATACAGACTTCAAGGAAGAATCTTTACAAAAAAGAACAGCCCTTTCAAACGTTTTGTGTGCACTTCAACCTGCCAACTCCTCCTCCTTCTCACCAGGAGCATCTAGGGCAGGGAGTTGCTGTGCCCTGGGGGAAAGATTTACATACCTGCTGATTGAGTCCTGAAGAATGTGGAGATTGTTGTTTGCTTGGTGAAGGGAAGAGGCACTTTTTCTGGGGCAGGGTAGAGCAAGGCCCTGTTCTGCAGGCTTAATGTTGGCTTAGCTATTAGGGTCTGCAACAGAACAGAGACATGCAGAATTAGCATTCGTAATGCCCTCACAGATGAAGCTCCAGCCTGCTCCATATCATCAGTTAAGCCCACATCCCTTCAAAATGATTTGCTGCTATCACTACAAGTGGATTGAAGCAGGATCCATCAGCAACATCCCAACTCCGTCTCCTCAGATGAACTGAGTCAAACCGAGGTAACTGGCGATGTGATTCTACTACAAAGCAATGTTTCCACATTCAAATGACAGACACCTGAGGATTCTAAACGAGCTCAAATGTGAAATTACTGAAGTAGGAATCAGTACATGTTAACTAGTCACTAAAATTGGCCTTCGTACAGGAGGGTGGGAAAATAGCAAGTATTGCTACTTTCACAACTTTTTAAATGGTCCATGGGGTGGGGTCCAGGAAATAGTCTAACTCAGGGGTCTGCAACCTGTGGCTCTCCAGATGTTCATGGACTACAAATCCCATCAGCCCCTGCCAGCATGGTCAATTGGCCATGCTGGCAGGGGCTGATGGGATTTGTAGTCCATGAACATCTGGAGAGCCACAGGTTGCAGACCCGTGGTCTAACACCTGTCCCAGATAAATTAGTAGAAACTTGCCCTTATTGCAATTTTTTCCAAAGTTAGAAATGAAAAAAATTTTCCATAGAAAAATTAAACATTAGAAAATTTTCCACACATCCCACCCACGCACATACAATTAACTAAATCCTTGGGCAAATAAAAATGATTTAATCCTCAAAAATCAAAACCTTAATGAAGGTCTCTGGTGCTCTGAACAAAAACACTGAAGACTCAAAAAAACCAGACCCGCACCCTCTCTGCCTCTCCTCACTCATACGCAGGCTGATGCAGACACCCAGTGGCCCCCCTTTCCCTCAGGAGGCATCAAAAATGGTATTCAATTATTTATAACCTTTATTTGCCACCTTTCTAATTTGCAGAACTTAAGGCAGATTACAATGTAAAGAAAACTATGCTTAAAAACACACACACATAAAAGTCAATTTTAAATGGATGCATAAGACAAGAAAATATTTTCCCAGCCCTGTCTATCAATCTATTACCTTCATTTTACGTTTTTTGAGGGATGAAGTATCCAGCCAAATGCCACAAGCCTCCTGCTTCTCCTCTGCAGGATTTCCGGCCTTCCGTTTCATCTTTATTCAGACAATGAGGGACTTTCTGTGGCCTAGAAAGGAGCACAGAAGGTGGCATTCTAAGATTCTAGTCCTCATGGTTGCAAAGAAAGTGTAGAAATGATGTGCACCCCGAGGGCTTTGTGACTGGCTGAATGTTGTGGTTTTGTCTTGGGACTTTAAAGCCAAATTATTATGACTCATCTTCTCAATACACTTCCACATATTCCAGTTCCCTGGCACAATTTGCAGTCCTCTTCTGTGCCCATCCCAATATCTGTGGGCAACAGCTTTTGTCTAGGCTCAATTAACAATTCTGAGCTAAAGCACAGGAAGCATCTGCTGCCATGGACTTACTAGAAAGTCCTTCCTGCTAAATTTCGCTACCTGGTTAGCCCAATCTTATCAGCTCTCAAAAGCTAAGCAGATTCAGCCCTACTTAGTACTTACATGAGAGACCACCAAGGAAGTCCAGGGCCCCTTTGCAGAGTCAGGCAACTACAAGCCACCTCTGAACCCCCTATGAGGTTGCCTATGATGTGACTTAACAGCAACAAATGAAATAACCGACACTCAGATTTCTCAGGGTTGCAGGCTTCTTAACAGTTCCAGGGTATTCATAACTTGAAATGGTCTCCCTAAAAGGCATCCCATATTCACAAACTGAACAATGATCCTGCTCTGGATGCACAAGAGACCTACAGCTTCTTTTGTTGCCGCATGGGCCACAGAAACTCATCCCTTCTATTCAGTCATTACAAGAAACCTTCCTTTGCAAATGGTCAGAATTACCAGTTTAAGATTCTGATCCCCAGAATGGTTACTTGGAAATAAATACTGCTGGAAATCACAGAGTAAGATACTTACTGCAGCATGTTTTTGTAACCTTAAAGTCTTTCCTTTTCATTTTTGATGCAACTGAGTTGACTATGGCTCAATGACAGCATTTGCTTTGCATGCAGGAAGCCTTTAAATCCTCAACTATTTGTAGTTAAATGGATCAGATAGGTGATATGAAAGTCCTCTGCCAGAGACTCTAGAGCAGGGGTCTGCAACTTGTGGCTCTCCAGATGTTCATGGACTACAATTCCCATCAGCCCCTGCCAACATGAACATCTGGAGAGCCCCGGGTTGCAGACCCCTGCTCTAGAGAGCCACTGACAGAGTAGAAAATACTGACTTAGTAGGCCAGTCCCTTTAAGGCAGCTTCAAGTAGTCAGGCATGTATGTGCATATTTATATGGACTGCTGTGTGGATGGTGGAAGAGATGGACTTTGCATGCTGGAAGTATTAGAGTCAATTCCCAGCATCTTTATATTTAAATGGGATCCAGTGGGAGATGATGCGACATTAGAGAGCTGCTGCCCGAGTAGACAGTGCTGACCTTGATAGACCTGTGGTCTGGTTCTGTATAAAGTAGCATCATGTTCAATGATAGAGCATCAGTTTGCATAAGGCCCAGGGTTTGGTGCCTGGCAGAGCCAGATAAAAGAAACAGGAAGTGATGTGAAAGACGCTCATCTGGACAGCCACTGCCAGTCAGAGCAGACAACACTGACTCTATAGGCCAGAACTCTTAGTTTCCCCATTCAAAAAAGGAAATCAGTTCAAACAAGGTTCATTTTGACTGGTCACTTTGTTACAAAACACTTCCAACACCCCCTCTAATTCAAGCCTACAGTTCTAACTCTTATTTGGAAGTAAACATGGTCTACCTTCACCGTCTTCCATGTTATCTGATTAGAGGTGGAAACCTTGATTCCCGCCCTCTGCGCACCCCATAAAATGTCAAAGTGGGATTTTCCATCAGATTTCTGCCTGACCCATTTGAAACAAACGTTGTCACAATTTAAAATGCCACTAGGTCACAGGTGTCAAACTCGCGGCCCTCCAGACATGGACTACAGTTCCCATCATCCCCTGCCAGCATCATGCTGACAGTGGATGATGGGAACTGTAGTCCATAACATCTGGAGGGCCGCGAGTTTGACACCTATGCACTAGGTGAATCTGGTCAGAGTCTCCTTGCGGCACCACCTTCAAAACGAACAAGTTTATGGGGCAGAAGCCAAGGAGCCTCCACCCCACCCCCCAGTCCCAAAAGCTGTCTAACTGATCACTGAACGCTGCAGCGAAATTGGAAGGCAGATTTTCTTTGCTGACATTGCAATTGGTTTTTGCATCCTTTGCAACGCTGCTCTCGGTCACGCAGAAAAGGACACCCCCCCCGAGTCCCGAAACTGACCTACCTGCAACCGGCCTCTCCTTCAATAGGGGAAGGACTGACTCTGCAAGTTTCTTCCTTCCCGCCTCTGAGACCCCACCCTGTCCGCCTAAACGTACCCAATAGCAGAAGAGACGTCCTTTTCTCCAAACCCCTCCTCTGAGGGGCGGTCCCTCCTCCCTCGGGGAACAAAAGATTGCCATAGGAGAGAATTGTTAAGATCTTGTTAGAATGCTGGTCTATCCGATTCTGCTTATTGCTCGTGGTGCAAAAGTTCCAAGTCTCTCAGCGTAATAATACTTGCCGCGGGAAAAGAATGACAAGCACCTTATGAATAAATTATTTTCAAACTTCATCAGCTTCCTTATTTATGAGAAGAGCTTATGCTGGTAGTGGTTACAGATAATAAAAGGCTAAAATCTTGGAAACAGCCCCCTCCCTGCGCTACTCTCTTGTCCTTTAAAATGATAGGTTTATGTCTTGGGGGTCTACAATGAAACCAGGCAATGGGATTGCTTCATGAAACAGATAGGGAGCACCCTGGAGTTTAGATAAAGTGAACTGAACGGAAAAGAGAAATCTTAGAGTTGACTGCCAGATTCCTCTGCATTGTAATTGCAAGGCGTACTTAAGGCGACCTTTGAAACAATCAGTTTTTAAATGATCATTTTAGAGAATTTTTAAAAATATAGATCTCTATTTTGTTATATGCTCTTTTATAAATTTGTATTTTTAAAAAAGCATGTACTATTGTTATTGAATGCCATTAAAGGTTTCAGTTCAGTTCATTTCGATAAAGTGCTGTTAAGTCACAGGGGACTTAGCGCTTTCAGGCAAGTGATTCAGCTGAGGCGATTTGCCACAGCCTTCATCTGCAGAGCTTTCCTTTGAAGTCTCCATTCCAGGAACCGACAAAACTGGGCTGTACAATGCTCCCTTTCCTCCTCTGGGTATTGTGGGTATTCCAGACTGAGCAGCCATAGTCTGGTAACATTGAGCAGCCATAAAGTTTCATCCACATCTACGACTGCATCTTCAGAGCCATGTCACATGTTTCTCTCCATGTTTCTCCCTTTGTTTTTTTAACCACTGGGTCAGGAGCTCTGTGTGTATGGAGATCTGTGTGGCACCTAGTTTGGGGGAGAGGGACACAACATCTCCAAAGATACATGGGCTTCTTTAACCAGTTATTTAAACATTGTGCAATTAATCTTGCCTGGACCTTTGCACAGTAGAGGGCCATGGACTCTGTTATCAGGTGTGCAAATAACACTAACTCAAAAATCAATGTCTGTCTAACGGATATTATCAGGCTCTTACCCAGGGATGCATTTGTCAAAAAATTATATTTTGGGAAGAATGAAACAAAAGAGAGAGGTGCCACCCAAGTTACTGCCTTGGCACTGAGGGCCTTTTAACACCATCAGCCAAAGCATGTGCCTGCTATATATTAACCTGAGATACTCCTACAAGTCCCTCTTGAACACAAAAATGCATTATCTCAGCTGTGTAGAATAAAGAGCGGGTGTCTCAAAAGATAAAGGCTTCATTTAAAGGAAACAAAAAGGGTAGAATTTCTAAGGAAGACAGCAGATCCCTGCATTTTAGAGCCTGCAGTTGTCTGGTATGTTGCACATGGATGCATAACCTTTGGATTGATTGGGGGAAATCCCCAAGTCTTGACCTTTAATGTACTCACTTGGATTTATTTTATTCATTTATACCCTGCTTTTCCATCCAATGGGGACTCAAAGTGGCTTTATAACATAATCCTCCCCTTCCCATTTTTAACATCACAAACCACCATTGTGAGGCAGGCTATGATGAGAGAGCAACTGGGCCAAATTCTCCCACTCAGTTTCATGGCAGAGTGAGGAGTCAAACCCCCAGATCCCAGTTAAATGATCTAATCATTACACTGTCTCTCTAGTAACCTTAGAGAAGACAATCAAAGTGTCATTCATTTTGCTTCCAAAGCTAGCAGAAATGTGAGGGCAGAGTGGAGATGTTAGAGGTAAAAATGTTGCTTTTACATATACCAAAGAGGTGTTACTTTTGTAAACATGAGTATACACGGGACAATGACAATGTTTGCCTTATAAGTTATAAAAGAAGGTATCTTTAGGTGTTTTCATAAGGTGTAAGTCTATATTAAGTTATCTACACACATAAACATATTTTAGTGCACAAATATGGGATTTAGAAGTCACAAAGAATATACCCTTCACAGAATCACAAGATTTAGTAGGTGAACTCTGAATATAAAGTTCATGTATAGTATCTACACTTGAATATAATGAGGTTGAAAGCCTGTTAAGTTGGATGGAATCCAAAGAGAGATGGGAGTATGATGCTTAGTGTATTTCTTATCATATCCCAATTAAAAGCACACCTGCTTTAAAATAATGAGCTAGCAGAAGAAGAAAGGTCAAGGGTTAGAGGGGAATAATAGGTGATGTGGTGATGTAGTAGTTTATAATCATGTTTGTAGATTTGAATGCTTTTATATTGTAGCTAAATAATGAAACTTAAAGAATATGTTAATCACTCATGTTCAATATATGTATCCTAATGCTTCATGTGTAATGAATCCTGCTATAAATGTTATTCTCTCAGTTTAAAGTGTAAAATAGCTAAAACAGCTTGCTTCTCTAGATCCTTATCAGCAGGTGCTATTAAACAGAAACTCCATTCAGAAGCTTCTTAAGCCTCTAGCTAAAGTCTTTTTCTAAGATGCTTCTGAAGCTTGGTTTCAATAGTCATAAATAATAAGGGAACATGAGTTCTTGTGCCAAACAGACACCTGCTGATAAGAGGGCCCCTAGCAAGCTTGGGATAGTGTCTTCAAAACAGGGGAGTGGGTCAAGAAAACCTAGGTTCTTGTGCCAAGAAGTACCCGCTTATAGGAGGCTAAGATCTTGTGCCAAGATAGAAGGCCTTTGGATGAAGGGGTAAAATATGATGGTGTCTTCACAGTAAGATAAGGGAACCAAAGACGTGGCAGGTGCATCCAGAGGGCATCCAGAGGAAGGATATATATCATGAAGATATATATCATGAAGACAGGCACTACCGAAGGGTTGACAGTTAAGAAGAACCAAATATTAATTACAGGAAATGACCATATAGAGATGTATTAATTGGAGGAGATACCACCTGGTATATGACATAGTATGACTAGATGAATTGTAATAGGCTATGGCCCTCATCTCCTAGCCAATGGAGAAGTGAGGGAGGGATTGGGTGGTCCTGAAAAAGTAATATAAACTGTTGTAGAACAAAGGAAGGGTGTGCCTACTACTGGGTAGGCACCTGATCTTGCAAGACCGTAAACCAATAAAAGCTTTATTATCTGCTTCACCAACTTTGTCCAGATTATTTTGAGGGTCCTTGGACCCACGTTTCTAACAGAGAAACATGATTTCAACAGGCAAAACACATAGACCCTGATTAAAACCTCACTTGCTGTGAAATTTATAGTGTGACCTTGACCCAATGATTTGTTCTCAGCCCTACCTACCTCATAAGGTTGTTGTGAGGAGGGGAGACCAGTGTATGCCCCCCTGAGCTGGTTGGGAAAGGGAGGGATATAAAATGTTCTTAACAGAATAATTAATTGGATGGTTGTGAAAAAGCAGATTCTACTTAAAAGGTGCCTCAAGAGTCTTTAGGGAAGGGACTGTAACTCAGTGGAAGAGCCTTTGATTTGCATGCAGAAGGTACCAGGTGCCATCCCTGGCATCTCCAGTTAAAAGAATCTCTTAGCACACAGGTGTCAAACTCGCGGCCGTCCAGATGTTATGGACTACAGTTCTCATCATACCCTGCCAGCATCATGCTGACAGGGGATGATGGGAACTGTAGTCCATAACATCTGGAGGGCCGCGAGTTTGACACCTATGCAGCAGGTGATGTGAAATACTTCTACCTGAGAGTTAGAGTAGACAAGTAGCTGATCTTGATGGATGGATGGGTAGATTCAGTAGAATCATGAGTTTCACTTATTTTTGCTGCACCAGACTAAGCCAGCTAGAAAGTGGCTAGTTATATTTTCCATTGCTTTATCAATTACACACATTTTGGACATTTTATTCAGTGAAAAATGTTTAGTTATGGCATTGTCACTACAAGCCCATTGGGAAGGACATTGTCACTACAAGCCCATATGGGAAGGACAATTTTCCTTGATTTTACAAAACCTTGGGTTCAAGTTTCTTGAAGGTATTGGCAGATAAAATTGAAAAAAAAAAGCATTGGAAAGACAACTTGCAATTATTCCATCCTGAAGACAGATTATTGAACTTTGGAAGACACAGGAAGTGAGGTTGGATGGGATAAACGCACTCTAGAAGTCCCAGAAACGGGGTCTTCTTACACAAATGTTCTTAGTTTGTTTTCCAAAGTGCAGTGTTTCTTTCTCCTGACTTCCTCATTTTTTATCCGTTGTCTTTCAATTTTTCCTAGCTGTCTCTCTGTGCTTTCTAAAACTGTCTTCCATCCATTTTGAGAAAGCACACAGAAACAAGGACACCGTGTAAGACAGCAAACGGAATATTAGAAGTGAGGAAACTCCTGGTGCTACATGGCTAAATGTGGAACCTCACCTTCCAGTAAGAGGCTGAGTCCCCACAGTGAGGATTCTCTTGCATTAATCCTTCTGTTTGTTTCCACACAGGAGTTTTCTGCTCACTTCACTCCATTGGCTGCCATCAGAAGCCTTGTGAGTTTTTTTTTGTTGGAGCATCATCCCAATTTTTTGTTTCAAAGCCCTCAAAAAGCCCTCCATTGGCATGGCAGGGGAAAGAGTGGCCACAAGAGAATGACAGAAGGAAAATGGCACCAGCATGAGGGGCAGGAACTTGGAAAACGCACGTCTTGCTTTGTAGATGATGTGATACCTTGCTTAGACTGTGTTCTTCCCAAGAGGATAGTAAAAAAGCAAGTTTGAGAAAGAGCATACAAGGGTTGCAGAGTGGAGAATCAGAGCCTTGTGAATACACTACTTACTACAACCCCCTAAAATCACTCCACTTAGGAAGCAGAGAAAAACTCCTGTGTTTTTGTGGCTGCCTCTTTGTGGCTTTCACAGCATATGTTTGTGTGTGTTTCTAGAGAGAACAAGTCCACTTGGTTTAGAGGGAACAAAATGAAGGTAGGGATTCAGCTACAGTAGCCACTGTTGGAGGGCTTTACTCTAAATATCTTTATCCAGCCCCCATTTCCTATGCTTCCCTCCCACATAATTTTACCTAGGCCACAATTCCAATTTCAGTCTTGGTGGCACGGGAATAGATCCTCACATGGTTTTGAAGACAAAAACCTGAAAACTGATCCTATTGCCTTCACCTTCTTTTTGATTTTGCACAGTTTATTCAAATTGTTGCAGAATATTTGGGATTCCAAGATGCAGAATACAATATAAACGCAGAAAACTGTATTATACTCAGTTGGACCAATGGTACATTGCATGAACCTTAGTTGGCTGTACTCCAGGATTTCAAACAGAGAACACCTTTTCCAGATCTGCAGACTCCCAGATCTGGATCTTGGCCTTTTGAATACAGAATACACCCTACTACTGAGTATAATCTTCTCATCAGACCTTTGTGCTGATTTTCATTGATGTCCATATAAGGTTTTTAGGGTTGTCTGAGGTAGAGGCCAGGGTTTGCCTGGGTTGACCCGTAGGCTGTCAATTATTAACAGTTCTCGTTTCTGAAAATAGTAGTTGGTGTTACCTGCATGTGCTTTGTGAGCCTGAGGGTTTCTTTCTCCATTGATTGCATGGATGCTAGACCTGAGGAGCTCCAGAGCATCAAGACCTCCCTGACTTGTTGACAGAAGATTTTCATTGCATGCTAAAGATCCCAGGCTCAAATGTGGACATTGTCAAGTATAAGATCTCAGTGGCAAGGCAGCGGAAAATGCTTTTCTGCTTGAAACCCTGCTTGATTCACAGCAGACAATATAAAGATCAAGGACCAGGCTGTCTGATTCTGTCTAAGGCAGCTACAGATATTCAGCAAAAGGGCTGCCTTATCTACATCAGCAGAAAGAAAATGTTTTGACTGTTCAGGCCATATGATTGTTTTATCCAGCCCTCCTTTCAAAGAGCTCAGGGCTGCATACGTAGTTCTCCCTTTCTCCCCTGTACCCTCATGACTAAACTGCAAGATAGGTTGAGAGACACAGATGGGCTCAAGAGAATGCAGAGTGGAGATTTATTCAATTTATTCATACCCTACCTTACTTCCCAATAGGTGCCCAAAGTGGCATACACCAGTGTTCTCCCCTTTTCCATTTTATCCTCTCAACAATAAGCCTGTGAGGTAGGTTAGGTGGAAAGAAAGAGAGGGAGAGACAGAATGAAAATGACTGGCCCAAAGTCGGCCAATGCATTTTCCTGGCGGGTTGAGATTTGAACCTGAGTCTCTTGGCTCCTAAATAGACAGGTTAACCTCTACTTTAACCACTATGCCACACGGGTCCTTTGACCCACATATACATTAGAGGGCCTTCACCCTGTTCCTGCCCCCCAATAAGTGGTCAGTGCAATTGCAGAATGGGACATCTTTGTTAAGAGAACAGAGGGTGCTCCAAGTTGTGGGCATAGTCTTTGCCAGTGGTCACTTTGAGCAAGGAACTGGGAGGGGAGGTGTTCTTAGAGAGCCTAGAGAGGAACTCATTGTCACATGTGAGCAGGACAAAACCTGAGCATGGCATAGCCAGCCCACCCCCCAATGCTTCACAGGAGCCAGCAAAGTGTATAGGAAGGGCACATTCCACTGCAGATAAAACAGTGTAACTGGCTGTTGTGGTGTTTCCGGGTTATATGGCTATGGTCTGGTAGTTTTTGCTCCTAATGTTTTGCCTGCATTTATGGCTGGCATCTTGAGAGGCATGCCACAATGAGAGGTGTTTCTTACCGTGACAAGCCTCTGATTCGGGCAAAACATTAGGAGCAAAAACTACCAGACTACGGCCACACAGCCCGGAAAACCCACAACAGTCCATTGATTCCAGCGGTGAAACCCTTCAAAAATACAGACAGTGTAGATTTAAATAATGTTCTGCAATTATTAAGTAATTAGATCACCCTGGCCAGAGGAAGCCAGATGGGGAGTGCTGTTGAAGAATCATTGTAATGGATGAAGTGTTTGGGAGAGGGGTCTCATCCTTACAGAGCAAGGACCCAGAGTGCCTTTCTCACTGCCAGCCAAAGAGGTATTCAACAGACCCTCCCGCAGCAGCCAGACAGAGGTCTTCCTGGGGGTTGCGCCTCTTCGTTTGTTCTCCAGCTGGCATTTTTCAAAACATGTGTAGAGGGTGCGTCACTGTGTCTACTGCTGATTGCTCCTTCCTGTTGCTCGCACGCAATGAAGAATTGAACCAGGGCTGCAGCCAGCTGCTGTCTGAAGGAACCAGAATGAGAAGACACCAGCAGCCTCATTCTGAAGTCTTAGTTAAGCCAGGATTGTTTTCCTGTGCAAAACAAGAGGGGCTCGACTGGCTGACATCAAAAGGCATGTCTAAAAACTATGAATGTCAAAATGGTTCTATCTGATAAGTGTTGAACTCCTGAGCAAAATTACTTAAAAGGACCCAGGCAGTAATCGTCAAAACCCTTTGCAGATGGTACAGTCGCCACATATCAGGAGTTCTCTGATGTATATCAGGAGTGGCACTAACCCCAGTCCTTCTGACATCCAGTTGCCATGTTGGGTGAACAGACGCAACATGTAAATTTGCTATGTGTATACAGCCTTGGTACATATGGTCAGTTCACACATATCAAAGATGTACACGCATGGTAAATACGTGCATTGCCCATGTTCACACAATAGGGTAACCATGCATCTCCAGAGGATGTACGTACAATTGTAACATGTGAAAGGGGATTGTAACTAATAGTAAACTTGTGATGATCATAAAAGCAACTTGTTTGGTTTCACTATTCCCACCCCACCCTTGAGGCCATGATTAGTACTTTAAGCGAGAAAGCATAGTACCAAATCAGCCTCATGCACAGCTGTTATACGGCTTATGAGACTTGTCTTTCTCACCTGCTGCCTTCCAAAGACCGTAGGAATTCCGCACTGAAATCAAAGCCTCACACATACCAGTGCCAGCTTAAACTGTTTGTGTCCTCAGGTGCTAATTTAGGCATTCCTGCCCACATTGCCATTGCTGTGAATAGCCTAATTACCCCCCCCCCCCAATTACTCTATAGTTTTGAGGGTCATTGTAAGTAAAGAAATGAAACACAAGACTATGTGAAAACAGTTTATAGAAACAAAGAGCATCAGGATCCAAACATTAGATCAGGGGTGTCCAACTCTGGCACTTCAGATGTCAATGGACTACAATTCCCATCAGCCAGCAGGGGCTGATGGGAATTGTAGTCCATGAACATCTGAAGCACTAGAGTTAGAGACCCCTGCATTAGATGGACAGGTGGGGAAAACTGAAACCAACAAACATATTGTCTTTCAGAAGAGGAGGCATTCACCAAAATTTCTCTTTACAAATCTGAATTGCACTCTATAAAGTGTCCACATAAGCCAAATTTTCATCCATGCTGCAAACTCTGCTACAGCCCTCTTAACATAATGCAGAAGAAGAACACATATTAGAACACTCAATAGAAAAGGTCACTACATATGAAAAGCTGGAATATCAGTATTCTAACCTTGACTTTTCCTTGATGTGCTAAATTTCTACATGCGAGGATTTGGCTTTTCCTTCCTCCTTCCAAAAACAGGAGGTATTCTAGCATGGGATTCCCCTGATTTTATTCTGTAACGAACCTATAGCTGAAATTTGGCTTTCAGTCCCATTGAAAGCAGGGGACTCAAATGAGCTTCAGACTAAGCTCTTACGGGTCATATGGTTGAGGATCATCCAGTTTCCAACCACTCTCACCCACCATGCATGGTGCTGGAATCCAGATTGACACCTTGACCCCAAAACTCTGGAACAATCATTGTCTGCCAGTTCACACAACTATTTTGAAGTGCTGAGTTACATCAAGTCAGGTGAATGGTCCTGCTACATTCCATCCTCACCCATGTTTCAAAGGTTCCCCAGGATTTAAACACATCACTGTACCAACAGATGTTGAAGTGTTTCTACTGACTCATTTGTGTGACATTCAAGTTTACA